>NC_056565.1:25834206-25854206 GCF_013358625.1 Macadamia integrifolia | reverse complement strand
CCCGTTTATCGACCCGTAGTAGGGGCCCTCCAGTCCCCAGAGTCATGTGTTGTTGGCTAAGCCCCTGTAGTGGATGTGTTGTGTGGACTGCCTTGAAGCGTAATTCCTGTCGGGCGATGGGTCAAATCCTTTGCAGATGGCTTAAATACGCGACGGGGTAATGTAAGTGGCAGAGTGGGCTTGCTGGCACGATCCACTGAGATTTGGCCTTTTGCATCGATTCGTCCCCCCAACTTTTTCTCCTTTTCTTTCCCCCCAAATATTTCTAATAATATGCCCACACCCTCCTGAGGCTAGGATTGTCCACGAGTGGCCCCAGGTATGCCCCTAAGTGTTAACTACCCCAATGGTTGCCTGAGTATGGTTATGCGTGTTGCCCAAGTGAAGTGTGCCTATGCGTGCACATTGAGTGCCACTAAGTGTACACGTTGTCATGACCTGCCCAACAAAGGCCCATGAACTTAGGCCATTGGGCTAAGTAAGGTCGAAGTTCAAGAGTTTTCCACAAAGGTGTAGCAACTCTAGATAATTTTATTGTAGATATTTCTAGAAGATATTTATAGGAGGTATTTTGGGAGAGATTTCTAGAGTTCTCCACTAAGGAGGTGGGAAGCTTCTAGTTTCCTCCCCGACCGTTGGATGGAGGATGTTTGCAAATATCTTAGCCATCCATTGTAACTTGGGGTGCCTACAAATAGGTGTTGCCTCATTTGGCAAAGACACTCACCAAGGACCAACCAACAGTGTTCAACCGAGCCGGTGAGTTCTCAAGCCTTCTACTCAAGAGTTCTCTAGTGCAATACAAGTTCATTCTTCTTGAACTCACTCTTGTGTTCACTTCTTCGCTTCCCAAGTCCCTTAAGGAGGGTGGTTAGGCTGACTTAGTGCTAGTGGGAGTGCTAAGAGCCGGCACGGTATCTTAGAAAGGTCTAAGGCCGTGATAGTTGTGGGGTTGGATCTTCAATTGCGAGGGAGCCAAGCTTGTAGGATAGGAGACAGGCGAGCTAAAACTGTGGAATAGAGACCAACACCTACACAAGTAAGCAATGAAGAAGCGAAGGCAAGTTCGTCGACTTTGGCATCGCTATGGGGCCTCGTTTAGCTCAGCTCGAGGGGAGCAAGTATTAGCCGAGGCAAAGTGGTGTCTAAATGTCGCAGAGCAAAGTGGGGAGGAGCTCAAAGGCCATGTGGAAAAGTGGGGAGGAGTTGATGGCCAGATGGGGGAACTCAAGGGGTCCCTACAAGGTGCTCTCAACACCATAGTAAGTAACCAAGAGGAGATGGTTGCCACCTTCGAGGCTCAAGTATGCAAAGGAGTTGGATAAGGTGGAAGCTCGTGTTGGAGAAGAAGTATGGGAAGAGTAGGAGGACAACGGCGAGGGAAGCCACTACCTCTCATAACATGCCTAAAGGAGAGGCACTAAGGCACAAGCGTGATAAGAGGAATCAGTTCAAGCCTAGAGACAAGTGATTCCTATGTGATGAGCTACATTGGTTTAGGGATTGCCCCAGGACGAAAGCTCTTAGTGCCCTATTGGAGGAAGTGGGCCAAGAGGAAGAGGAAGAGCCACCTTGCATGGGGTCCCCAATGCAGCGTGGTTCCACCAGGGCCGAGATAGGGGTTAAGGCCCTTAACTCTCAAAAGGGGTTGATGTGTACAAAAGTGTGCAACAATAGGAAGCCCACACAGGCGAAGGCAGATACAAGAGGCACACACAACCTTGCCTTGGCGAAGGAAGCAAAGGAACTCGGGCCAAGGGCGTCCTAAGGCTATCAACTCCAAAGAATGCCCCATACATAATGTTGCTCGAGGGGTCGAGATGAACCTTGGGACTAAAGGAGTTCTCCAACACCATTCAGGGGCTAGGTGCTCACTTGCCCTTGGACGGGTTGGCAAGACAAGGAGAATTTGGGAGCAAGCCATCCATGTCAAGAAAGAGGAAGATGCAAATGAGAGAACGGAGACAACCAGACGATGTTGTAGGAGGCTCAAGTTATATGACTACAACAAGAACCCCAATAGGCGTTACTATCACACCCCATTCACACAGAATCGGGCCAGTGATCGGGTTAACACCGGTTAACCCAAACCTGCCAGGATCATCTGATACAATATTCCACCACAGCATACACACAACTAAGAAAGTGCTCATCAGTTCAGCAGAAGACTTGGTTTACCTGTGAATATTCCCATAATACTTGATACCCAAATTTTAATACAATAGTTAAGTACATGTGGGCCCGAAGGCATGATATTTACACAAAAAGAATATAATTTACATATCAAGTACTCAAAAGGAATCATCAAAAATCAGAGAGTCAGCTCAGCTCGGTATTAGAAGTAGGGCTCAGCTCGGTATCAAAAGGTAGAGCTCAGCCCGGTATCAGAAGGTAGAGCTCAGCTCGGTATCAGGAGGTAGAGCTCAGCTCAGCATCAAAACTGCGGTCCCGCAGCACAACTCTCACACGAGCAATCAGTGTCGTGCTCTAACTCCCCAGGGGCCCACCAATCCTCTTCAGGGAACTCAACTATGGGACCCGATCCGTGCTCTTCAGATGGATGACCTGCAAAATCATCTAAAAGAGGTGCACACGTGGGATGGAAGGACCACACAGCAGTCCACACAACAAATCACAACCATATGCACTATATGCTATGCAATACATTTTAAATCACATCTGCCTAAGCAACATTACTAAGTCTTTGGTTTAGTGCTACTACAACCACAGTGCGCGTATACTCCGGGTACGAGCTGCGAACTCCATCCTACGATACACCCATATAGCTGTCGGAGAAGGCCCACCGTGAGTACTCAAAAAAATAAAACATGCCAACCACCGGCTCTCAACCTAAAATAAATGACAAAAATTAAAGGTGTTGACTCCGGCAATTTAAAAATAGTACGATTGGCCCTCTTGAATATACCACCAGGGTTGTCGACTGTCCTAATGACCAGCCGGGCGTAATGTCTAACCACCACAGTGACCCGACAACCGCGACCACTGCTTCCCCCCAAATGGTAACCCAACACCTTAACCCCTGCTGGGAAGGGTCGTAGCACGGGTAGATGATAATCCTAAACCGCATGCTCCTATATGACAATAGTACGATTGTATAGTGCCACCGCATCCTATACCACGGGCCACCAATGCACTCGTTTCCAAGCCGACTATGGCATCTAGTTTATTAATGCATCATGCCCACTCGTTTCCTCTTCCTTCTCTTCTCCTCTTCTTTCCCTTCTTTTCTCTCTCCTCTTTACTCTTCTTACCAATGTCTGAGTGTCATAAATGAGGAAAGAAAAAAAAAAAGGAAACATAAATGCTATATATACTTCTTAAAATAACTAAGTAATCACATGGGTGGGTCACTCAGGTGGGTGGATGCACCCACCTGTGACTGCCCACCTGAGGGCCAAAACTTGGCCAATAAGTGGGATTTTGACAGAATTCAGCCCTCGGCATGAATCTCACTCTTGGCATAAGATGTAATATACGTATGCGCCTTAAGATACAACTACATACCTGCTTTATCCGTACATGGCCTTATGATATGTGCATGTACACGGCTTGGGTACACCCGTCTCCTCTGGCACTGGCTCGGACTTGTCTGGCCAGCCGGTGTTTAAGCTCACCCTTGCCATCATAGTCTATAAGGAACCACCTTAACTCTCTCCGGTTCAGGTCCTGCATGGTTAAACTGGGTCAATCGTGTAATCAGACCGGGTTTAAGAAGTAGGGTATTACATTTACCCCCCCTTTCTGAAAATTTTGTCCTCGAAATTGGCGTACCTGGTTGTTCAAAAAGATGAGGGTACTTGGCTTGGATTTCATCCTCTTTCTCCCAAGATGCTTCTTCAAGTGAATGATTAGCCCATCGCACCTTTACGTAGGAAATGGAGCGGTTGCGAAGGGTCTTCACCTTCTGGTCTAAAATTTTAACCGACTGCTCTGTATAGGTCATGTCAGCTTCTAGATATTCTGGTTCCACAGGTAATACATGAGAGGGATTATGAACGTATCGCTTCAGCATGGATACATGAAATACGTTATGAACATCCCCGAGTGAAGGTGGCAGAGCAAGCATGTAGGCTACTGAGCCAACCCGGGCTAAGATCTCAAATGGTCCAATGTATCTTGGGCTCAACTTCCCCTTTCTGTGAAACCTTTGCAACCCTTTAGTAGGAGAGATCTTGAGAATTACCTTTTCTCCTAGCTGAAATTCAATGTCTTTTCTGCGGGTGTCTGCATAGCTCTTTTGATGAGACTGAGCTGCTTTAATCCATTCTCGAATAACATTGACCTTGTCGTAGGTCATCTGTATCATTTCAGGTCCTAACATTCGATGTTCACCTACCTCATCCCAATACAAAGAGGGCAGAGCAAGCATGTAGGCTACTGAGCCAACCCGGGCTAAGATCTCAAATGGTCCAATGTATCTTGGGCTCAACTTCCCCTTTCTGTGAAACCTTTGCAACCCTTTAGTAGTTCTGCACTTCCTGCCATATAATGCCTCATACGGAGCCATCCCAATTGTAGCTTGGTAATTGTTGTTATAGGCAAACTCCATAAGGGGTATATATTCTTCCCAACTACCACACATTTCCATTGCACATGCCCTGAGCATGTCTTCTAATATCTGTATGGTTCGGTTTGACTGACCATCAGTCTGTGGGTGGAAAGCAGTACTCAAATTCAATTGTGATCCCAAGGCACGCTGGAAGCTTTTCCAAAATCTAGAAGTGAGCCTTGGGTCCCTATCTGATACAATGCTCACTAGCACTCCATGCAAGCGCACTATGTTATCCATGTAAAGTTGTGCTAATTTGGCCATAGAGAACTTGGTCTTGATGGGAATGAAATGAGCAGTCTTAGTAAGCCGATCAATGATCACCCATATCGCGTCCATCCCCTTAGGTGTACATGGTAGTCCAGTGACGAAGTCCATTGTAATCCTATCCCACTTCCATTCTGGTATTGGGAGTGGCTGAAGAGTACCATAAGATTGATGCCTCTCAGCTTTTACTTTCTGGCATGTAAGACAAGTCGCCACATACAGAGCTATTATGACTTTCATGCTTGGCCACCAGTAATTTTGTTTGAGGTCTTTGTACAACTTTGTACTCCCGGGGTGGAGTGAGTACTGGAGCGATGTGCTTCTCATACTATATTGTCTTGTATATCCAAATCATCGGGTACACACAATCTGCCTCGAAACATCAATGCCCCATCACTGGCTAAAACAAAATCTGGGTCATTCATTGTTTGATCTTGAACCTTAACTCTGATCCGCTGTAATTCAGGATCCAAAGGTTGTTTCATTATCACTTCTTGCCTAATAGTCAGATGCACCTGTAGAGCCGCCAAGGATACCGTCACCCATTTAAGGTTTTCTGGTTGACATTCCAACTCTAAGGTTGCTCCTTCATATAAGAGAGCTTCATCCATTAGTGTCGCCTCCTGCACAAGTGGTGGGCTAACTGCTAAGCATAAGAGTGACACAGTCTATGCCTTCCGACTCAATGCATCTGCCACTACATTAGCCTTACCGGGATGATATTGAATGTCGTAGTCATAATCCTTCATGAGCTTAAGCCATCTCCTCTGCCTCATGTTCAAATCCTTCTGGGTGAAAAAGTACTTAAGGCTTTTGTGATCACTGTATATCTCACACTTCTCCCCATACAAGTAATGTCGCCAAATCTTAAGGGTAAAAATGACTGCGGCTAGTTCCAAGTCATGAGTGGGGTAGTTCTTCTCATACTCCTTTAGTTGTCGGGAAGCATACGCTATCACCTTTCCGCGTTGCATGAGAACACAACCCAATCCAACTTTGGAAGCATCAGTGTAGACTGTCATTCCACTTGTGCCTTCAAGGATGGTCAACACAGGGGCTGACACCAACTTCTTCTTCAATTCCTGGAAACTCTTCTCACATTCCTCTACCCAGTCGATTTTCACACCCTTTTTGGTTAATTTAGTCATTAGCGCTGAGATTTGAGCAAAATTTTCAATGAAGCGCCGGTAATATTCAGCCAAACCCAAGAAGCTTCTAATTTCGGTGACATTCTTAGGGATTTCCCTTTCTACTACTGCTTTCACCTTATCAGGATCCACCTCAATTCCGGCCTTAGACACTACGTGCCCCAGAAATCCAACTTGCTCAAGCCAAAATTCACATTTGCTGTATTTGGCAAACATTTGTTGTTCTCTCAACCTCTGTAACACTATTCTCAAGTGTTGAGTGTGCTCCTCTTCTGTCTTGGAGTAGATCAAGATGTCATCAATAAAAATAATTACCCATTTATCGAGGACGTCATGAAATACTTGATTCATTAAATCCATGAACGCTGCCGGTGCATTGGTTAACCCAAAAGATAACACTAGGAACTCATAGTGACCATACCGAGTCTTGAATGCTGTCTTGGGTATGTCACTGCCCTTTATCTTGAGCTGATAATAGCCTGATCTAAGGTCTATCTTTGAAAATACCCTTGCACCCGGCAGTTGGTCAAATAAATCATCAATACGTGGCAATGGATACTGGTTCTTAATGGTTAGCTTATTCAATTCCTGGTAATCAATGCACATACGCAAGCTGTCATCTTTCTTCTTGACAAACAATACTGGGGCACTCCAAGGTGAAACACTTGGGAGAATAAACCCCTATTCCAATAATTCCTACAACTGCATCTGCAACTCCTTCAATTCAGCTGGTGCCATCCTGTACGGAGCCTTAGATACTGGAGCTGCTCCAGGAACCAAGTCTATGGCAAACTCCAACTCTCTATCAGACGGTAAATGCATCAGGTCATCAGGAAAGACGTTGGGAAACTCTTTAACAACCTTTACCTCTTCTAGAGGTGTAATCCTTGCATCAACATCAAGTACCGACGCTAAGTAGCCCTGACATCCACTCTCCAACAACTTTACCACTTGAAGATCGGAGACAAGAACCTTTCTAGCCCATTTCACTTTATCTGCTCGGTATACCAATTCTCTTCCTTCATCATTTTTCACCCTAATCATCTTTTCAGCACACATCACATTAGCTCGATGAGCCGACAACCAATCCATGCCCAGTATAACATCAAAATTCTGCATATTGAACTTAATGAGTTGTGCATCAAAGTTCTTCCCACTAATTTCCACTTGGCACGGCCCATACACCTCCTTCAACTGTGTAACTTTACCAGTAGGCACACTAACAATCATTCCATGATCTAGGATCCTGGGTGGCATCCCAAGTTTCTCGGCAAATCTATTAGATACAAATGAATGTGTAGCTCCTGAATCGAATAAAACATAGGCTGGTATGCCTGATATAGATAGGACACCTAGTGTAACAATGCATATAATTTCAGCAGGTCATCAATATTTAACATAAGGAAATTCTTAAATTTAAAATGTACCTGCTACCACTTCTGTGCTGGCCTCAGCTTCCTCAGCTGATAAGGCATACATCCTTCCCTACGGTTGATTTCCCTGAGTTAAGGGCGGTCGGTACGCCGAGGGCTGACTGAAGGGCAAGGCTAGTTTGACTCGATAGTCTTTTGTATAGTGCCCATAGGAATGGCAGTTAAAGCAATGGATTTGAGATGTCGAAATTGGGGTGGGGCCCCTCTGCACTTGACCCGTCGAAGTTGGAGGTCGGGGCGGCCTTGGAACTGTAGGTATCGTACTAGTGTTTGGGCAGAAAGAGGTAGAGCCCAAACCACCAGCTGGTCAAGGAGGGTAGCCAAATGGCTTATAAGGCTGCCTATAAGTAGGCCTAGAGCTGTACGACCCGCGGTATGCCTTGGAGGAGTTGCCCATATCCGAAAATGGATTTGTTCTCTTCCACAGTCCAGGGGTGAGGGACTGTTTCCCCTTCTGCTTATCCTCTATGGTCTTGGCCTTCTGCACAATCTGGCCATAGTCGGTCAAATCTAAGACCTCAAGTACAGACCCAATGCATGCCTTGAGGCCCTTTAGAAATCTCGCAGCCTTCTGTTCAGCTATCCTCATAGGCCTAGGGGCAAAATGGAACAAGCTCTCAAACTGTTGCTGATACTCAAGGATAGTCTTACCTCCTTGAGTTAAGGCCATAAACTCCATCTCCTTGTGGTCTCTGAAGTTGCGTGGGTAATGATTGTCCAAGAACAACTCCTTGAACTGTTCCCAGGTGGGTTCCGGATGGACGGCTAACAATATGGGCTTAGAAGCTTGCCACCAAGAGTTGGCCTCCTTCTTGAGTTGCAACCCCGCACAAATGAGTTTTTGTGCATCTGTGGACTCAATCACCTCAAATATTTTCTCTAGCTCCTGGATCCACTGGTCCGGCTTCAGAGGATCACTCCCCACCTTAGAGAATAAAGGTGGCAAGTTCCTCTTGAATGACTCCACTACCTTTGACGTATTATTCGTCGGTGGGTAATTAGGAGCATAAGCCGGATAGTAGGAGTATGGAGGGGGCACCCCATACGGAGGAGTACTGAATGGTGGAATTGGAAGTGTACCTCCCCCTTATGGCCCCGTACCAGACCCTATAGGTGGGTCCTATGGAGTAAGTATCTGGGGAGGTTGACTTGATTGAGAAAGGTCCAATTGTTGCTGAATAGCAGTCATAAATGCTTGCTGTTGCTGAAGCATTTGTTGTTGGAAAGCTTGTTGTGACTGCTGAATTATGGTAGCAACATCCCCCGGAGTAATAACCGGTGGAGGGTTCAGAAGTGTAGTCATAGGTGGGTCCTTTTGTGCCCCACCCTAACCAAAGGTCTCTGGAGGTTGTGGAAGTGAGGTTTGCCCCACAGAGCGGGACCTCCTAGGATTCGGTGGTCGACCGACCGGACGAGGACCACGCGGGGTACCTCATGCGTTGCTACCGGATCTAGTATGTACCATCGTATCCCTGTACCTGGAACATATCATACATCGCATTGGTTAAACACCATAGAATTTATATCGGCACATAATTATATGCCAACACGCAGGGTATTATAATGTATGATAGTTTGCAGCTAACCGCAGCTTGATTCCAAAATTACAGGGTTAGTGCTTCAACAAGTATGTCAATGGTCCCACTTGACCATAACATATTATTATAAGAATAATAAAAATAATCATAATAATTATATTAATAATAATAATAATAATAATAATAATAATAAAAATCCTATTTTTTAAATTTTCTCCCAACTGATGGGTGACACCGGTGGGTAGGTTGGCCAATCAGTTGGCCCGCCGGTCCAAAACTTCAACCGGTTGGCTGACACCGGCGAGCAAGGTGGCCCGTCAGTCAGCCCGCCAGTCCTACCCGTGCGAAAATCTCAAACAGGGCACTTAAGTCCCTGTTCTTCCTTATTTCCCTCATTTCCTCTCTCTCTCTCTCTCTCTCTCTCTCTCTCTCAGGCAATTTTGGAGAGCATTTTGATGCTTCCACTCGCGATCTCACTCAACGATCCAACGCTTTTGAGAAGATTCAACCCTCTACTTACAAGTAAGTTTCTTCCTCATTTCCTTCTCAGAACTTGCATTTTGGGGTAGAAACTCATGAGTTGTCTTAAATCTCACTTCCTTTCCATGTTTCTTTCCCATAGAACAGTGATTTCATATGAATGTGATGTTTCTCTATGTGATTTGTTTCTAGTTTTAGGATTTTCTTCCCACTTTTGAGAAAAACCCCCAACCGTGCCCTAGTTTTCTCAAATTTGGGGATTTCTTCAATTCCTGCTCTTTTTCCCCAATTAGTAACTCAAATGCAATTCATTATGTTTGATTTGTACTTCACATGCTGTAGAAATCATAGAAAGTCCCTTATGCTTGAAATCCCATATCTTCCCATAAAAATCCATCTTTGGTGTTGGGTTTTCTTTGATTTTCTTTACATCCTTTCGTATTTGTGGACCTCAATAGCATAATAGTAGATGTTTTTGCATATTCTAAATTGTAGAATGACGGCATTTCATCCATGAGCATGTAAGCTTCATGCTTCACTCTATTGTGAGTCTTTCCATTTTTTTCTTCCTTAAATTGAACTTGCACAATGAGAATTGGGGTTTTTCTTTTCTATCATTCTCTACTTGCCATGCTTTACTTGCCCCTTTTTGTCACATTGTTGTTTTGCCATAATCTCTGTCTTGTCACTAGCCAGGCATTTCATTCATAGACTTTTTATCATTTCTCTCTTGTCACATTTTGTCACATTCTATTTCTTTCCATGATTTCTGTTTTGTCACTTACCCTTCTTTCCTCTTTTTCTTGCCAGGATGTCATCTCGCAAAGGCAAGGAGCCCGTATCCTCTGGCACTCGATGTAAGACCACTGCTTCTAAGTGGAAGAGTGCGGGGACTAGTTCTCTAGCCCCCTGCATAGGGCGACCCAGACCTACCCACATCGATCATTCTGACTATGACGAGGAACTCTTCCGTTGTTCAGAGGCAATAGCCAACTGGCAGACCTTCCTGAAGAGGTCTGTAATGATGGAGAAGACTGTGGTAGTTGATGACTTCCACAAGATTCAGCTTCAGGAGAGGTTCACAGCACTGGGCTGGTAGTCTATCCTCCACATAGACCGTCCATGCTATAAGCAGTTGATCCGTAGATTCTACTACAACCTGGAGGTTTCCTACCGGTACGGGGAGTATGTTATAATTAGTATGGTGAAGGGGGTGGACATTCAGGTGACCGTGGACACCCTGGCTAGTATTTTGGGTATCTCTGCAGCCGGGCACCGTTTCTACAATCCTCCCAGGAGTAAGCCCATGGGTCTGTTCATGAGTTTGGAGACACCGGACTACATCTATGAGACCATCTATGGCAGCAGTGCACGTCTGGAGTCCGAGACATCATTTTTTCAAGAGGTTCGTGTATTTGCCCAATTGGTCCAGTGCAACTTGCTCCCCAGAGGAGGTCACCGGAACCAGGTGGACTTTATGGCAGCCTTTTTAGCCTTCTGCATCTATAAGGCTTTAGAGGGAGGTGACAAGCACTTGTGCTTACCCTACATCATCCTCAAGACCATGGAGCACCACACTTCTTACCCCGAGGATGGAGGATTTCCATATGGCAGGATCCTCACTAGGATCTTTGAGTTCTTCGGAGTGGACCTGAGTGGTGAGGAGGGGAAGATTCCAGCGGACAAGTTCGACAGGGGAAATCTCTTGAGGATGGGTCTCCACACCCTTATGGATATACCTCAGAGAGCAGGAGCTCAGAGAGGTAGGGATAGGAGGGCTACCCCTATGGAGGATGTTCCCATGGAGGAGGAGTCTAGTGAGGAGGATGAGGACTATGTTCTTCAGGATGAGGAGGATCATTTGGTGGATGACGACATCCTTGAGGAGGTGCCTCAGGAGTCGAGAGGTACTGATCCTGGCTTCACCAGAGCTGCAGGCCCACAGCATAGAGCCCCACCACTTGAGAGTGGTGCATATGATTTTGAGGGCATGATGTCCACTATGAGGGCTTTGAAGGATGGCCAAGATCAGCTGCTAAGAAGACTAGACGAGAGTGCTTCCAGGGAGGAACGCATCCTGGAGAGGCAGGCTACCTTAGAGAATTCCTTCCTCAGACTGGGTCAGGACTTGGATACCACGGCCAATGCCATCTCAGTAAGTTTTGGCTGACTTCGGAGGGAGGTACAGCTGGTGAACTTGAGGTTTGACTACTACGACCATCATCTCAACATCAACTTTAGACCTCAGGTGAACATAGTAGTATTGGACGATGACAACGACGATGATCATTGAGGACTTAGCTCGTCCACACTAGCTTCTCACCTGTTTCCTATTGTTGATCCTATTGTAATTTTTTTCTTTCTTTTCTCATTCTTTGTACTTTCTCTATAACTGGACTTATTTGTGGGATAATGTGTTTTGATAGTGGTTTGTGATGAACTTTTATGTTTGATAACTTGTGTAGTTTAGTTGTGGTGTCTTTGTTAATTTTGATCATTGTTATATATATAGATATGTTGTTTAGCAGATGTTTGTGTGAAAATTTTTGGAAATCTCATTTTGCGCCGTTATGCTGCCAAAATTTCGTCAAACTTGCACTCAATGGGTTATGACACCAATTAAATTAACCTTTTATTTTCTCTCACGCATGCCATGAATGTAATATCTAAATGCAACCATTTTTATTCCTTTCTTTCTTTATCTTTTAACTCTTTAAAGTTTTTACATTAACCCAATCCCATTTTCTATTATAGATTCTATGGGGTCTAGACAGTATGCTGTGAGTGGAGCAGAGCATCACGCTATGATACCACCGTTGTCACACCCCATTCACACAGAACCGGGCCAGTGACCGGGTTAACACCGGTTAACCCAAACCTGCCAGGATCATCTGATACATTATTCCACCACAGCATACATATAACTAAGAAAGTGCTCATCAGTCCAGCGAAAGACTTGGTTTACCTGTGAATATTCCCATAGTACTTAATACCCAAATGTTAATACAATAGTTAAGTACATGTGGGCCCGAAGGCATGATATTTAAACAAAAAGAATACAATTTACATATCAAGTACTCAAAAGGAATCATAAAAAATCAGAGAGTCAGCTCAGTTCGGTATTAGAAGTAGGGCTCAGCTCGGTATCAAAAGGTAGAGCTCAGCTCGGTATCAAAACAAGGCTCAGCTCGGTATCAGGAGGTAGAGCTCAGCTAGGCATCAAAACTCTGGTCCTGCAGCACAACTCTCGCGCGAGTAATCAGTGTCGTGCTCTAACTTCTCAGGGGCCCACCAATCCTCTTCAGGGAACTCAACTATGGGACCCAATCCGTGCCCTTTAGATGGATGACCTGCAAAATCATCTAAAAGAGGGGCACACGTGGGATGAGCTCACTAGCTCAGTAAGTGGAAAGAAGGACCACACAGCAGTCCACATAACAAAATCACAACCATATGCACTATATGCTATGCAATACATTTTAAATCACATCCACCTAAGAAACATTACTAAGTATTTGGTTTAGCGCTACTACAACCACAGTGCACGTAAACTCTGGGTACGAGCCGCGAACTCCATCCCCGTGATATGGCCATAGGGCTGTCAGAGAAGGCCCACCGTGAGTACTCGGAAAAATAAAACATGCCGACCACCGGCTCTCAACATTAAATAAATGACAGAAATTAAAGATGCTGACTCCAGCAATTTAAAAGCAGTATGATTGGCCCTCTTGAATATACCACCGGGGTTACCGACTGTCCTAATGACCAGCCGGGCGTAATGTCTAGCCGCCACAGTGATCCAACAACCGCGACCACTGCTTCCCCCCAAATGGTAACCCAACACCTTAACCCCTGCTGGGAAGGGTCGCAACACAGGTAGATGATAATCCTAAACCGCATGCTCCTATATGACAATAGTATGATTGTATAGTGCCACCACGTCCCATACCACGGGCCACCAATGCACTCGTTTCCAAGCCGACTATGGCATCTAGTCTATTAATGCATCATGCACAATGATGTCAACATTTATCACATAAGCATATCATCACTTGGCATTTAGAAAATAAACACAGCACCCATGGCATAACAATGTGAGGATGACTAATCTACATAGCATTTTTATGATGACATGGCTACTCTAGATACAATTAAGTGAATGCCAAACAATGCCTTGAAACAAGGCCAAACATCCTCTCCCCACTTACCTGTAATGTACAAGGACTCACGCTCGGTACGGGTGAGATCTGATGCGAGAAGCGTAAGATTTGGTGAACCTATCATGAGTGAGCGGGGTTAGCATTTTGCCACTTTGGGATCAATATTAACAAGATCCAATGACAAAATCATGTTTAGAATCCTAAATGAAGGTTGCACGTCCGTTTTGGGTCCAATCGGACGTAAAAATCACGTTGGGAGCCTCTCAGGTGGGTCGGACAGCCCACCTGTTTGAGCCACCAGTCAGACCCACCGGTCCTGACCGGTAGGTAGGTTGGCCCACCGATTAGCCCATCGATCTGGCCCATCGATTGGGCCTGGGGGTCCTGCTAAGACCGGCGGGCAGGGTGGCCCATCGGTCGACCCACCGGTTGGGCCCGAGGGTCCTGCCTTCTCAGGCGGGTGCCCTCAGGCAGGCCATTTGGCCCATCGGTTTGGCCCACTGGTCTTGGTAGGGAAATGCTATTTCTTCTCAAACTTCTCCCAACCTTTGGGGATTCAAATGGGGCTTTTTCAAACCCATTATTCACACATTCAAGGTCTCATAAGATGGTTCTAACCTAGATCTAGGTTAGATTTAAGGAATGGAAAGCCATCTTACCTTCTTTGCTCAAGAACTCCTTCAAAACCCCAAAATCACTTCCAATCACCAATGTTCTTGCAACCGTGGAAACCCTTCTTCAAATCCTTCAAAACCAACACATAAACCATCTATTAAAGCTTAGATTCATCATCTCAAGGGGGATTTACAAGGCCTCAAGAAACCCTACCCAAATCAAGGGTTTTACTTGGGTATGGTGAAAGTTTAAGGAACCTAGCCTTTGCTCACCTCTAGACGTAGATCTCACATTGAAGATCACTCCTCCGGCATCGGAATGGGAAGATCAAGCCTCGGCGCTGCTGAAATCCATCTCTTCTTCCTCTTCCTTCTCTTCTCCTCTTCTTTCCCTTCTTTTCTCTCTCCTCTTTACTCTTCTCACCAACGTTCGAGTGTCATAAATGAGGAAAGAAAAAAAAAAGGAAACATAAATGCTATATATACTTCTTAAAATAACTAAGTAATCACATGGGTGGGTCACTCAGGTGGGTGGATGCGCCCACCTGTGACCGCCCACCTGAGGGCCAAAACTTGGCCAACAAGTGGGATTTTGACAGAATTCAGCCCTCGGCACGAATCTCACTCTTGGCATAAGATGTAATATACGTATGCGCCTTAAGATACGGCTACATACCTGCTTTATCCGTACATGGCCTTATGATATGTGCATGTACACGGCTTGGGTACACCCGTCTTCTCTGGCACTGGCTCAGACTTGTTTGGCCAACCGATGTTTAAGGTCACCCTTGCCATCATGGTCCATAAGGAACCCGCCTTAACACTCTTTGGTTCGGGCCCTGCATGGTTAAACCGGGTCAATCGTGTAATCAGACCGGGTTTAAGAAGTAGGGTATTACAGTTACTCTTTGCAAGAGGGAGGCTAATTTGGTTGCTGATCCAATCATCCAGAGACACAAACTATCTCCTTACGCAGAGTATTTAGTCAAGTGGATGGGGTGACCAGAGAGTGAGACAAGATGGGGGACAACTAGCATGCTGAGACGACTCGTGAATAAAAGTACCACAAGGAGGTTGCGATAAGGGCGTCGTAGATTTAGGTGGGGGGAGAGTGTCACAACCAGCCCAACATAGGCCCACGGGCCTAGCTCACCAAGCCCATGGACTTAAGCCATTGGGCTAAGTAAGGTCCACCTAGATCTAGGTTAGATTTAAGGAATGGAAAGCCATCTTACCTTCTTTGCTCAAGAACTCCTTCAAAACCCCAAAATCACTTCCAATCACCAATGTTCTTGCAACCGTGGAAACCCTTCTTCAAATCCTTCAAAACCAACACATAAACTATCTATTAAACCTTAGATTCATCATCTCAAGGGCGATTTACAAGGCCTCAAGAAACCCTACCCAAATCAAGGGTTTTACTTGGGTATGGGAAGTAGACTGCTGTACCAAGAACCCTGAACCCTCACACTGCCGTAACACTTCTTCTCCTTCCTTTCTCTTTTTCCTAGTCATAAATGAGGAAAGAAAAAAAAAAGGAAACATAAATGCTATATATACTTCTTAAAATAACTAAGTAATCACATGGGTGGGTCACTCAGGTGGGTGGATGCGCCCACCTGTGACCGCCCACCTGAGGGCCAAAACTTGGCCAACAAGTGGGATTTTGACAGAATTCAGCCCTCGGCACGAATCTCACTCTTGGCATAAGATGTAATATACGTATGCGCCTTAAGATACGGCTACATACCTGCTTTATCCGTACATGGCCTTATGATATGTGCATGTACACGGCTTGGGCCAGAGAGTGAGACAAGATGGGGGACAACTAGCATGCTGAGACGACTCGTGAATAAAAGTACCACAAGGAGGTGCGAAGGGCGTCAGTTCTAGTGTTTTCTACAAAGGTGTAGTAACAATAGATATTTTATCGTAGATATTTGTAGAAGATATTCACAGGAGATATTCACAGGAGATATTATGGGAGAGATTTCTAGAGCTCTGCTAAAGAGGTGGGAAGCTTCTAGTTTTCTCCCCAACCGTTGGATGGAAGACATTTGTAAATAACTTAGCCATCCATTGTAACTTGGGGTGGGTGTTGCCTCATTTGGAAAAGGTACTCACCAAGGACCAACCAAGAGTGTTCAACCAAGCAAGTGAGTTCTCAAGCCTTGTACACAAGAGTTCTCTAGTGCTATATAAGTTCATTCTTCTCAAACTCACTCTTTTGTTCACTTCTTCTCTTCCCTAGTCCCTTAAGGAGGGTGGTTAGGCCGGTGTGGTTGCTTAGAAAGGTCTAAAGCAATGACAATGTGCTCTTGAATGGCCCAAGTGTTGCCTATGCATGCCCTCAAGTGTTGACTACGTGTGCCCACGTGTACACAGCGAATGGCCGCACAACACCCCAAGTGTTGACTACAAGTGCACAATGAATGGCCCAAGTGTTGCCTAGATGTGCCCATGCTGCCCACAACTGTTGCCCAAGTTTGCACCCAAGTGTGCCTGTGCATGCTCTTGAGTGCCCCAAGTGTCGCCTTAAATGTGCCTATATGTGCCCGCAAGTGTTGAATAAGTGTGTCTAAGCGTGCACCCAAGTGTAGCCCAAGTGTCGCCTAATTGTGCTCTTGAATGCCGCAAGTGTGCACATATACATGCCCATGACAATGCCTATGTGTGCCCCCCTAAGGGTGCCTAAGTGCATATGAAGGCAGTACACGAGGCGGCAGTACCGCACGCAGGGCCGCACAATGTGCGTGCATGGTGGCAGGCATGGCTGCACTACCGCGCGGAAGGCAGCTGGCATGGACGCAAAAGGCGTAGGCATCACTGTGGGCAAGGTTGCACTAGCGCGCACAAGGCTGCTGGCGTCGAGGCAGGCTGCCGCGCACATGGATGCGGGTGTGGCTGCAATACCGCACACATGGTTACACGCAACCTCGGGCACGGTTGCAGGTAAGGCTCCACTATCGCGAGCAGGGGTGCAGGCTACCGCACATGGTTGGGGGGAAGGATGCACACCACGCATAAGGTGGCAGGCAACAACGCACATTGCTGCGGGAAAGGGGGTTTAACAAAACGCAAGGTGGTAGGCACGGCCGCACATGGCTGTGGGCAATGGTACAGGCAGCACGCGCTAGGCTGCTGCCCATACCGCACTTCCACACATATGGCTGCTACCACGGCTGCACAAGCCTCGCACATGGTTTCGCGCGTGGCCGCACATGGCACATGAAAGTTTGTAGGCATGGCGCATATGACATGCAGATGGCTGCACAGCCACGCCCAAGGTTGCGTTCCACGCCGCACATGCTGGGCTTTTGGCTGCACTAACGGATGCAAGGTTGCTGGCATGGCCGCACATGTCACACCCTGGCTGCCCCACCACTCGTAATGTTGCATGCGTTGCTCCACACAGCCCCCCAGGTTGCATGCATGGCTGCATGTGCCATGCCCATCGCTGCCTTGCAGCGCGCTTGGTTTTGGGATTTGCCGGACGTGCCACGCACGAGGTTGCAGGCACGGCTTCATCGCTGCGTTCAAGGTTGCATTGCGTGGTCGCACATGCATCCATGGCTGCACTACCGCGCGTATGTTCGCTGGCATGGCCTCCCATGGGTCGATCATGATGGCTGGCATGGCCGCACGTGCCACGGGCATTTCAGCACATGGCACACGAAAGGTTGCACGCATTGCTGCACTTCCGTGCCCACGTCCGCAGTTCATCATGCACATAGCCGCACACACATGGCTCACACATGGGTGCTGCTGTGGTCTCCATGTCCCATGCAACAGAGGCTCCTTTGCGGCCTGTGGCTGCACACGAGGCACCGACTGCTGCACACGCCAAGGCCATGCCCGCACAACATAGTTTGGGTCTTTAAATCATGTTGTGCAAAACAACCCTTTGGGTTATAAAAGCCTTGAAATTGGCTATTTGGCACCCAAAGTACAATCATTTTCACTTAAACCCCGTATTTCCATTTTTTTGGGTATTTTTCAAAATGTTTCAATCATAAAATATTAAAAAATATCAAAATATGTTGGAATGGTCCAATATTTTTTCAGAACATTCAATCAACCTTTGGAAGACATTCAAAATTTAGTTTTTAGAAAAATACATTAAAATAAATTTTTCATAGTTTTTTAAATTTTATATGTTTTTTAATATTAAAAATTAATAAAAAAATAAATATTTATCAGAAAACTATAATTTTTATATGAAAATAATATTTGGATTTTTTTGTAATTTCATACCAAGTTTCATTTGATTTGGATATTTAAAGCTCAAAAAATAGATCGGTATATTTTTGGGGGGGGTCATGTCTCCATTCGGAAAAGGGGCAAAGAGCATAAGAGCTACCTTGAGGGAGGGGGGTGCCACTCCCTGGGTGGTTTTTGAGGGGCCACATAGAGGGGCAACAGACAATGGGCGGGCATGGTAGGCAAACCCAAAAGACCCATAGCATGGGAAAAAAAGTGGAATGGCACGTGGGTTTCGATGAGTTGGCCCTTGGTGTGCGTCGAGGCCTGCCACTGCATGCGACTGGATGCGCACGACTACCTGCCTGTGTGCCATGACCCCACAGCTACTGTAACGTGTGCCATTCACGGTACAACAAGCCCAACGAAGGTGCACGTGCTTGTGATTGTTTAGCCCATCTGTCGCACAACGCCGTCCCCTTCTGTCACACAGTGTTGCCTGCCACCGTGGGCTGCTGGGCGCACATGGATGCCTACCATGCACTGCCACGCCCCCACTTCTGCTGCCACATGTGCCCGTCGATGCACAAAATTTCCATGGAAGGTGTGGCGTGTGAAAACATGTACATGGCCCGTCCGTCCTGATAGTCATCCCCTCTGTGGCACACAGTTGCTTGCCATTGTGTGCTACTGGGCGTGTATGGTTGCCTGCCTTACACTGCAGTGCCTCCACATCTTTCGCCACATGCGTCTGTCACCGTACAGCAAGCCCAAGAGTGGCATCACCTGTGCAAAACACCTGCATGGTATGTCAGTTTCGAAGATTTGGCCTTTGGTGTGCATTGCGCCTGCCATGACGTGCTGCTTGGCCCTCATGGATGCCTACTATATACCAGTATGCCTTGATAGTTGTTGCCTCCTGCGCTCGTAGCTGCAAAGAAAGCCCAACAAAGGCTTGGCATGTTTGTGAAAACAAATATATGGCTCGTCTGTCCAGATGATCAGCCCATCTACCAAGCACCACTACCTCCAACCGTGTGGTGCTGGGTGCCTATGGGTCCCTACCTTCCATTGCCATGCCCCCACAGTTGCTGACACATGTGTTTGTAGCTGCACAGTAGTTTCTAGAGAGGCATGGAATTTGAAAACAAGTAAATGGCCAATTCGTCCCGATGTTCAATCCCTCTGCCGCACACCATTGCTTGCCACCCTGGGCTATTGGGTGCGCAAGGGTTCCTGCCTTGTGCTGCCGTGCCACCACAGCTACCGCTAGATGCGCCCGTAGCCGCATGGCATGCCCAAGATAGGCTTGGCATATGAAAATCACCATCAAGGCACGTTTTTTCCGATGATTGCCTTTGATGTGCACTGTGGCTTGCTATGGAGTGCTGCTGGGCGTAAATGGCTCCCTACATAGCTGCTACCACATAGGCCATTAGCCAAATAGCATGCCCAAGAGTTGCATGGCATGTGAAGGACAACAACATGGCATGATGGTCTGGATGATTAGCCCCTTGTTTTCCACCTTGGCCTACCAATGCATGCGGGTGGGTTTGCAAGGTTGCCTGCACATTGCACCTACACCCTTAT
>NC_056565.1:25826706-25829206 GCF_013358625.1 Macadamia integrifolia | reverse complement strand
TTGTGGCGGTGTCCCAAGCCTGGGTTATCGCATTATGCCTAAGGAGATGTCATCGTCGTGATCGTGGTAGGCAGCGTGCACCTCTATGGCATGTCTATTGCCAACTGTATGCTCCACATTGGCCTGTGGGGCTCCCCATTTGACCCGTCTTGAAACACGGACCAAGGAGTCTGACATGTGTGTGAGTTAACGGGCGAGTAAAACCCGTAAGGCATAAGGAAGCTGACTGGTGGGATCCCCTTGTGGGTTACACCGTCGATCGACCTTGATCTTCTGTGAAGGGTTCGAGTGAGAGCATACCTGTCGTAAGGCATAAGGTGCCACTCCCCGAGTGGTTTTCGAGGGGCTGCACAGTGGGGTAGTAGACAATGAGCGGGCATGGTAGGCAAACCCAAAAGACCCATGGCATGGGAAAAAAAGTGAAATGGCACATGGGTTTCGATGAGTTGGCCCTAGGTGTGTACCGAGGCCTGCCACTGCGTGCAGCTGGACACGCATGACTGCCTGCCTTGTGTGCCATGACCCCATAGCTGCTCTAATGTGTGCCAATCATGGCACAGCAAGCCCAACGAAGGTGCACGTGCTTGCGAATGGTCAGCCCTTCTATTGCACAACGTCGCCCCTTCTACTGCACAGTGTTGCCTACCACCGTGGGTTGATGGTCGCACATGGATACCTACCATGCGCTGCCACACCCCCACTTTTGCTGCCACATGTGCCTGTCAATGTCTAGCATTTCCAAGGAAGGTGTGCCGTGTGAAAACAGGTACATCGCGCTTCCGTCCCGACAGTCATCCCCTCTGCCGCACACAGATGCTTGCCATTGTGTGTTGCTGGGCGCGTATGGCTGCCTGCCTTATGCTGCAGTGCCTCCACATCTTCCAGCACATGCGTCTGTCACCGTACAGCATGCCCAAGAGTGGCATTGCCTGTGCAAAACACCTGCACGGTATGTCAGTTTCCAAGATTTGGCCCTTGGTGTGCGTTGTGCCTGCCACGGTGTGCTGCTTAGCCCTCGTGGTTGCCTAAAATATACCACTATGCCTCGACCGCTATTGCCTCCTGCCCTCGTAGCTGCAAAGAAAGCCCAACAAAGGCTTGGCATGTATATGAAAACAAGTACATGGCTCGTCTGTCCAGATGGTCAGCCCATCTGCCACACACCATTGCCTACAACCGTGTGCTACTAGGTGCCCATGGCTCCCTACCTTCCGCTGCCATGCCCCCACAGTTATTGACACATGTGTCTGTAGCTGCACAGCAGTTTCCAGAGAGGCATGGCATTTGAAAACAAGTAAATGGCCATTGCATCCCGATGTTCAGCCCCTTTGCCGCACACCGTTGCTTGCCACCCTGGGCTGTTGGGTGCACAAGGGTTCTTGCCTTGTGCTGCCATGCCCCCACAGCTACTGCCAGATGCGTCCGTAGCTGCATGGCCTACCCAAGATAGGCCTGGCATGTGAAAATCACCATTAAGGCACATTGGTTCCGATGATTGCCTTGATGTGCACTGTGGCCTGCCATGGAGTGTTGTTAGGTGTGTATAGCTCCCTGCATAGCTGCTGCCACATGCGCCAGTAGCCACACAGCTTGCCCAAGAGTTGCATGGCATGTGAAGGACAGCAACATGCCATGATGGTCCAGATGATTAGCCCCTTGTTTTGCACCTTGGACGGCCAATGCGTACTGGTGGGTTTGCATGGCTGCCTGCACACTGCACCTAAACCGTCATCGTGGCCTATTGCCACTTTTACTAGTTTTTGTACAACATGCTCAAGGGAGTCATGGCATGTGAAAAACGTGAAAATGACGCGTTGGCCTCGTTGATTAATCCCATCTAGGCACCATGGCAGTTTGACGTGCTTTGCTTCCTGCCATGTGCAGTTGTGCTAGTGCCACTTTTAGCGAGCGTGCATGTAGTCACGCATTTCCACCCCTCTTTGCTCTTTGGCTTGTCGTCATATGTAGGTCATGGAGCAAGGGGTGGGTTGTTGTCTACATTTGACGGAATCATTGGTCAAGTCAATCTGCACAATAAATATTTGGTTGGTCCCTCCCCCCTATCCCAATGTTTTTTATTTTTTTAAATTGCACGATTGTGGGTTTGTTGCTTGCAAGGGTTTTTTCATGGTCGGTTTTGTGGCCTATGCTATTTGGAGAAGTGTGTTTCTAAGTCGTGCCTAGGTGTGGAGGTACTTGTATGCCTTTTTGCAGCCAGTGTTATAACACGACATTAACGTGGGTCTCTGGAGAACATAGGTTGCAAGCTTGCAGGTGGTGGTAGATCATAAGTCCCTCCCCCCTCCTTGCTTTTTAAAAAAATTTCCATTCTCGTGGGTATGTTTCTTGCAAGAGTTCTGTCATGCTCGGCTTTAGGGCCATTGGTATTTGGAGGAATGCATTTCTAAGTCGTGCCTAGGTGCGGAGGTGTTTGCTTGCCTCCTGCCGCAAGTGTTATAATGCGACATTAACGTGGGTCTCTGGAGAACATAGGTTTGCA
>NC_056565.1:25621706-25819206 GCF_013358625.1 Macadamia integrifolia | reverse complement strand
GGAGAGATTTCTAGAGTTCTCCCCAAAGGAGGTGGGAAGCTTCTAGTTTCCTCCCCGACTGTTGGATGGAGGACATTTGTAAATATCTTAGCCATCCATTGTAACTTGGGGTGCCTACAAATTGGTGTTGCCTCATTTGGCAAAGACACTCACCAAGGACCAACCATGACTGTTCAACCGAGCAAGCGAGTTCTCAAGCCTTGTACTCAAGAGCTCTCTAGTGCAATACAAGTTCATTCTTCTCGAACTCACTCTTGTGTCCACTTCTTCTCTTCCCAAGTACCTTAAGGAGAGTGGTTAGGCTGACTTAGTGTTAGTGGGAGTGCTAAAAGCTGGCACGATCTCTTAGAAAGGTCTAAGGCCATGACAGTTGTGGGGTCTGAGCTTTGGTTGCGAGGGAGCTAAGCTTGTGGAATAGGAGATAGGCGAGCTAAAACTATGGAATAGAGACCAACACCTTCACAAGTAAGCAACGAAGGAGCGAAGGTAAGTCCTTCGACTTTGGCGTCACTATAGGGCCTCACTTAGCTCGAGGGGAGCAAGTATTGGCTAAGGAAAAGTGGTGCCTGAATGTTGCAGAGCAAAGTGGGGAGGAGTTCAAAGGCCATGTGGAGCTCAGGGAGGAGCTTGATGTCCAGATGGGAGAGCTCAAGGGATCCCTACAAGGTGCTCTCAACATCATAGTAAGTAACCAAGAGGAGATGGTTGCCACCTTCAAGGCTCAAGTATGCAAAGGGGTTGGATAAGGTGGAAGCTCGTATTAGAGAAGAAGTATGGGAGGAGTAGGAGGACAGCGGCGAGGGAAGCCACTACAACTCATGACATGTCTAAAGGAGAGGCACTAAGGCACAAGCATGTTAAGAGGAATCGGTTCAAGCCTAGAGACAAGTGATTCCTATGTGATGAGCTACATTGGTTTAGGGATTGCCGCAGGAGGAAAGCTCTTAGTGCCCTATTAGGGGAAGAGGGCCAAGAGGAAGAGCCACCTTGCATGGGGTTCCCAATGCAGCGTAGTGCCACCAGGGGCGAGATAGAGGTCAAGGTCCTTAACTCTCAAAAGGGGTTGATGTGTGCAAAAGTGTGCATCAATGGGAAGCCCACACAGGCGAAGGTAGACACAGGAGCCACACACAACCTTGCTTTGACTGAGGAGGCAAAGGAACTCTGGCCAAGGGCATCCTAAGGCTATCAACTCTAAAGAATGCCCCACACGTAATGTTGCTTGAGGGGTTGAGACGAACCTTGGGACTAAAGGAGTACTCCAACACCATCCAGGGGCTAGGTGCCTACTTGCCCTTGGATGGGAGGGTAAGACAATGAGAATTTGGGAGCAAGCCATCCATGCCAAGAAAGAGGAAAATGAAAATGAGAGAACGGAGACAACCAGATGACGTTGTAGGAGGCTCAAGTTACGTGACTACATCAAGAACCCCAATAGGCGTTACTCCTTACGAGAGGGAGGCTAATTTAGTTGCTGATCCAATCATCTAGAGACACAAACTATCTCCTTATATAGAGTATTTAGTTAAGTGGAAGGGGAGACCAGAGTGCGAGACGAGATGGGAGATAATTGGCATGCTGAGACCCATGGGCATCACAGATTTAGGTGGGGGAGAGTGTCATGACCTGCCCAATGTAGGCCCATGGGCCTAGCTCACCAAGCCCATGGACTTAGGCTATTGGGCTAAGTAAGGTCCAAGTTCTAGAGTTTTCTACAAAGGTGTAGTAACAATAGATATTCACAGGAGATATTCTGAGAGAGATTTCTAGAGCTCCGCTAAGGAGGTGGGAAGCTTCTAGTTTCCTCCCCCAACCAATGGATGGAGGATATTTGTAAATATCTTAGCCATCCATTGTAACTTGGGGTAGATGTTGCCTCATTTGGCAAAGGAACTCACCAAGGACCAACCAAGAGTGTTCAACCAAGCAAGTGAGTTCTCTAGTGCTATACAAGTTCATTCTTCTCAAACTCACTCTTATGTTCACTTCTTCTCTTCCCTAGTCCCTTAAGGAGGGTGGTTAGGCTGACTTAGTGCTAGTGGAAGTGCTAAGTGCCGGCGGTGTTGCTTCGAAAGGTCTAAAGCAGTGACAACGTTCTCTTGAATGGCCCAAGTGTGTGCCTATGTGTGCCCCCAAGTGTTGACTACGTGTGCCCATGTGTACACAGTGAATGGCCGCACAACACCCCAAGTGTTGACTACATGTGCACAATGAATGGCTTAACTGTTGCCTAACTATGCCCATGCATGCCCACAATTGTTGCCTATGTGTGCACTCAAGTGTGCACCCAAGTGTGCCTATGCATGCTCTTGAATGCCCCAAGTGTCGTCTTAAATGTGCCTATACGTGCCTGCAAGTGTTGAATAAGTGTGTCTACGCATGCACCCAAGTGTAGCCCAAGTGTCACCTAATTGTGCTCTTGAATGCCGCAAGTGTGCACATATACGTGCCCATGACAATGCCTACTCATGCCCCACTAAGGGTGCCTAAGTACATATGAAGGCAGTGCACAAGGCGGCAGTACCGCACGTAGGGCCGCACAATGTGCGTGCATGGTGGCAGTCATGGCTACACTACCGCGCGGAAGGCAACTGGCATGGACGCACATGATGTAGGCATCGCTGTGGGCAAGGTTGCACTAGCGCGTGTAAGGATGCTGGAGTTGATGCAGGCTACCGTGCACATGGATGCGAGCGTGGTTGTAATACCGCACACATGGTTGCAGACAACCTCAGGCACAGTTGAGGGTAAGGCTCCACTATCGCGAGCAGGGTTGCAGGCTACCGCGCGCACATGGCTAGGGGCAAGGGTGCACACCATGCATAAGGTGGTAGCTAACAATGCACATTGCTGCGAGAAAGGGTGCTCAACCGCAAGCAAGATGGTAGGCACGGCCACAAATGGCTGCGGGCAATGGTGCAAGCAGCACACGCTGGGCTGCTGCCCATGCCGCAATTCCACACACATGGATCGACCACGACTGCACAAGCCACGCACATGGTTTCACTCATGGCCGCACATGCCGAGTAAAAGTTTACAGGCATGGCGCATGTAATACCCTACTTCTTAAACCCGGTCTGATTACACGATTGACCCGGTTTAACCATACAAGACCCGAACCAGACAGAGTTAAGGCGGGTTCCTTATGGACCATGATGGCAAGGGTGACCTTAAACACCGGCTGGCCCGACAAGTTCGAGCCAGTGCCAGAAGAGATGGGGGTACCCAAGCCGTGTACATGCACCTATCATAAGGCCATGTATGGATAAAGTAGGTATGTAGCCGTATCTTAAGGTGCATACGTGTATTACATCTTATGCCAAGAGTGAGATTTATGCCGAGGGCCAAATTCTGTCAAAATCCCACTTGTTGGCCAAGTTTTGGCCCTCAGGTGGGTGGACATAGGTGGGCACATCCACCCACCTGAGTGACCCACCCATGTGATGGCTTAGTTATTTTAGGAAGTATAAATAGCATTTAAATTTTCCTTTTTCTTTTCTCATTTATGACACTCGGACGTTGGTGAGAAGAGTAAAGAGGAGAAAGAAAAGAAGGGAAAGAAGAGGAGAAGAGAAGGAAGAGGAAGAAGAGATGGATTTCAGCGGTGCCGAGGCTTGATCTTCCCATTCCGACGCCGAAAGAGTGATCTCCAACACTAGATCTACGTTTAGAGGTGAGCAATGGCTAGGTTCCTTAAACTTTCACCATACCCAAGTAAAACCCTTGATTTGGGTAGGGTTTCTTGAGGTCTTGTAAATCCCCCTTGAGATGATGAATCTAAGGTTTAATAGATGATCTATATGTTGATTTTGAAGGATTTGAAGAAGTGTTTACAAGGTTGGAGAAGCATTGTTGATTTGAAGTGATTTTGGGGTTTTGAAGGAGTTCTTGAGCAAAGAAGGTAAAATGGCTTTCCATTCCTTAAATCTAACCTAGATCTAGGTTAGAACCACCGTATGAGACCTTGAATGTGTGGAGAATGGGTTTCAAAGAGCCCCATTTGATTCCCCAAAGGTTGGGGAAGGTTTCAGGTGAAAATGGCTATTCCCGCCAAGACTGGTGGGCCATTTGGCCTGCCTGTGGGCACTCGCCTGAGAGGGCAGACACTCGGGGCCAACCGATGGGCCCAACCGGCGAGCTGACCTGCCCGTTGATCTTAGCAGGACCCTTAGGCCCAATCGGTGGGCCAGACCGACTGCCCGACCTGTGGGCTGACCTACCCGCCGATCAGGACCGATGGGTCTGACTGGTGGGTCAAACAAGTGGGCTGTCCGACCCACCCGAGAGGCTCCCAACGTGATTGTTTCATCCGATTGGACCCATAACAGACGTACGACCTTTGTTTAGGATTCTAAACATGATTTTGTCATTGGATCTTGTTAATTTTGATCCCAAAGTGGCGAAATACTAACCCCATTCACTTATGTTAGGTTCACCAACACGTACGCTTCTCATACCGGATCTCACCTGTACCGATCGTGAGTCCTTGTACACTACAGATAAGTGGGGAGAGGACGTTTGGCCTTGTTTTAAGGCATTGTTTGGAATTCATCTAATTGTATCTAAACTAGCCATGTCATCATGCAAATGCTATGTAGCTTAGCCATCCTCATACTTATGCTATGTGTGCTGTGTTTATTTCTCAAATGCCAAATGATGATATGCTTATGTGATGAATGTGGACATCATTGTGCATGATGCATTAATAGACTAGATGCCGTAGTCGGCTTGGAAACAAGTGCATTGGTGGCCCGTGGTATGGGATGCGATGGCACTATGCAATCGTACTATTGTCATATAGGAGCATGCGGTTTAGGATTATCATCTTCCCGTGCTACGACCCTTCCCAACAGGGGTTAAGGTGTTGGGTTATCATTTGGGGGGAAGCAGTGGTCATGGTTGTCGGGTCACTGTGGCGGTTAGACATTACGCCCGGCTGGTCATTAGGACAGTCGGCAACCCCGGTGGTATATTCAAGAGGGCCAATCGTACTGCTTTTAAATTGCTGGAGTCAGCACCTTTAATTTCTGTCATTTATTTTATGTTGAGAGCCGGTGGTCGGCATGTTTTACTTTTCCGAGTACTCATGGTGGGCCTTCTCCGACAGCCCTATGGGCATATCACGGGATGGAGTTAGTGGCTCGTACCCGGAGTATACGCGCACTGTGATTGTAGTAGCACTAAACCAAAGACTTAGTAATATTGCTTAGGTGGATGTGATTAAAAATGTATTGCATAGCATATAGTGCATATGGTTGTGATTTGTTGTGTGGACTACTGTGTGGTCCATCTTTCCACTTACTGAGCTAGTGAGCTCATCGCATGTCTGCACCTCTTTTAGATGATTTTTTAGGTCATCCATCTGAAGAGCACGGGTCGGGTCCCACAGTTGAGTTCCCTGAAGAGGATTGGTGGGCCCCTGAGGAGTTAGAGCATGGCATGGATTGCTTGTGCGAGGGCTGTGCTGCG
This sequence comes from Macadamia integrifolia, assembly GCF_013358625.1. Classification (NCBI taxonomy): domain Eukaryota; kingdom Viridiplantae; phylum Streptophyta; class Magnoliopsida; order Proteales; family Proteaceae; genus Macadamia; species Macadamia integrifolia. Next base: position 25,813,737 of record NC_056565.1, on the reverse strand, counting down.
GGAGCGTAGTTCTGATACCGAGCTGAGCTCTACCCTTTGATACCGAGCTGAGCTCTACCCTTTGATACCGAGCTGAGCTCTAACCTTTGATACCAGGTTGAGCTTTACATTTGATACCGAGCTGAGCTGTACTATCTGATTTTTGATGATTCCTTTTGAGTACTTGATATGTAAATTGTACTCTTTTTTTGTAAATATCATGCCTTCGGCCCCACATGTACTTAACTATTGTATTACAATTTGGGTATCAAGTATTATGGGAATATTCATAGGTAAACCAAGTCTTCCACTGAATTGATGAGCAATTTCTTAGTTCTGTGTATGCTGTGGTGGAATACTGTATCAGATGATCCTGGCAGGTTTGGGTTAACCGGTGTTAACCCGATCACTGGCCCGGTTCTGTGTGAACGTGGCGTGATAATGGTGGTATCAAAGCGTGATGCTCTACTCCACTCACAGCATACCGTTTAGACCCCATAGAATCTATAATAGGAAATGGGATTGGGTTAATGTAAAAACTTTAAAGAGTTAAAAGCCAAAGAAGGAAAGGAATAAAAATGGTTGCATCTAGATATTGCATTCATGGCATGCGTGAGAGAAAATAAAAGGTTAATTTAATTGGTGTCATAACCCATCGAGTGCAAGTTTGACGAAATTTTGGCAGCATAACGGCGTAAAATGAGATTTCCAAAAATTTTCACACAAACACCTGATAAACAACATATCCATATATATAACAATGATCAAAATTATCAAAGACACCACAACTAAACTACACAAGTTATCAAACATACAAATTCATCACAAACCACTATCAAAACACATCATCCCACAAATAAGTCTAGTTACAGAGAAAGTATAAGGAAGGAGAAAAGGAAGAAAAAAATTACAATAGGATCAACAATAGGAAACAAGTGAGAAGCTGGTGTGGACGAGCTAAGTCCTCAATGATCATCGTCGTCGTCATCGTCCAATACTACTATGTTCACCTGAGGTCTAGAGTTGATGTTGAGGCGATGGTCGTAGTAGTCAAACCTCAAGTTCACCAGCCAAAATCTACTGAGATGGCATTAGCCGTGGTATCCAAGTCCTGGCCCAGTCTAAGGAAGGAATTCTCTAAGGTAGCCTGCCTCTCCAGGATGCGTTCCTCCTTAGAAGCACTCTCATCCAGTCTTCTTAGTAGCTGATCTTGGCCATCCTTCAAAGCCCTCATAGTGGACATCATGCCCTCAAAATCATATGCACCACTCTCAAGTGGTGGGGCTCTATGTTGTGGGCCTGCAGCTCTGGTGAAGCCAGGATCAGTACCTCTCGACTCCTGAGGCACCTCCTCAAGGATGTCCTCATCCACCAAATCATCCTCCTCATCCTGAGGAACATAGTCCTCATCCTCCTCACTGGACTCCTCCTCCATGGGAACATCCTCCATAGGGGCAGCCCTCCTATCCCTACCTCTCTGAGCTCCTGCTCTCTGAGGTATATCCATAAGGGTGTGGAGACCCATCCTCAAGAGATTTCCCCTGTAGAACTTGTCCGCTAGAGTCTTCCCCTCCTCACCACTCAGGTCCACTCCGAAGAACTCAATGATCCTAGTGAGGGTCCTGCCATATGGAAATCCTCCATCCTCGGGGTGAGAAGTGTGGTGCTCCATGGTCTTAAGGATGACGTAGGGTAAGCATAAGTGCTCGTCACCTCCCTCTAAAGCCTTATAGATGCAGAAGGCTAAAAAGACTGCCATGAAGCCCACCTGGTTTCGGTGACCTCCTCTGGGGAACAAGTTGAACTGGACCAATTGGGCAAATACACGAACCTCCAGGAAAAATGATGTCTCGAACTTTGAACGTGCACTGCTGCCACAGATGGTCTCATAGATGTAGTCCGGTGTCTCCAAACTCATGAACGGACCCATGGGCTTACCCCTGGGAGGACTGTAGAAACGGTGCCCGGCTGAAGAGATACCCAAAATACTAGCCAGGGTGTCCACAGTCAGCTGAATGTCCACCCCCTTCACCATACTGATTATAGCATACTCCCTGTACTGGTAGGAAACCTCCAGGTTGCAGTAGAATCTACAGACCAATTGCTTGTAGCATGGACGGTCTATGTGGAGGATAGACTGCCAGCCCAGTGCTGTGAACCTCTCCTGAAGCTGAATCTTGTGGAAGTCGTCAACTACCACAGTCTTCTCTATCATTACAGACCTCTTCAGGAAGGCCTGCCAGTTGGCTGCTGCCTCTGAACGGTGAAAGAGTTCCTCGTCATAGTCAGAATGATCGATGGGGGCAGGTCCGGGTCGCCCTGTGCGAGGGGTTGGAGAACTAGTCCCCGCGCTCTTCTACTTAGAAGCGGTGGTCTTACGCCGAGTGCCAGAGGATGCGGGCTCCTTGCCTTTGTGAGATGACATCTTGGCAAGAAAAAGAGGAAAGAAGGGTAAGTGACAAAACAAAAATCATGGAAAGAAATAGAATGTGACAAAATGTGACAAGTGAGAAATGATAAAAAGTCTATGAATAAAATGCCTGGCCAGTGACAAGATAGGGATTATGGCAAAATAGCAGTGTGACAAGAGGCATATAAAGCATGACAATTAAGGAAGGAGAAAACCCCAATTCTCAAGGTGCAAGTCCAATCTAAGAAAAAGTGTAAACGACTCACAATAGAGAAAGCTTGAAGCAACAGGTCTAAGACTGAAATGCCGTTATAATGAAATCAAGGACATGTAAAAACAGACGCCAATATGCTATTGAGGTCCACAAATGCCAAAGGATGTAAAGAAAAATCAAAGAAAACCCAACACAAAAGATGGATTTTCATGGGAAGAAATGGGATTTCAAACATAGGGGACTTTCTATGATCTCTACAGCATGGTAAGTACAAATCAAACAAAATGCATTGCATTTGAGTCATTAATTGGGGAAAAAGAGCAAGAATTGAAGAAATCCCCAAAATTGAGAAAACTAGGGCACGGTTGTGGTTTGTCTCAAAATGGAGAAGTAAATCCTAAAACTAGAAATAAATCACAAGAGAAACATCACATTCATATGAAATCACTGTTCTATGGAAAGAAACATGGAAAGGAAGTGAGATTTAAGACAACTCATGAGTTTCTACCCCAAAATGCAAGTTCTGAGAAGGAAATGAGGAAGAAACTTACTTGTAAGTGGAGGGTTGAATCTTCTCAAAAGCGCCGGATCGTTGAGTGAGATCGCGAGTGGAAGCATCAAGGTGCTCTCCAAAATCGCCTGAGAGAGAGAGAGAGAGAGGAAATGAGGGAAATAAGGAAGAACAGGGGCATAAGTGCCCTGTTCGAGATTTTCACTTGGGTAGGACCGGCAGGTCGACCGGCGGGCCAACCTGCCACCGGTGTCAGCCCGCTAGTTGAAGTTTTGGACTGACGGGCCAACCTGCCTGCCGGTGTCACCTGCCGATCGAGAGAAAACTTGAAAAAATAAGATTTATTGTTATTATTATTATTATTAATATAATTATTATGATTATTCTTATTATTCTTATAATAATATGTTATGGTCAAGTGGGACCATTGACATACTTATTGAAGCACTAACCCTGTATTTTTGGAATCAAGTTGTGGTTAGTTGCAAACTATCATACACTATAATACCCTGCGTGTTGGTATATAATTATGTGCCAATATAAATTCTATGGTGTTTAACCAATGTGATGTATGATATGTTCCAGGTACAGGGATACGATGGTACGTACTAGATCCAGTAGCAATGCACGAGGTACCCCGCGTACCCCGCATGGTCCTCGTCCAGTCGGTCGACCACCGAATCCCAGGAGGTCCTACTCTGTGGGGCAAACCTCACTTCCACCATCTCCAGAGACCTTTGGTCAGGGTGGGGCACATTGGGACTCACCTATGACTACACTTCCCGACCCTCCACCGGTTATTACTCCGGGGGATGTTGCTACTATAATTCAGCAGTCACAACAAGCTTTCCAGCAACAAATGCTTCAGCAACAACAAGCATTTGTGACTGCTATTCAGCAACAATTGGACCTTTCTCAATTGGGTCAACCTCCCCGGATTCTTACTCCACAGGACCTGCTTGTAGGGTCTGGTACGGGGCCACAAGTTGGGGATACACCTCTAATTCCTTCGTATGGGGTGCCCCCTTCATACTTTTACTATCCGGCTTATGCTCCTAATTACCCGCCGACGAATAATACGTCAAAGGTAGTGGAGTCATTCAAGAGAAACTTGCCACCTGTATTCTCTAAGGTGGGGAGTGATCCTCTAGAGCCGGACCAATGGATCCAGGAGCTAGAGAAAATATTTGAGGTGATTGAGTGCACAGATGCACAGAAACTCATTTGTGTTGGGTTGCAACTGAAGAAGGAGGCCAACTCTTGGTGGCAAGCTTCTTAGCCCATATTGTTCGTCGCCCATCCGGAACCCACCTGGGAACAGTTCAAGGAGTTATTCTTGGACAATCATTACCCACGCAGTTTCAAAGACCACAAGGAGACGGAGTTTATGGCCTTAACTCAAGGAGGCAAGACTATCCTTGAGTATCAGCAGCAGTTTGAGAGCTTGTTCCATTTTGCCCCTAGGCATATGAGGACAGCTAAAGAGAAGGCTGCAAGATTTTTGAAGGGCCTAAAGGCATCCATTGGGTCTGTACTTGAGGTATTAGATTTGACCGACTATGGCCAGATTGTACAGAAGGCCAAGACCACGGAGGATAAGCAGAAGGGGGAACAGTCCCTCACCCCTGGACTGTGGAAGAGAACAAATCCATTTCCAGATATGGGTAACTCCTCCAAGGCATACCGTGGGTCGTACAGTTGTGGGCCTACGTATAGGCAGCCCTATAGGCCATCTGGCTACCCTCCTAGACCCGCTGGTGGTTTGGGCTCCACATCTTTTTGCCCGAACACTAGTGCGGCACCTACAGTTCCAAGGCCTCCCCGACCTCCATCTTCAATGGGTCAAGTGCAAAGGGGCCCCACCCCAGTTTTGACTTCTCAGATCCGTTGCTTTAACTGCCATTCCTATGGGCACTATACAAAAGACTGTCGGGTCAGACCAGCCTTGCCCTCCAGTCAGCCCTCGGCGTACCGACCTCCCTTAACTCGAGGAAATCAACCGCAGGGAAGGATGTATGCCCTATCAGCTGAGGAAGCTGAGGCCAACACAGAAGTGGTAGCAGGTACATTTTAAATTTAAGAATTTCCTTATGTTAAATATTGATGACCTGCTGAAATTATATGCATTGTTACACTAGGTGTCCCATCCATATCGGGCATACCAGCCTATGTTTTATTCGATTCAGGAGCTACACATTCATTCGTATCTAAGAGATTTGCTGAAAAACTTGAGATGCCACCCAGGATCCTAGATCATGGAATGATTGTTAGTATGACTACTGGTAAAGTTACACAGTTGAAGGAGGTGTATGGGTCGTGCCCAGTGAAAATTAGTGGGAAGAACTTGGATGCACAACTCATTAAGTTCAATATACAGAATTTCGATGTTATACTGGGCATGGATTGGTTGTTGGCTCATCGAGCTAATGTCATGTGTGCTGAAAAGCTGATTAGGGTGACAGATGACGAAGGAAAAGAATTGGTATACCGAGCAGATAAAATGAAACGGGTGAGAAAGGTCCTCGTCTCCGCCCTTCATGCGGTAAAATTGTTGGAGAGTGGATGTCAGGGCTACTTAGCATTGATACTTGATGTTGATGCAAGGATTACACCTCTAGAAGAGGTAAAGGTGGTTAAAGAATTCCCCGACGTCTTCCCAGATGATCTGATACATTTACCACCTGATAGAGATGGGGCATGGGGACCCGCACATTTAGGTCCATAAGGTGTTCACATCAAGAGGAGGGTGTGGAGAATGATTTGGGATCATCTAACACCATTTACAATGCAAGTGATGGGACCCACAGGAAGCGAAACCTCGACAGCAGCCAATGGCCCCACCAAAAATAGGCACTTGATTCATGCCCAGGCTGCTTCCGGTGGCTTGTTTTTGGTGGTAAAGATAGCCTGCTATCTTGACAGCTTGCTGTCCTATGGTTGGTCTCACACAGGTGGTTATCCTCGAACATGCCCAAGGCCTTTCAACAATTATAATGCATGCCAAAAATCAAGTGTTGGGAGTCTGGTCACTTACTGTCTGGGATCCGAAGGTATGAATCCCCTTAAGTTAGATAGGCATGAAATGCATGAATATATGGGGTCATCTTTACCCCTTTGGCAATATACAGCCACGAGCCAAAACCCAATTGAACTTCCTATCTCTGATCCCAGGCCGGTCACAACAATTCAAATTTGACCGGATTAGGGCACGGGTGTCACAATTCTGGAACCACACCCCTTTTGATTAGCCACACCATCAAAGAATAACAGCCATTCATGTACTGTATCTTCTTCTTCCATTGCGGTGATTCCTTTATCGGGAAAGGCATCATCCAAGGATCTTCTATCTTCTGTGGGGTGGGCAGCCAAATGATTGGCTATGGCCTGCCCTTTGATAGATTTCTGAGTAATAGAGGTGAGGTCAAATTCTGATAGTAAAAGCAACCAACGAGTCATCCTTCTTATTAAGGCAGGCTTCTCAAAGAGATATTTTATGGGATCCATACTTGAGATCAAGTCCACCGGATAAGAAACCATGTAGTGTCACAACCTTTTCGTTGCCCAAATCAATGCAGCACAAGTTCTTTCCAAAGATGTGTACCACATCTCATACTTTAGGAACTTCTTTCTAAGATAATATATGGTATGCTCTGCCCCTTCTTTTGTCTCCTTCTATGCTAGCAAAGAACCCATGGAGTATTCTCCCACAGATAGATACAACAGAAGCGGCTCTCCTTCCACCAGCGATGTCAATACTGGTGGGTTCATAAGGTATCCTTTGATTTTATCAAACGTTTGTTGGCATTGGTCATTCCATTCAATGGGATGATCCTTCTTCAGCAGCTTCACAATTGGTTCATAGATTGTAGTCAACTGAGCTATGAATATGCCAATAGATTGGATTGACCCAGAAATCCTCGTATTCGCTTCTCAGGCCATGGTGTGGGAATTTCTTAACTTGCCTTGATCTTGATAGGGTCAACCTCAATGCCTCTTTTGCTCACTAAGAATCCTAACAACTTTCCCGTTGTTGGCCCAAATACATACTTCTGAGGATTCAACTTCAGCTGATACTTCTTGATTCTTTTAAAGAAACACCTTAGCGCAGGAATATGCCCCTGTTGATCTTTTGACTTCACTATCATGTCATCCACATAGATTTCCACATCTTTCTTCATCATATCATGTAGTATGGCCATAGCTGCGTAAGTTTCCCTGGCATTCTTTAGTCCGAAAGGCATCACCTTATAACAACAGGTTCCCTAAGGAGTGGTGAAGGCTATCTTCTCACTATCTTTTGGGTGCATGCTTATTTGGTTGTATCCCAAGAATCCATGCCCCGCTATATTATCCACTAATACATCAATGTGAGGTACTATGAAGTCATCTTTAGGGCTCACTTTGTGTGAGGGTAGCGGCCGGAGAAATGAACTATGCCCCCTCATCCTCTCTCCACTCTCCTTCTCTTTCATGTGAGGGGAAGGGTTCATGTCATGTGTGCTTTGTTTGTGGACTCGTACCACTGTATCGCCACTTGGAGATACGTGGAGGCCTATTTTGTAAGAGTGTAAAATTTTTCATTTGAGACGAGGGTTTGATGATGGTCCAATTCGGGGATCAGGATCATACAAATGGGGTTTGGAGTCGTCACCCAGGGTTATAGGCCTAGGATCCAGGGGTGGGCCTGATTCCCAAGAAAAGGGCCCAAAATTTGGCCTGGTCCAGAGATTTAGGGTAAGTGTCAGGTTATAGAATTGGGAAGGTGTTAGGCACCCAATCTACCCGGTTCAACCGGTCTTCTTACTAGATGCTTGAGAATGAACATTTTCCACAATTATTACTATTCTACATGTATGGCTAAGTTATCACACATATATACATTAATTGAATTCAAACTATTATATACACTAAAACAAAGTATGTATAAAGTCTATATTATGACAAGTTGGTTGAGAAATTATACCTAAACTTAACCCCTGTTTCGGGTCAAGAGGGGTAGGCCCTTGATTAGTATCTGCTCGAACTGTCTTTCGGATTCTCCTAGCTCATGGGAAGATGGTCTTGACCTCCAACTTCCTTTATTGAGAGATGTTGATAGTGATGATATGCGAACAGGGTTCTGGCTAGGAACGATTACTTTCAAATTGGGATTCGGATAGAGCTTCGGCTAGGGAAGGCTATTTCTGGATTTGGATCTGGATAGAGTTTTGGCTAGGGAAGGCTATTTTTTGGCTTGGGATGAGGTGGCACTCTGGCAGAGCTTCCGCTAGGGATAGGATAAGGGAGGGCTAGGCTGAGGTGGCACTTCGATAGAGCTTCCGCTAGGAATGGCTATTTCTTGAAAGATTCTAAGGATACTCATACAGGGGTTTGGCTAGGAATGGCTATTTCTGAAAAGAAATGGACTGACCTAAAAATGGACTGAAGAACTCCAAAGTCCCAAAGAACACTTTGAAGATCCGAACAAAGTTTCAGATCTTAATAAATATCTCTTTGTAGACCCGAAGAACCTCAAAAAGGGGGGGTTCTATCTCAGGAACGCTTAAGAGCACTCAAGAACACTCAAGGGAGGCGGCTCAAGAACATACTATTTTTGACTAGAAACTAGATCTAACTAAGAATTTGGATTGAAGGTCTTCAAGATCCTGAAGAACACTTCGAAGATCCGAATAAGTTTTCGGATCTTGGCGAAGATCACTCCGAAGGTCAGAAGAAAATCAAGAGGAGGGGAGGAGAATTTCACTATAAAAGAGTGAAGGGGGATTCTGGTGTGTTGGTTTATTTTTTATAAGGGAGGGGGTATTTATAGTTTTTTTTTGCCAAATAGGAGAGGGGGAATCCCTTCATTAAATGGACGAAAGGGGGGCTCTTACCTAAAGTTAGGGGATAGGGTTTTTGTCCAATGGGTAGGGGGGAGTTGAAGGGAAAAAGGTTGGGGAGGGCTTTTGTCTAGTGGGTAAAAGGGGGTTTTCAAAAAAACAAGAGGAGAGAGAAATTTTAGCTGAAAATGGGTGAGTTTCAAAAAAATTAGAGGAGAGAAATTTTAGCCGAAAAAGGCGATTTTCAAAAAAAGGGAGGAGAGAGGAACACCAATCCCAGTCACTAACGATGGTGCATGGGACCAGGCTGAAGTGCCTGAGGTATGGTTAGTTTAGGCAGGTAGTGCAAGTGATGTCACGGGTGCACAACGGATGACGCATGGGTAATGCCGAGGTGGTGCGGGCATGGGCAACGGGCGCATGTATGCATGGGTGTGTGGGCAATATACATAGTGTGTGGGGGTCAGGATGGCATAGGTGTGCAGGCAACATACGCATGATGCAGGCAAGGTGCTTGTCGCCATTCAGCAGGGGCATGCACACCATACGGTGGGGGCGCACAAGCTATGTGGTGGGGGCACGCAGGCTGTGCGACAGGGGCACGCAGGTTATGCGGTGGGGGAGCACAGGATGTATGGTCGAGGCACGCATCATGCGGTAGGGGCGTGTAGGGCAAGCTTGGCTGGTTGAGCTGGCTGCCTGGCTAGGCTGGCAAGCTAGTTGGCTGGCTGGTTGGTTGGTGTGCGGGACATATATGAGGAAAAAATGTGATTTTCCAGGGAAGATCATGAGCAATTCGATGGTCCAATTTTGGTGTACCATATATCTGTAGAATCATATTTCTAAGCACTATCCATTTGTGTGATCATCTTGATCGGATTCCTTCGTATATAAAAATCCAAAATTGGACCCTCTTCTTTCTCCAGTGAGGGGATTTCTAGGGTTTTGGGTATGGGAATGTTTCCATCAGCATTTCTGTTTGTCGAAAGCCAAAAGTCACATCTAAGATCCATATTTCATTATAGCCAGAGGAGGGTGACAAAATTGGGTGTCTATAGAATACCTCTCTTTGGCCGAGGCCTGTGCCAACGGCTAAAGGGCAAAGAAAAAAATGACCACATTTTGTCACTCGGAGTATGTACTACCGTCATCTTGCGCAATTTTGACAAAGTTAAAAAATGCAACAGATAATATCTCCTAACTACTTTGAAGTGGAGGACTTACCTGAGGCTGCCAGTTGTGGAAAGGAATTTGCTGCTCTTCCAATCCTGCAAAAAATGTTAGTACTTTGATCTTTGATTTTCTTTAGCTAGGCTTCACATGTGCCAGTTCAGGGAATTTTGGTCTCTAGGCTGGCTCCTTTGACCCAATCTAGACTATCTGGGATCGAAGGTTATAAGAGAGGAATTCACTGAAATAACCTAGAGGGGGGGGTGAATAGGTTATACTAGTGGAATTTTAACTCTTTTCAAAGTACTGTCCTAAGTGTGATTGTAAATAATAAATGCAGAATAAAATAGAACAAGCAAAATCACACAACACTGAGAATTATAGTGGTTTGACTCAATCTGAGTATAGTCCACTTCCTACAAGATTCCTTTTGTAAGGAATTCTACTAGTTCTCCCTTTTAGAATGGTAGGTAGGGAAGAAAAACTTTACAATCTTTTTATGGATAAGAGTATCCTTACAAATCTCCTTTACAGGCAGAGAGGCGCCTTTACAATCTCCTTTGCAGGTAGAGAGGCACCTTATAATCTCCTTTAAGGTAGAGAGGCACATTGCACTCTTTTAAGGATAAGAGGATCCTTATAATCTCTTAAGGATGAGAGGGTCCTTACACAAGCCTAAGTACCGTCTAGACTTAATGTAAAATAGAAAATGGAAAAGGGAAATAAAAGAGGATTACCTCCGGTGTGGTGCAAATGAAATATGCAATGATGATAGAATAAATGCACCTTTTGAAGTCTTCTTGATGCTTATAATGTAAATGCCAATATGTAGATGAAGACTTGTAGATGGCCTTGAGTTCCTCTTGAATGTAAAATGAAGAATTTGAACTCAAGAGATGGTGTAGACCAATTCTCACTTCTAATGCTCAGATAATGCTTCTCCAAAGTTGAGATTAATTGTTAATTAATGAGTAGCATTAGAGGTATTTGTTGGTGAGCTTAAGTGAACATCTTAGGCAGTAAATATCACTTGAACGGTCATATTCTGGATCTACTGATTGACCGCCATCAGTAGCTGATTGACCGCTAAGAGCCATTGAGGCAAATTATAGCTGCTGGGCCTTTCAAGTAGTCACTGGTTGACCGACACTTTTTTCCTGTTGATCAGCTATGGTCTCAAACAGTTTCAATCAAACGGGGATTTCGGCCGGTCGATCGCGAACATGACAGACTTTGTTTTGACAGAATGCTATCATACTGACCAGTCATTAGTGTTTTGACCATAACTTTTCGGTCCGACCTTGGATTGACCTGAAATTAGTTGTGTTGGAATCATAACTCAATTTCCTACAACCATGAAGGTTTCATCTCCTTATATCGAATCTACTATTACCCAAAATGTCCTTTATTCAGGTTAATGTGGTTTTCACAGAATTTCACTAGAACACATTTTTCCTAATATGTTCCTCACCACTTAGAGACTTTCCATACTTGGTCAAGGTATGCTCTATGGTCATTCTAGTATAATGCAATGCAGATGCATGTGGTGAGTCCATATATATATGTGTGAAAGTTACAAATTACATTAAAAATGACCAATCTATCCTAGTGGTTTTCTTCTTCACTGGAACCTTCCACTCTTTGCCACTTCATCTTCTTTTCTTTTTGTTTGCATTTCTAAGTATTCGAGCTTCATGTCTTGACATCTTGAAGCTTGAATTCTTCTGATACCTTCTTCAAGTATTGATACCAACTTGTTGATACTCCTCATTGATGACTTCAATCTTCATTTCTTCCTTTCATTTATCAAATTCGATCTTTGATATGAAGTCTCTACAAAACAATACTTGAAGGTAAATTATGAAATACCTTTATATATTTGTTATCATCAAAACTAACTATAGGAGTGTGGGCATATCCCTAACATTTACTGCTTTTCCAATCCTGTAACAGGTAAAACACTTCTTTGATTTTCCTTAACTAGGCTTCACATGTGCCAGTTCAGGGAATTATGGTCTCCAGGCTGGTTCTTTCAAACCAATCTGGACCATATGGTCTTCTAGATGGGTTTTTTCGAACCATACTAGGCTATCTAGTTTTCTAAGCGGGTTCTTTCGAACTGGGCTGGGCTATCTAGCCTTATCAATTACATGAAAGAAACTCGATACTTTTTCCACCCTGTAAAAGACAATAAAAATTGATTTGGATTTTTTATTTGAATTTTGAATTTTGATGCTTGATTTGGAATCTTTTAATTCTTGCTTTTGATTTGGAATTTTGTTCATTGATTTGGTTTGAATTTTGATGCTTGATTTGAAATCTTTTAATTCTTTGGTTCTTATTTGAATTGAATTTGGACTTCTGACTTGGAATCCCAAAATAATAATTTTTTTTAAATAAATTGGCCCTCTCCCCTATTCACTCTTCATTTTAGCTTTTCTGAGTGAAGTGAGTTCCTGGAACTCTCTGGTTTTTCTTGGAATTTTCCTTCCTATTTTTGGAGTTTTTCACCTTGTTCTTGAATTTCTTGAAGACCTTCATCTTGTTCTTAAAGGAGGAGTTATTTGGAGAATTTGACATTCTTGTGGGCTTTTATGCAAATTGGAAAACTTTTTGGGGCTTCTTACAATTTATGAAAGTTTCTAGGGCTCTTTACAATTTTGAAAATTTTCTGGGGCTTTTGCAGTTTCTAAAAATATGGCTGAAAGAGGAAGAGGAAGAATTTAGGAGAGGTCCAGCTTGAGAGTTGCAGCAGTCCTTCTCATAAGGATGAGGGCTTGGCCGACTGGTATTCCGAGCAGACTCTCCACAATAGCCGAAATTATATCTACAACTCTATATGGGGTTCCTGGGTAAGTATTTACATTTCATTCATTATTTTGATCATCTTTTATTTCTGTTTTGTTGTTCTCTTTTTTTTATTGTATTGTTTTTGCTTTTTGCTTTTTTTTTCTTTTTTTTTTGCATTATTTATTTCCATTAGCATGAGGGGAAGGAACCACCTATCTTGGCCTCCTATGGCTATCCGAACATGGTTCAGTCTTGGCATAGGATGCTCCCTCACAGGGTGAAAGGAGATGGTTGATGATACCTATCTATGCCGATTGGCCCTTGTAGAGAACTAGAAGTTTAATCCAGCATTGGTGGGGGCCCTGATGGAGTGGTGGTGGCCGAGTACTCACACTTTCCACCCTCCTTGTTGCGAGATCACCATTACACCTATGTGATTCTATGCCTTGACAGGCATTCCATTTGGGGGTAGATCCATGACGCTACCTATAGGATTTTCGACTGCTAAGGAGTTTGCAGATCTGACCAGTATCACCATTGAAGTCAGCCAAACATGCATACGCCTATGGGAGATTAGTGCCCGACGGTGGAAAGATGACCTGGGGGAGAATCTAGGCAACATGTCTCAAGTGGCAAGTTCCTTCTTGCTATTCGTTGTGGGTCAGTGCCTCTTCAGTGACATCCAAGGGGGAGTAGAAATCCGTATAGTAGATTCCTGAGGCTGGGGCGGGGCTGCCTATGCATTTCTCTTGTAGTCCCTGGACCTGCTATCCTATGGAGGTAGGGGCCTCAGGGGGGCAAGTTACATTATCCAAGTAACTTTCCTTCTCAGATCTATTTTCTTTCAGTCATTTGGTCTGCACTTTCTTACTTTGATTTCTTGAAATAGCCCTGGTGTTTTAAGCACCTGGGGACCATAGCCCCTAAACTGAGGGATCCTGAGACATTCTTCTTCCACCTGGCCACTAAGTGGGGAGATAACCAGGTGGTTCGGGCCTGACACCATCCTCCAGGGACCACTGCTCATTCTCTTTCGAACAATCTCACTGAGGTATGCCATGTTTGACATTGACATTCTATTTGCCTGATGTTGTACTTACCCTTCCTTGGTTTTGCAGGTTACTTGGAGACCATTCCATGACCTCATATTTTTGGATCCGAGAGAGTCACCTTAGCTCATCAATTTTCCGAGAACCGAGTCATTTTTCAAGGCATGTGGGGCTACGCCTGGTACTTAGGAGAGAAAGTAGTACCCCAGTGGTCAGATATCGATCCATGCCGTTCTCTCGGTCTTCCTCCACCCACTATGCACTGTCCACAGATCATCCTAGCAAATGAGATGAGGTGCTTGGCTAATGAAGTATGGGAGGACTCCTTTCATGATCCAGATAAGGACTACGGAGCCTTCCTGGAGGAGGAGACAGTGTGCACCCCTCTCGGTCTTGATGGTCTAGTGGTATGTTACCCTTTCTTGAGTATTTCCTGTAGGTTCTTCCTTGTTTTGCTCTTGATTGATGTTCTTTCAGGAGAGATTAAAACGTGTAGATCCTTCTACTATTCAGTTGCATGCCAGTGCTACCAATCCTTCACAAGCAGGGCCCTCTACCAGTGCCGACGGGTCTCTCAGGGTTGCTAACGTCCCCTTTCGTGGCTTCCCTGCCTAGACCTATCCCAGTAATGCCAACCCCAGTCTCCCTCATCTTCTGGAGCCAAACATAGATGTAGATGCTTCCCTTAGGCGATCTATTCCTTATGATTATGTGAGTATCTGACTATTTTTCAATTAAATCTTGACTTCCTTTGGCTGATATGCTCTTTCTCCGGTGTCCCTGGAGGTTCATGCTGAGATTAGGATGATGCACTACGGCCTATGCGAGGTGATAGTTGCCAAGGTATTTCCCACTTTCCTCTTTCTTTTACCTTTCTTCTTTTATTATTCTTCTTCTTGATCCTTTCCTATATTCCTTAGGTTGGAAGGATCGTCGCCTTGGAGAGCCAAGTCAGTTCCTATGAGCAAGAAATTACACAGCAAGATGCACTGATTCAGGACCTGACCCAGAGGCTGGAGTAGGTTGGACTAGCAATTGTGGATTCCCCAATGCTTCATGAGGATGGTTCAGAATATGATTCAAATGATGTCTTCTAACCCATAGGGATTTGTTCCTGTATTTCCTGTAAACACAAACACATGGACATTTTCTTTTTCTTTTTCCCTCCCCTTGTTTGTTCATCATTTCATTTTAACATCTTATTAAAACTTACTTTTGGCACAAAGAAAATCTTTCTTCCCTTTGTTTTTGTTTTTTGTTTGCTTGCAATGCTTAGGCGCATCAATTCCATAATTTAAGTCATAATTAGAATAACCGGGATAACACGAAAATCCAAATGCTTCCTCATTCCATTACCAAGTGAATTACATGAAAAGGGGGACAACTTTCCTACCACAGATGGGATAGGTGAATAACAAGGTGGGGAGACAATTCTTGAGGTGGGTGAAAGTTCACTAACTCTTCTGGGTCCATCTCCTCGAGCCCGTATTGTAGGCTGATGTACATAGGCAAATGAAAGGACATGTGAGTCAATCCCATCAATCTGACATAGTTGTGGCTAGGGGTCTTCATCAAAAAATCTTCTTGTGGCTTCCCTGGGCACCTCCATACGATATCCTACACAATCCTTTCCTATAGGTACTTTTCCCAATCGGTGATAAGGTTGAATTCTGAAACTTCTCTCTTATCCCGGTAGTAAAAAACTCCGAGTGGGCTTCCCCTTAATGGCTTGTTGAGCTTCAGTTTCTCAAGGAGCTAAATCTGAAAAATACCAGGGCTTCTTTGATAATGATCTATTCTGAATCTATGGCCATAGCTCATGTCATCAAATCCCTTGAACATTTCTACAAGAACCGTAGGAATGATGTCACCTCCCTTCTTTAACTGTTTTACTACCTCAATTAGAATAGATGGTGCACCATGCCCGGGAGTACAGAGAACATAACGAGCTATCATGCAAAGTAAATAAGCATCCAGGGATCTCTGCTAATGGATTCCTCCCATTGTTAGATATTGGATGAAGATCTAAGCCACCTTCAAAATTTCAATCTTCCCATACCTGACAAACTTCTTTACTTATTTTTCTTTCCATTCGAAGAAATCCTGAATTTCCTCTAAGCAATCTTCCTTCAAAGAGGGTTCGAACAAACTTCCTTTGGGTGGAGATAGCATACAAATCCGAAATTCTTCAAGAGTTGGGCAAATCTTTGATAATCCAAATCGAAATACATGCAGGTTGGCATCCCAGTGTTGAGGCACCTGTCAGAGTAATTGGTGATGTAGCTTCACACATCCAACCCAATCAAGAAATGACACATTCATAGATTCTTGCAATCCTGGTGTCCTCATATTTATGTGTAAGGTCCATTTCCTCAACGTCTTATCCAACGAGCCCATGAATTTTTCTGAAACCAATACAAACAATGAGATATTTATCAAAGCATTACTCATTAGCTAATGATTCAAACAAGCCTTTACCACAGTTGCATTAAGCTCTTCTTTTTTTTTTTTACTTTGACTAACCAAAGTTGGAAAACAAACTAGCCTTGATGAACTGGTGCCGGGTGGCGATTTTTTTTTAGGGGATAGAATTCTAGATAAGAATGGACGGACCATAGGTAAATGACAGATACCTAATGGCCTTACATGCCAAATGGCGATTCTTGGGGGATAGAATCTTGGATAAGAAGTGCCAGACTAATGGGTGGATGACAGATACCTAATGGCCTTTTATGCCAAATGGAAATTCTTAGGGGACACAAACTATGATGATCTCTTAAGATACTTTGATTATTAATCAAGAAACAAATTTATTGCCTTTAGATGGTTGTGGCCGCACTTGCCCATGTTAAGTTTCCTACGTATCCCTCAAAAGGAATCAGGTCTGATGTAGTTCAGGCTATTTGCCCTTTCAGACATAATATTTCTTGAGTTGATCTATGTTAAACAGTCCGGGTATTTCTTCGCCATTGTGGTCTACGAGTTTCACAGCTTTGCCTGGTAGGATTTCTTTGATAGTGAATGAGCCACTTCAGTTGGGCCTAAATTTTCCTCTTTGGTCCTCAATAGAGGATCTTTGTTCTCGAAGAACAAGTTCACCATCTTCTATGTGATGAGGCTTCACATTCTTGTTGAAGGCCCGGGCCATTCTCAATTGATATTTCTTCAGATTATCCATAGCTTTCATACACCTTTCATCGAGAAAATTAAGCTCATCATGTCTGACCTTTACCCACTCTCCTTCAGGTAGCTGACTATCAAGGAGTACCCTTAAGGAGGGTACTAGGATTTCCATGAGTAGAACCACCTCAACTCCATAAACCAAAGAGAAAGGTGTTGCCCTATCGAGGATCATACAGAAGTCCAGTATGTCCATAAGGCAAGGGGTAACTTATTAGCCCAATCCTTGTGTGTTTCCACCATTTGTTTTAGAATGACTTTGATATTCTTGTTAGCTGCTTCTACTACCCCATTGGTCTATGGCCTATAAGTGGTAGAGCGATGCCTGTTGATACCAAACTTTATGTAGATTTTGTAGGTCTTGCCCCAGAAATGTGATCCCTGATCTGATATCAATTCTTAAGGTACTCCATATTGAGCAATGATATTTTCTTGGATGAATTTGGCTACCTAAGCAAACATGAGGAACATATAGGATTGAGCTTCTAAACACTTGGTGAAATAATCAATTGCTACCAAGATGAACTCATGGCCATTGGATGCTTTAGGGTTGACCTTTCCAATGATATCAATACCCCAAGTGAAGAATGGCCAAGGTGAACTGAGCGAATGCAACACTGTCGGCGGGATATGTATGATGTTAGCAAATATCTGACACTTGTTGCATTTCTTGACAAAGTCCATGCAATATGCTTCCATTATGTTCTAGTAATAACCTAGCCTGAGGATCTTTTTAGATAACATCTTGGTATTCATGTGGGGTCCACAGAGACCTTGATGAATTTCTTCCATGATAGTTGTAGCTTGTTCCTCATCTACACACAACAACTGTATTCCGTCATAGGATCTCTTGTATAACAAATCCTCTTGGAGAATAAATTGGGTGGCATATCTCTCAGAAACTTCTTCTCTCTATTAGTTACTTCAACTGTATACTTCCTTTCCCTGATGAAACCCACTATGTGAGCGAAGCAAGACCGACCATCCACAGTGAGAGAGTTTACCAAATTCTGATAAATGCTCCTACTTCTTTGTTCTACCAAAAATGGTCGGACTCTAGCCATAGGGTTGCACTCTACTATAGAAGCCAAGGTTGCAAGGGCATCAGCAAACCTGTTGTTATCCCTCTGGAAATATTCGAACGAGATCTTTTCAAAGTGTTTAATCACCTATTTTAGATGTTCTTGATATGGCTTCAACTTTTCATCACTAGTTTTCCACTTTCCTTGCCTCTGAAAAATGACAATGGATGAATCTTAATAAACCTTGATCCTTTTCACCCCAATGGTTAAAGTAGTTTTGAGCCCCAAAGCATAGGCTTCATATTCGGCAATATTATTGGTACAGGGGAACTCGAGGCAAAATGATGAAGGCAAATAAAGGCCGTCAAGAGTGACTAGCAATATTCCCGCTCCACATCCCTTCTGATTGGCTGCTCCATCAAAGAATAATTTCCATTCATTAACTATATCTTCTTCCTCTATCACTACGATTCCTTCATCGGGAAAGGCATCATCCAAGGATCTTCCCTCTTCTGTGGGGTGAGCAGCCAAATGATCAGCTTTGGCCTGGCCCTTGATAGATTTCTGAGTAACATAGGTGATGTCAAACTCTGATAGCAAAAGTAACCAACGGTCCATCCTTCCTATTAAGGCTAGTTTCTCGAAGAGATATTTGATGGGATCCACCTTTGAGATCAAATGCACCGGATAGAAAAACATATAGTGTCGCAACCTTTTAGTTTCCCAAATCAGAGCAACATAAGTTCTTTCCAAAGATATGTACTGGGTCTCATATTCCAGAGACTTCTTATTGAGGTAATAAATGGCATGCTCTGCCCCCTTTTTTGTCTCCTACTATGATAGCAAAGAGCCGATGGAATATTCTCCCATGAACAGATACAACAAAAGTGGTTCTCCTTCCACCGGCAGTGTCAATACTAGTGGGTTCATGAGGTACTCCTTGATCTTGTCAAAGGCTTGTTGGCATAGGTCATTCCATTCCATGGGCTGATCCTTCTTCAGTTGCTTGCAAATTGGTTCACAGAATGTAGTCAACTGAACTATGAATCTACTAATATACTGGATGTGACCCAAAAATCCTCGTATTTTCTTCTCAGTGCGAGGCATGAGCATTTCTTGAATTGCCTTGATCTTGATAGGGTCGACTTCAATGCCCCTTTCACTTACCAAGAATCCCAACAACTTTCCTGCCATTGTCCCGAATACACACTTTTGAGGATTTAACTTCAGCTGATACTTCTTAATTCTTTCAAAGAATTGCCTTAGTGTGGGAATATTCCCCTGCCGATCTTTTGACTTTTCTATCATGTCATCTACATAGACTTCCACATCTTTGTTCATCATGTCATACAATATGGCCATGGCTACTCTTTGATAAGTTACCCCGGGATTCATCAATCCGAAAAGGCATCACCTTGTAACAATAGGTTCCCTACAGAGTGGTGAAGGCTATTTTCTCACATTCCTCTGGGTGCATTCTTATTTGGTTGAATCCTGAGAATCCATCCATAAATGATACTAAAGCATGCCCTGCCGTATTATCCACTAATACATCAATGTGAGGTAATGGGAAATCATCTTTCGGGCTTACTTTGTTAAGATCTCAAAAGTCCACACACATTCGTACCCTGCCGTCTTTCTTCGATAATGGTACAATATTGGCCAACCATTGGGGGTACTTCACCACTTGCAGGAACCCCATATTCAATTGCTTCACAATTTCTTCTTTGATCTTCTCACTCCATTCGGGCTGCATTCTTCGGAGCTTCTATTTTATTGGCTTTGCCCCAGGGTAAGCCGACAATCAATGCTGAACGATGTTGGGTCAATACCAAGCATATCCTCGTAAGACTAAGAAAAGACCTTAGTGAATTCCTTTAGAAGATTAATCATTCATTTTGCTTCTTTTTTCATCAAGGGTAGTGCCAATTTTTGCCTCTCAAAAGCATTGGTCATTTCCTAGATTAATAACCCGAGTATCCTAACGGATGGGTTGGCCTTTCTTTAGTTTGCATTGTTTTATTATTTCTTGATATTATTAATATCATCATTGGAAAAAGTAGGCAATTCATACCCAGAATCATAAATATCATTCATAAAAGGAGTGACAGACTCGACATACAAAATTCTGGACTCTTCTCAAGAGGGGAGGTTGACACAGAATCATAAACAATTGACTCGACTACGACTCGATAACTGGCTTGATGCTTTCACCAGGGGTAATTAGGTTGGTTAACTCAAAAGCATGAGCAAACTTTAAGTTTTCCCCAATGCTTATCTAGTTCAAAAGTGGTTCAGTGGCTTGATGGATGAGGAGATGTGGCAAAGGGCCTTCTTCTCCTTTTGAGAAAGTTGAAAGTTGTTGCTATTTTTTCAATGGTGCAATAGTTCCTCTGGACAGGTGCCCGCTTCTTTATGAATACCAGCTGATCAATCTCGTGCTCTTGGAAGCCAAACTTTCTGAGGGGTGAAGATCGGTGGAGACTGCTCAATCACTTTTTTATGAAGGTTATCTTTTTGAGCCTGCTGAGGGATGCCATCCCATTTCCTTGGTCACATCTTTGACCACCTTCACGATCCCTCCCATTGCAATTGGTTCGGGCATAGTACATACAAACCATCATCTTCTGTGCTCTCCTCTATTTTGCATACGTGCTTCTTCCTCCAAAAGGATGGCGCTTGAGCTCATGCAACTCTTAGGCCCTTGGCTCTTGTAGAAGGGAGAAAATGAAGCCTTTCACATCAAGGTGGTAGACTCCAAGTGAGTCTTATCTTCTTTTCCCACTCCATTTATAGGACGACTCAAGGACTTGGCAATTCTTTAGATTGGATTAGTGTTGTGGGATTACCAGAGGTGAACCTATTCTTCAATCATTGTAACTTTCGTAATCCCAGTAATACAGCTATCTTGATCACTTTCCTTAACCAGCATTTGCTATTGTTCCACTTCATGAGTCACCCAATTGAACTCGTCTTGGAAGAACACTTTAAGGCCTGGTTGCATCTTGGCGACAGTTTCATCAAACCATAGCTCCACATTTCCATAGAAAGGGAAGTCCTCTCCTTCTTTTATGAAGTACCCATTGAGAGTAGGGTAGTAAGTGATGGAGATCTTCCTAGTCATCCTCAGCACTTTCTGCCCTTTGAAAGTTAGGGGAGTGTACCTGAGACCATTCTTCCCTTTGTTCACTACCAAACTAGGCTGCTTTGGAACTCCTTGATGATATTTCCTTAGCCCCATACTAGGAAAGTATTGTATATTCTTCATCATTTGATTCACTGGAGGACTCCAGATGGCTTCATAGTTAGCTGGGATTTTCTCCTGTGGAGCTTCTTTGGCAATGGCTGCTCAAGTGGTGTCTAATTCAAAACCACTCAGTTGCACCTCCTAGTCTTATTCTTCCCCATTTTTAGAGTTGGCCAAAGTGTTAACCACTTCAGTATCTCCGGCCACTAAGACCCCCTTCTCCCCATGAATGAACTTCATTTTTTGATGAAGACTAGAGGACACCGCCTTTGTAGGATGCAATCAAGGCCTTCCCAAGAGCATATTAAAAGCTGCCGATATATCAATGACTTGGAAATCAACATCAAACTTCATCGGCCCAATCTTTACAGCAAGGATAATGATGCCAAGGATCTTCCTCTTGGTATTATCGTATGCCCTTATGGTTTGGGTGGTTGGCCTCATTTCTTCCAAGTTGATGTCGATACTCTTTGCTGATCTCAATGGTAGGTTATCAATAAGAACCTGGGGAACCACTTTGTCAAGGCACTCAATCGTAATGTGGAGAGCCCGATTGTGTTGGGTTTCCTTAGGAAGCTAGAAATCTGAGAACATCAAGGACTGTACCGCATATATTGCCCCTACTATATGTGCGAGGTGTGCTAGATTTATCTCGATCGGAACTTGCACATTAGCGAGAGACCTCAAGAGTGCTTCACGGTGCAAAGTGAACGCCATCAACAATCCCTAAATGGAGATATTTGCCTGGGACTTCCTGAGTTGAGCCAAGACTAGGTTCTCTGGCTCTTTCTTCATGCTACTAGTTCTAGCCTCAATAGCCCTTGTCTATTCTATTGCTAGAGCCTTGCCCTTGTAGTCTTTCCCACTTCTAGTTTCCATCATGTTGATTAGTTTTTTCACAATAATCTCCATTATTTTCTTCTTTTGATTCCCCTTCCCTGCTTAGGGTGGGAATTCGAGGACCTCCACAAATATCCACAGCCCTGGCTCGTAGCTTCTTGACTACATTGGAAAGCTGTTGGAATGCAGCGTCTACCGCCTCTGTGAATATATCATCTAGTCCTATTTCCTCTAGAACATCCAATTGCTCCCGGTAGTAAAGATCACTAACGGTTACTTCCCCCAGCATTTTGTCAATTTCTTCTATCCTTTCCTACATCTTTAATGCAGTAGAGTATATTTCGCATAGCTTTTGTTCCGGCTCGACTAAGAAATCTGGTTCATCCAAATAAACTTGCATCGGCTCTCTAGATCCTTCATCACTTTCTGAATCTGACGTAGAATCATCTCCTCCCATACAAAGGGAAGGGTAAATGCCACTTGTTAGGTCAGCTATTAGATTATCACCACCAATAGCATAGACTGAGAAACATATCAGATGTTCTGGTGAGTAATATTTTGACTCATCATCATAATCATTGTACCAGGCCATTGGTAGTCATCTCAGTCTGGATGTCATCATCCTCTTGAGAATCAGAGTCATCTCCATCCTTCTCATCTTCATTTTCATCCTCAACATCATCATCATCATCCTCTGTGTCACTTCCCATATGGATTAAGGAAATGTATTCCTTGATCTACTCCCCTATGGCTAATGTGGTTACTACTCTGAGAAGATCAGCTATAATCTCTTCAATTAATTCTGGATTGTCTTCTAAAGCTAAAGCAGGTTAAATTAGAGAAGTGGGATCACTCTCCTAGTCTTCCTCTAATGCATTTACTGACCCTATTGATGAAGTCATCTTTAAGGAATCTAGTAGTGCAAGCATATCCTTCCAATTGTACTCATTCGTCCATCCTTCTTTTGGGTTATACACCAAATCCTGAGAATGGGATTGGTATGAGGGTGATGAGGGATATAAAGTGGGATGGTATGAAGATGATCTCATGTGAAAGGTAGGGTATGAAGACTGGGGGTGATAGGATGAAGAGGTTCCTCCACTTTGATGGTGGGGTAGAGGTTGATGATATGGTGGAGGCTGATAATATGGTGGAGATTGATAATATGGTCGAGGTGGAAAATAGGATGGGGGCTAGTAATGTGACGTAGTGTACCCTTCTGTTGATGAGGAAGGATGAACGGCGGGTATATGATCTTTTGATTCTTCTTCTAATGATTCTCTTCTTCTGGGGTTTCTTATGACTCTAGCCCTTTAACTCATGACTCTTCTGTAAGCACTGGCATTCATATGATTCTTTTGAGTTCTAGGTACAATGAGTTGAGTGGGGTCACTCTCTGTAGTTTCTTCATCTAGATTGTTCACATGATCAGGGAGTGGATTGGTATTAAACTTGGGAGGCTGTTTGACCTTGACCTCAATCGTCCCATTGTCTACCAAGTCCTGAATTTCATACTGTAAACCCAAACATCTTTCAATGTTGTGCCCCTTCTGAGTGTGGTAGGAAAAATACCCATGATTCCTATACCAAGTTGGAGGAGGGTTGCTAATCACTCTTGGAGCCACTGTCCCTAGCAATCCTTACTTCTTTAACTTCTCATATGTGGCCATTATGGGCATTCCCAAATCAAAAAACTGCCTTTTTGGGCGAGGGGCCTTTTAGGCGGGTGCATCTGCTTGTATTATGAAAGGCTGTGAAGAAGTGGATGGTGAGACTAACTATTGAACTACACTCACCACATTAGTTTCTAGACCCTTTCCCCATCTGACTCAAGTGTTCTTTCTTGCATCTTGGGAGGATCCTTGATACTGGGCCTCTCTCAAAATTCTATTCTCCACATATGTTCTAGTGGCTATTAATGCATCAAAAGTTTACAAATGCTAATAGTAAAGAACATCATAATAGGATTTTGACAAGTTTTCTATCAACATCTCTACCTACTTTGCTTTTGAAGGCCTATCTGCCATCTTGGCGGCCTTGTATCTGAATCTCATCAAAAAGGTGGTGAATCCTTCTTTAGGATACTACCTCAATGTCTCATGCTCCTGATGTTTCATATCCACCTCAGTATTGTAGGAGTACTGTTTGGTGAAGGCTTTCACTACCATTGCCCAGTTCTGAGTTTGTGATGAGTCCAACTATGTAAGCCACCTCAGTGCTGGTGCTGATAGGGTTAACATGAAGGCTTTGCCCATCTGGTTATTTGTAAGTTGCCATGACTTGGCAATGCTGAGGAAGACCTAGAGAAGAGCCTTGGGGTCTCCTGACCCATCAAACCTATCAGTCCGCCACTTGAATTTTTCTAGAATTCTTGCCCCAGAGAAGAAACTCATTTCCTCAGAATCCACTGCTTGGCCTTTTGAGCCTTTTCCTGCTTGAATCATGCTCTCCAACTTCTCTAACTACTCTTTTAGTTTCCTTTCTTTCTCCATCTCTAGAGGTTTAAAGCGGACATGTGTACAAATTCCTCTTCTTTGTCTTCGATCACTACTCTAGGAGGAGGGACCCTGGAATAGGCCCCTCGTTGACCATTCAGACAGGTAGGTGAAGATCCTCTCTAACCAGTTGGTTGGACATGCTCTGGTTCTCCTGAGTCAACTCAGGAAGAATTCTCATGATGACCTGTAGCTCCATTCTATTCCACATCTCCCATAGCTGGTGCTGGCTCATTCCTGGAATCAGCTCTGGGAGGGTTCTGAAGTGTATGCAATATCTGAGCTATCCCTCTCTTAACTTCAGCCATTTCTGTCTGCAAGGTCTCCACGGGATGGACCCAGACCTGTTCGGGTGTTTCTATGTTGGGTGGATCCATGCTTATGGGGATATAATCACCTAGTAGTAGAAAATCTCGAAGAGATGGCAGAGGTGATTCTAGACTTAGGCGAGTCAATCAATTACCCTGACGCATCCAAAGGGACCGTAGAAAATACTTGAGGTGTGGAATTGTGCCTGAACCAAAAGTGGTATATTTTTGGATTCTTGAATTCCCAACCCCTTGTTCATACATTCACTAAATTAAAAACCATTGATTCAAATCCAAAGTTAGTCTACTTAATGATAGGGGGTGGATAGGGTTTGATGACCTTGGTCCACCCAATGTCATAAGCGGGAAGTTCATAAAAATGGCTTATTGAGAATATTCCCATAAGACATTTCATGTAATAAAGTCATAATTTCCTATCTCTTTTCCCACTAGGTGTCCTTCCTCCTGATTTTTCTCGGGACTTATTGAGACTTGACGTGACTGTGACGGGATTGCCCCTGAGTCACATATCTAGACATTCTTCTTAAGGAGGAGGGACAACTTTTATCTAAAACCCACTTAGGAAAGTAATTCTTTACGTAGGGAATATATTATAGGAACATTCCTTTTTAAGACCGCAAATAGGTCCTACAGTTCGCTTGTGGCACTCCTAAATTCTTCATCTATTTTCTACATGATGTGAGCAATGCAGTTGATGCAATAGGACCGATAAGGCTTCCATGAAAAAATCTATATATGCAAGGTACTTGATCCTTTTGATATACCCATAGGTACGAGATCAAGGGGGTGAGTTCCTTGCCTATTACTTGTGACTACACACGAGGTTAAGCAATTGGCCACGGGGTGGTGCAACCGTGAGTGATTGGGTGCAAAAGTGTAATGTAGGGTAACAATCATTCGATCTCAAAATACCGTAAAGTGCTCAAACCTCCCCAAGGGTGTTGGCACAAATATAGACATCCTCACCGTTTGATGACGCATTTGATCTCAGAATGTTATAAAGTGCACGGACCTCCCCGAGGGTGCTAGCACAAATACAACATCCTCATCATTTGACGATACCTTTCATTCTTTTACAGGAAGTGGGTATTATTTGCTCTTAGAGTACTCTCCATGACATGCACTGACCTCCCTGCCCGAGGGTGCAGGCATGACAGGGAGTCCCTTGCCAAATAATTTCACTTCGAGTATGATGCATGATGCAGTTAGTGAATACAATTACAAACATGGGGTTAGCCAAACATGTTTTCAAACAAATGTGGTAGAAAACGTTCTTGCATTTAAAGGTAGCATCTAGTATCAGGAGCTTGACATTTATCCCCATTGGAGTCACCACTGTGAGGGTAGCGACCAGAGAAATGGACTATATCCCCCCGTCCTCTCTCCTCTTTCCTTCTCTTTCATGTGAGGGGAGGGGTTCGTATCGTGTGTGCTTTGCTTGTGGGCCCGCACCACCACATCACCGCTTGGAGATACGTGGAGGCCTATTTCGTAAGAGTTTAAAATTCATCATTTGAGATGGGGGTTTGATGATGGTCTAGTTTGGGTATCGGGATCATACAAATGGGATTTGGAATCGCCACCTAGTCTTATAGGCCCAGGACCCAAGGGTGGGCCCGATTCCTAAGAAAAGGGCCCAAAATTTGGTCTGCTCTAGATATTTAGGGTAAGTGTCAGGTTACAAAATTGGGAAGGTGTTAGGCAACTAATCTGCCTTGTTCAACCGATCTTCTTGTTAGATGCTTGAGAACGAACATTTTCCATAATTATTACTATTCCACATGTATGGCTAAGTTATCACACATTTATACATTAATTGAATTCAAATTACTATATACACTAAAACAAAGTATATATAAAGTCTACATTATGACAGGTTGGTTGAGAAATTGTACCTGAACTTAACCCCTATTTCGGGTCAAGAGGGGTGGGCCCCTGATCAGTATCGGCTCGAACTGTCTTTCGGAATCTCCTGGCTCAGGGGAAGATGGTCTTGACCTCCAACTTCCTTTCTTGAGAGATGCTGATAGTGATGATATACGAATAGGGTTATGGCTAGGAATGGTTACTTTCAGGTTGGGATTTAGATAGAGCTTTGACTAGGGAAGGTTATTTCTTGATTTGGATTTCGACAGCTTCGGCTAGGGAAGGCTATTTTCGGGCTTGGGATGAGGTGGCACTCCAACAGAGCTTCGGTAAGGGAAGGCTATCTCTGGATTTAGGATGAGGTGGAACTTTGGTGGAGCTTCCACTGGAGATAGGCTAAGGGAGGGTTAGGCTGAGGTGGCACTTCGGCAGAGCTTCCACTGGGAATGGCTATTTCTGAAAAGATTCTAGGGACACTCGCATAGGGCTTCGGCTAGGAATGGTTATTTTTGGAAAGAAACAGGCTGACCTAAAAATGGATTAAAGAACTCCAAAGTCCCCAAGAACACTTTGAAGATCCGAAAAGAGTTTCAGATCTTAACAAAGATCTCTTCGTAAACCCCGAAGAACCTCAAAAAGGGGGGTTTCTATCTCTGGAACGCTCAAGAAAGCTCAAGAACTCTCAAGAACACTCAAGAACAGACTATTTTTGACTTAAAACTAGATCTAACTAAGAATTTGGATTGAAGATCTTTAAGATCCCAAAGAATAGTTTGAAGATCCGAACGAGTTTTCGGATCTTGACGAAGATCGCTCCAAAGATTAGAGGAAAATCAAGAAGGGGAGGGGAGGAAAATTTCACTATGAAAGAGTGAAGGGGGATTCTGGTGTGTTGGTCTATTTTTTTCTAAAGGAGGGGGGTATTTATAGTTTTTTCCAGCCAAATAGGAGAGGGGGAATCCTTTTATCCAGTGGACGAAAGGAGGGCTCTTTCCTAAAGTGAGGGGATAGGGTTTTTGTCCAATGGGTAGAGGAGGAGTTGAAGGAAAACATGGGTGGGGGGCTTTTGTCCAGTAGGTAAAAGGGGTTTTTCAAAAAAATGGGAGGAGAGAGAAATTTAAGCTAAAAAAATGTGATTTTTGGAAAAGCAGGAGGAGAAAGAAATTTTAGCCAAAAAAGGCAGTTTTCAAAAAAATGGGAGGAGAATGGAACACCAATCCTAGCCATTGATGGTGGCGCATGGAACTAGGCCGAAGTGCCCGAGGTATGGTTAGTTTAGGTAGGTAGTGCAGGTAACGTCATGCGCGCATGACGGATGACGCATGGGTAATGGTTGAGGTGGTACGAGCATGGGAAGCGGGTACATGCATGCATCTGTGTGCGAGTAATGTGCACAGTGTGTGTAGGTCAGGCTGGAATGGGTGTGCAGGCAACATGCACACGATGCAAGCAAGGTGTGCACAACCATGCAGTAGGGGCATGTAGGCTATGTGATGGGGACACGCAGCAGGCAACAGGGGGCATGCAAGCTGTGTGGTGAGGCCACGCATCATACGACATGGGTTTGCAGGCTAGGCTGGGCTGGTTGGGCTGGTTGGCTGGCTGGCTGGCTGGTTGGTGTGTGCCACATGCGCGCAGAAAAAATGTTATTTCCAGGGAAGATTACGGGCAATCCGATGGTCCAATTTTAGCATACCATATACCATCAAAATTATATTTTCAAGCACATCCATTTGTATGGTCATCTAGATCGGATTCCTTCATATATAAAATGCCAAAATTGGACCCCCTCCTCTCTCCTGTGCGAGGATTTCTAGGGTTTTGGGTAGGGGAATGTTTCTATCAGCATCTTTATTGGTCGGAAGCCAGAAGTCACATCCAAGATCCATATTTCATCACAACCAAAGGAGGGTGACAAAATTGGGTGTCTACCCTTTGTTAAGATCTCTGAAGTTCACGAACATTCGTACCTTGCCATCCTTCTTCGATACTGGTACAATGTTGGGAAACCATTTGGAGTATTTAATTATTTGTAGAAATCCTGCATTCCACTACTTCATAACTTCTTCTCTAATCTTCTCTCTCCATTCTGACCATATTCTTCAGAGCTTCTATTTTATCGATTTTACCCCAGGGTAAGTCGGCAATCTATGCTACATGATGTTGGGGTCGATACCAAGCATATCTTCATAAGACCAAGCAAAGACCTCGATGAATTCCTTTAGAAGACTAATCATCTGTTCTGCTTCTTTGTCATCAAGGGTAGTGCAAATTTTTACCTCTCAAAGGCATTCGTCGGTTCCTAGATTAATAACCCGAGTATCCTCACAGATGGGTTGGGCTTTCTTTTGTTTGCATTGTTTTATTAATTCTTGATATTTATTAAGATCATCATCAGAAAAAGGAGCCAAGTCATACTCGGAATTAGAAATGTCATTCATAAGAGAAGGAGTAACAGACTCGACATACAAGGGCTCTAGACTCTCCTCAAGAGGGGAGATTGACACAAAATCATAAACAATAGACTCGACTACAGACTCGATAACTGGCTTGATGCTTTTGCTATGGGTATTCAGGCTGGGTGACTCAATAGCATGAGCAAACTTGAAGTTTTCTCTAATGCTTGTCCAGTTCAGGAGCAATTCAATGGCTTGATGGATGAGGAGGTGTGGCAAAGGGCCTTCTTCTCCTTCTGAGAAAGTTGCTGCTACTTCTTCAGTGGCACAATGGTTCTTCTGGATAGGTGCCTGCTTCTTCATGAATACCAACTGGTCAATCTTATACTCTAGGAAGCTGAACTTTCTGAGGGGTGAAGATTGGTGGAGATTGCTCAATCCATTTTCTGTGAAGTCTATCTTTTTCAGCCTATTAAGGGTTTCCCTCCCATTACCTCCGTCACATCTTTGACCACCTTCACGAGTCTTACCGTTGCAATTGGTTTGGTCATAGTACATATAGACAATCATTCTCTATGCTCTTCTTTGCTTCGTATACGTACTTCTTCCTCTGAAAGGATGAGGCTTGAGCTCATGTAACACTTGGGCTCTTGGCTCTTGTAAGAGGGCCCAAATGTGGATTTTTAGGTTCATGGGAAGTTACAAACTCCAGGTGAGCCTTATCCTCTTTTCCCACTCTCTTTTCAGGAGGACACTAGGACTTGGCAATTCCTTAGATCGGATTAGCATCATGGGGTTGCTAGAGGAGAACCCATCTTCAATTATTGCAATTTCAACTATCCCAATAATGCAACTGTCTTGATTACTCTCATTGACCAGCATTTTCTGTTGTTTAACTTCATAAGTCACCTAGTTGGACTCGTCATGAAAGAACACTTCAAATCCTGGTTGCATCTTGGCGGCGGTTTCATCAAACCACAGCTCCACATTTCTGAAAAAAGGGAAATCCTCTCCTTCCTTTATGAAGTACCCATTGAGAGTAGAGTAGTAAATGTTGAAGATATTCCTAGTCATCCTTAGTACTTTTTGGCCATTGGTGGTCAGAGGACTGTATCCGAGACCATTCTTTCCTTTGTTCACTGCCAAACTGGGCTGCTTTGGAACTCCTTGATGATATTTCTCTAGCCCCACACTAGGAAAATATTGTATATTCTTCATCATCTGATTCACCGATGGACTCTAGATGGCTTCATAGTTAGCTGGGATTTCCTCCTTTGGTGCTACTTTGGCAATGGCTGCACAAGTTGTGTCCATTTCAAAACCACTTAGTTGGACTTTCTAGTCTTGTTCTTCCCCATTTTCAATATTCCCTTCATGAATGATCATTTTTTTATGGAGACTAGAGGACACTGCCTTCGCAAGATGTAACCAATTCCTTCCCAAGAGCATGTTAAAGGCCATTGGTATATCATTGACTTAGAAATCAATATCAAACTTCACTAGGCCCATTTTTATGGCAAGGGTAATGATGCCAAGGATCTTCCTTTTGGTATTGTCATATGCTTGTATGGTTTGGCTGGTCGGCCTCATTTCTTCCAAGTTGATGCCAATACTCTTTGCCAATCTCAATGGTAGCACATTCAAAGTGGACCCATTGTCAACTAGAACTTGGGGAACCACTTTGTCAAGACAATCTACCATGATGTGGAGATCTCGATTATGCTAGACCCCTTTGGGAAGCTTTGAATCTGAGAACATCAAGGGCTGCACCGCGTAAGTTTTCCCTACTATATGTGCGAGATGTGCTAGGTTTATCTTGATCGGCACCTACACATTGGTGAGAGACTTCAAGACTGCTTCACGGTGTGTAGGGGATGCCATCAACAATCCCCAAATCAAGATATTTTCTTGGGACTTCTTGAGTTGAGCCAAGACTGGGTTCTCTGGCTCTTTCTTTATGCTACTAGTTCCTAGCTCACTAGCCTTTGACTATTCTACTGCTAAGGCCTTACCTTTATAGTATTTTCCACTCCGAGTCTCTGTGGGATAGCAGTCTTCATCATCACTAATTGTTAGGGTGATTATCCCTACCATAGAGTCGTCCTCTTCTTCTGATTCTTCTTCTTGACTTGGAGTGGGAGGTTGAGGCCCTCCACAAATATCCACAGCCCTGGCTCACACTTTCTTGACTGCATTGGAAAGCCTTGCACCTACTATGTCTAACATCTCTGCCAGTGTGGCATGTTCCCCTGTTCTTTCAAGGACCTTCAACTGCTCGGTATAGCATTGCTCACTGGTGGCAATTTCACCTAACATTTGATCAATTTCTTCAGCCTCGAGCTTGATGTCAATCAAATGATTATATATGTAAGCCATGTGCTCTGCTATAGGGTTCCCTTCACCCCCAAATTTGATCTCATACCCTTCACTATCTTCTGAATCGGACGTAGAATCATCTCCCCCTATGCATAGGGAAGGGTGAATGCCACCTGTTGGATCTGCTATTAGGTCATCACCACCAATAGCATAAACTGAGAAACATGTTGGATGTTCTGGTGAGTAATATTCTGACTCACCATCATAATCATTGTACCAAGGCCCTTGCTTGTCATCCCAGTCTGGATACCCATCATCTTCCTGAGATTTGGAGTCATCTATATCATTCTCATCCTTGTCATCATTGTCGTCGTCATCATCCTCTTCTTCACTGATTTCCCCCTAACTTAATTTTTCATCAAATTCTTCTAGACCATCAAATTCTCTGACATACAAACGCTCGTATTATTCAAAGTGTATGGACCAAAATATTTTCATAGGGCTGGCCTTGTCATCACTTGCTTGAAGTTGGACCAGTCCTAACTCCTCATCTTCTGTGTCACTCCCTATATGGATTAAGGAAGTGTATTCTTTGATCTGCTCGCCTATGGCCAATGCAGTCATTGCTCTAAGAAGATCAACCGTAACCTCTTCAACTACTTCTAGACTGCTTTTTGAAGATGTAGCAAGCTGAATTAGAGAAGTGGGATCACTCTTCTGGTCTTCCCCTAATGCATTTACTGACCCTATTGATGAAGTCATCTTTAGGGAATCCGATAGTTCAAGCATATCCTTCCAATCGTACCCATCCGTCCATCCTTCTTTTGGGTTATATACCAAACCTTGAGAATGGGATCGATATGAGGGTGATGAGGGACATGAAGCAGAATGGTATGAAGATGATGTAATGTGAGAGGTAGGATATGAAGATTGGGGGTGATAGGATGAGGAGGTTCCTTCACTTTGATTGTGGGGGGAAGGTTGATGATATGGTGGAGGCTAATAATATGGTGAAGGTGGAAGGTATGGTGGGGGTTGGTAATATGGTATGGTGGATTCTTCTATTGATGAGGAAGGATGAACGGTGGGAGTCTAATCTTCTTATTTTGATGATTCTGTTCTTCTGGGAGTCCTTATGACTCTAGCCCTCTGACTCATGAGTTTCCTGTAAGCATGGGCATTCATATGATTCTTCCGAGCTTTAGGTATAATGAGTTGCTCTGTAGTTTCTTCATCCAGATTGTTCACATGATTAGAGAGTCGATTGGTATTGACATTGGGAGGCTGCTTCACCTTGACTTCAATGATTCCATTGTCTACCAAGTGCTAAATTGTATATTGTAGACCTAAACATCTTTCAAAGTTTTGCCCTTCTGAGTGTGGTAGGCACAATATTCATGATCCCTATACCAAGTTGGAGGAGGGTTACTAATTACTCTTGGGGACACTATCCCTAGTAATCCTTGTTTCTTTAACTTCTCATATGCTCCCGTTACGGGCATTCCCAAATCAAAAAATTACCTTCTTGGATGTGGGGCCTTCTGGGAGGGTGCATCTGCTTGTATTATGAAGGGTTGTGAAGAAGTGATTGGTGAGACAGACTGCTGAACCGTACTCACCATATTGGTTCTCGGATTCTTTCCACTTCTTACTCTTATGTTCTGGCTTGCATCTTGGGAGGATCCTTGATACTGGGCTTCCCTTAGGATTTTATTCTCCACCCATGTGCTGGTGGCTATTAAGGCATCAAAAGTTTACAAATGTTGATAGTAAAGAACATCATAAAATGGTTTTGACTGCTTCTCTATCAACATCTCCACTTGCTTTGCTTCTGAAGGCTGATCTGCCATCTTGGCAGCCTTACCTCTAAACCTCATCAAGAAGGTGGTGAATCCTTATCTAGGCTATTGCCTCAAAGTCTCAAGCTCTCATCATTTCACATTCACTTCGGTGTTATATGAGTACTGTTTGGTGAAGGCTTTCACCACTGTCACCCAATTTTGAGTTTGAGATGACTCCAATTGCATGAGCCACCTTAGTGCTGGCCCTAAGAGGGTTAGCACAGAGGCTTGCCCCATCTGGTTACTGCAAGTTGCCACGTTTTGGTGATGCTAAGGAAGACTTTGAGATGAGCCTTAGGGTCTCCTGACCCATCAAACCTATTAGTCTACCACTTGAATTTTTTGGGAATTCTTACCCTAGAGAAGAAACTCATTTCCTCTGAATCACTGCTTGACCTTCTGAGTTTTTTCCCGCCTCTTAAAATCATTTCTTCCTACTTCTCTAACTACTCTCTGAGTTTCCTTTCTTTCTCTCTCTCTGGAGGCTCAATGCAGACGTGTGCTGCAATTTCCTCTTCCTCATCTTCAATCATTACCCTAGGGGGAGGGACCCTAGAGTATGTTCCACGTTGACTATTTGGACGGGTAGGTGAGGTTCCTTTTTAGTCGATTGGCCTAACTTGATCCAGTTCTCCTGAGTCAACTCATGAACAGTTCCCACAATAACCTATAGCTCCATTCTATTCCACATCACCCGTGACCGGTGCTGGCTCACTCCTGGGGTCAAGTCTGGGAGGATTCTTAAGTGCATGCAATATCTGAGCTATCCCTCTACTGACTTCATCCATTTCTATTTGTAAGGTCTCCACAGGATGAACCCAAGCTTGTTCGGGTGATTTGGAGTCACAAAGATCCATAATAATTGGACTGTAATCACTTGGTAGTAGATAATCTCAGAGAGATGACGAAGGTGACATTGGACTTAGATGAGTCAACCGATTACGCTGATGAGTCCAAAGGGACCCAGAGAATACTTGAGGTGTGGATTCACACATTCACTAAATTAACAACCAATGATTCATTCAAAGTTAGTCCACTTAATGATAGGGGTGGGTAGGGTTTGATGACCCATAAGTGGGAAATTCAAACAAATGGCTTGTTGAGAATATTCCCATAAAACATTCCATGTAATAAAGTTATGCTTTCCTTGCTCTTTTCCCCACTAGGTTGTCCTTCCTCTTGATTTTTCTTGGGACTTCTCGGGACTTGACGTGACTCTGACGGGATTTCCCTTGAGTCACATATCTGGACATTCTTTTTAAAGAGGAGGGACACCTTTTTATCTGAAACCCACTTAGGAAGGTAATTCTTTATGCTGGGAATATAATGTAGGAACATTCCTTTTCGAGACCACAAACAAGTTCTACAATTAGCTTGTGGTGCTCTTAGCTTCTTCATCTGTTTCTACATGATGCAAGCATGCGATGGATGCAATAGGACCAATAAGGCTTCCTTGACAGGATCTATATATGTAAGGTACATGATCCTTTTGATATACTCGTAGGTACAAGATCGAGGGGGTGAATACCTTGCCCATTACTCATGACTACACACGAGGTTAAGCAATTGGTCACGAGGTGGTGGAACTGTGAGTGATTGTGTGCAAAAGTGTAATGTAGGGTAACCATCTTTCGATCTCAGAATAGCATAAAGAGAACAGACCACCCCGAGGGTGCTGGGACAAATATAGACATCCTCACCGTTTGATGACGCATTCGATCTCAGAATGTCATAAAGTGCACTGACCTCCCCGAGGGTGCTGGCACAAATATAACATCCTCATCGTTTGATGATACCTTCCATTCTTGTATAGGAAGTGGGTATCATTTGCTCTCAAAGTACTTAGTATGTCATGCATTGACCTCCCTTAGATTGCAGGCATGACAGGGAGTACCCTCGCCAAATGATTTCACTTCGAGCACGATGTATAATGCAGTTAGTGAATACAATTACAAACATTGGGTTAGCTAAACATGTGTTTCAAACAAATGTGGTGAAAAATGTTCTTGTATTTAAAGGTAGTATCTAGCATTGGAAGCTTGACATTTAATCCCCAATGGAGTTGCCACTGTGAGGGTAAGGGTCGAAGATGTCTCCGCCCTCTTTGTGAAAAGGGGCTTGGCATCGATTCCGTCCTCTCTCCTCTCTTCTCCTTTTATTGAGGGAGGAGTGTATCAATGATACATGGAGGCCTATTTCGCAAGAGTATAAATTTCATCATTCAAGACGGGGATTTGATGATGGTCCAATACGGGGATCGGGATCATACAAAAGGGTTTGGAGTCACCACCTAGGATTATGGGCCGAGGGCCCAGGGGTGGGTCCAATTCCAGAGAAAAGAACCCAAAAGTTTGTTTGGTTAAGAGATTTAGGGTAAGTGTTCGGTTACAAAGTTGGGAAGGTATTAGGCACCCAATCTTCCCGGTTCAACCAGTATTCCCACTAGATGCTTAAGAATGAACATTTTCCATGATTATTACTATTCCACATGCATGGCTAAGTTATCACATATATATACATTGATTGAATTTAAACTACTATGTACATTAAAACAAGGTGTATTAGATATCTACATTATGCTTAAATAAGGAGAGAGATTATACCTAAATTTGACCCTTGTTTCGAGTCAAGAGGGGTGGACCCCTGATTAGTACCGGCTCGGACTGTCTTTCATGTTCTCCTGGCTCAAGGGAAGATAGTCTTGACCTCCAACTTCCTTTCTTGAGAGATTTTGATTGTGATGGTATGTAGATAGGGTTCTGGCTAGGAACGGTTACTTTCAAATTTGGATACGGACAGAGCTTCGGCTAAGGAAGGCTATTTCCAGGCTTAGGATGGGGTGGCACTCTGGAAGAGCATCTGCTGGGGATTGGCTAGGGGAGGGCTAGGCTGAGGTGTCACTTCGACAGAGCTTCCATTGGGGATAGCCTAGGGGAGGGCTAGACTGAGGTGGCACTCTGGCAGAGCTTCCGCTAGGAATGGCTATTTCTAAAAAGATTCCTGGAGCACTTGGATAGGGCTTTTGCTAGGAACTACTATTTTTGGAAAGAAACGGATTGACCTAAAAATGGACTGAAGATCTTTAAAGCCCCGAAGAACACTTTGAAGATCCGAACAGAGTTTCGGATCTTGACAAAGATCTCGCCATAGACCCGAAGAACCTAAAAGGGGGGTTTCTACTTTGGGTAAAACTCAAGAACACTCAAAGGAGGGGCTTGAAACATACTACTTTTGGAAGAAAACTAGATCGGACTAGGAACTTGGATTGAAGATCTTTCAAGTCCCAAAGGACACTTTGAAGATCCGAACAATATTTCGGATCTTGACGAAGATTGCTCCAAAGACTCGAAGAAAATCAAGAGGGGGAGGTGAGGAGAGTTTCACTACAAGGGAGTGAGGTGGGATTTTGGTGTGTAAAATCCAAGGGGGGGTTTTTTCGGCCAATATGAAAGAGGGAACCCCTTTGTCTGACGGACAAAAGGGGGGTTCTTGCCTAAAGTGGGGGGAGGGCTTTTGTCCAATGGGTAAAAGAGGGGTTTTTAAGGAGAGAGAATCTTGAGGAAAAAGGGGTTTTTTGGTCTTAAGTGGGGGATCTCTTCACCCCCTGGGCCAGGGGAATATCAATCCCGGCCATGGACAGTGGTGCGCAAGACTAGGCCGAAGTGCACAAGGCATGGTTAGGTTAGTATAGGAGGGTAGGCAATACAGGTGATGTCATGGGTGTGCGACGCATGGCGAGCAGGAATGGCATGGGCAGCAAGCACAGGCATGCATGGGCAGGAGCTAGCAAAGGAG
Source organism: Macadamia integrifolia (assembly GCF_013358625.1). Taxonomy (NCBI): domain Eukaryota; kingdom Viridiplantae; phylum Streptophyta; class Magnoliopsida; order Proteales; family Proteaceae; genus Macadamia; species Macadamia integrifolia. The sequence continues at coordinate 25,776,468 of NC_056565.1, read as the reverse complement.
GCACGGACACGAGCATCAAGCACAGACATACATGGGCAGCAGCCAGCAGGCCAGCACGTGCACATGCGTGGGCTGGCCTGCTAGCTAGCACACAGGTAGTAGGGCATGGGCTCAAGTATGTGCCTGTGGGGGTACAAGCCTGTGCCAAAGGGGATGCAGGCCTGCAGGTAGGGGCATGGGTCTATGGGCAGGGGCACAAGCTTGTGCCTAGGGGGTGTGTGCTTTTGCCTACGGGGGCATAGGCCTATGCCCACAGGGGGCATGGGTCAGTGGGCAAGGGCATAGGCCAATGTCAGCGGGGGTACAGGTCTACTAAGTGTGGTGCATAGTTGGTGTAGGCTTGGCTGGGGTGTGGTGCATGGTTGGTACAGGCTTGGCTTAGGTGGGCAGCATGCACTACAGCCCATGGGCAACAGCCATATGCCCTGCCATGGGCTATGGCCATGGGCAGCAGCCATGGGCTACAGCTGTGGGCAGCAACCATACACACGGTTATGGGTTTTTCTGGTGACGATTACGAGAGATCTGTTGGTCTGATTTTGGCATGCCATATATCATTGGAATTATATTCTCGAGCACTATCCATCCGTATGGTCATCTTGACTAGATTTCTTTGTATATAAGAGGTTAAAATTGGACCCCTTCTCTCCTACACAAGGTTTCCAGGGTTTCAGATTAGGGAATGTTTTTGGGTCATCTTAGTATATAGGGGATGATCTTTAGGACGTTTGGGGTAGGTAGGGGATTTTCTAGGTTTTCAGTGGGACTGTCCGCATCCGAGGCATACGTGCAGGAAAGTGTAATTTTTTAGGGATGATCGTGGGAAATCCGTCGGTCTGATTTTAACATGCCATATATCATCAAAATCGTATTTTTGAGCACTATCCATTTGTGCAGTCATCTTGACCAGATTCCTTCGTATATAGAAAGTCAAAATTGGACCCTCTTCTCTCCTGCATAAGGGTTTTAGGTAGGGGAGTGTTTCTGTCATCATCTCTATTGATCGGAAGCCGAAAGTCACGTCCAAGTTCAATATTTCATCATAGCAAAAGGAGGGTGACAAAATTGGGTGCTTATAGGTATATCTGTTGCACCCTGTTCACATAGAACCGGACCGATGATCGGGTTAACTCCGATTAACCCAAACTTGCCAGGATCATCTGATACAGTACCCCACCACAGCATACCCACATTACTATATGCTATACAATTCATTTTAAATCTTATCCACCTAAACAACATTACTAAGTCTTTGGTTATGTGCTAGTTACAACCACAGTGTGCATGTGCCCCGGGTACGAGCCGCGAACTCCATCCCGTGATACGCCCATAGGGTTGTCAGAGAAGGCCCACCGTGAGTACTCAGAAAAGTAAAGCATGCCGACTACCGGCTCTCAACATAAAAGTAAATGACAGAAAAGTAAAGGTGCTGACCCCAGCAATTTAAAAGCAGTACGATTAACCCTCTTGAATATACCACTAAGGTTGCCGACTATCCTAATGACGAGCCAGGCATATGTCTAACTGCCAAGTGACCCGACAACTGTGACACTGCTTCCCCCTAAGTGATAACCCAACACCTAAACCCCTGTTGGGAAGGGTCGTAGCATGGGGAATGATAATCCTGATCCGCATGCTCCTATATGACAAAGTACGATTGCATAGTACCATCACGTCCCATACCACAGGCCACCAATGCACTCGTTTCCAAGCCAGCTACGACGCCTATTCTAATAAAGCATAATGCACAATAATTCAGCCGTTCATCACATAAGCACATCAGTTATTTAGCATTGATAATGTAAAGCAGAACACACATATCATAAATCATTTGTTTAGAATGCACAAGCAATGCGTGCGAACGGCATACGAGGATAACTAATCTACACATAATTTGCATGATGACATGGCTAGTCTAGATACAATTTAATGATACAAAAACAAGCTTAAAATAAAGTCAGATGTCCTCTTCCCACTTACCTGTTGGGTACAAAAGCTCACATTGGTACGGGTGAGATCCGGCGTGAGAAACGTAAATTCTAGTGGAACCTATCATAAGCAAATGAGGTTAGTATTTCACCACTTTGGGGTCAAAAATAACAATGTTTGATATTTAAATCATGTTTAAAATCATAAAAGAAGGTTGCCTGTCCGTTTTGGGCCCATTCGGGCTCAAAAATCCAACTGGGGTGCCAACAAGTGAGCCAGATAGCCCACCTGTCTTCACCCATCGGTCTTCATAGGCGGGTCAGATAGCTCGCCAGTCTTCACCCACCGGTGGGAACTGAGGTGCTGCCCCCTCAGGCGGGCGGCTTCGTCCGCCGGGCTTCGCCCACCTGTGGGGGCGGAAATTTGTTTTCTCCTTTGAAACGTTCCACAACCTTGGGAAAACCAAATGGGGCTATTTCAATCATATTTTCCACACATCTAAGGTCTTATAAGATGATTCTAACCGAGATCTAAGTTAGATTTAAGGATTGAAAAGCAATCTTACCTTCTTTGCTCTAGAACTCTTCCAAAACCCCAAAAATCACCTCTTAACTTAAGAAATTGCCAATGTTTCTCAAATCTTGTAAACACTTCTTTAAACCTTCAAAATCAACACATATACCATCTATCAAACCTTAGATTCATCATCTCAAGTGGGATTTACAAGATCTCAAGTCAAGGGTTTCACTTGGGGTTTGGTGAAAGTTTAAGAAGTATAGCTTTTGCTCACCTCAAATCGTAGGTCTCGTGTTGGGGATCACTTTTTCAGTGCCGAAATGAGAAGATCAAACCTCGGCGTCGCTTAAAATCATTTCTTCCTCCTCTTTCTTTCCCTTTCTTCTTCTTCGTTCTCTTTTCTTCCTTTCTTTTCTCTCTCCTCTTTAATGCATTAAATGAGAAAAAGGAGAAACACAATAATTACTATTTATACTTAGAGAATATCTAGTAATCGCATGGGTGGGTCACACAGGTGGGCGGGTTCACCCGCCTGTGGCCGCCCACCTGTTGGTTGAAACTTAGCCAAACAATTGAGATTTCGATGGAATTCGACTCTTGGCATGTATCTCACTCTTGGTACAAGATATATAATATGTATACAGTTTAGGATATGGCTACATACCAGCATTACCCGTACATGGCCTTATGATACGTGCATGTACACGGCTTGGGTACACCCGTCTCCTCTGGCACTGACTCGGACTTGTCTGGCCAACCTGTGTTCGAAGTCACCTTCGCCATCATGGTCCATAAGGAACTCACCTTAACCCTCTCTGGTTTGGGTCCTGCATGGTTAAGCTGGGTCAATCGTGTAATTAAACCAAGTTTTAAAAGTAGGTTATCACAATATCACTGCTCTTTATCTTGAGCTGGTAGTAATCCGATCTGAGATCAATCTTTGAAAACACCTTAACACCTTGTAGTTGGTGAAATAGATCGTCAATGCATGGCAACGGATACCAGTTCTTAATGGTTAACTTGTTCAGTTCCCGATAATCGATGAACATATGCAAACTACCATCATTTTTCCTAACAAATAAGACTGGTGAACCCCAAAGTGAGACACTTGGGCATATAAACCCCTTTTTCAACAAATCTTGCAATTGTTTTTGTAGTTCCTTTAACTCAGCTGGTGCCATTCTATACAAAGCCTTAGACACTGGGGCAGCTCCAGGAATTAGATCTATGGCAAACTCCAGCTCTGTCAAATGGTAGTTGGGTTAAATCATCTAGGAAGACATCAAGGAATTCTTTGACTACCTCTAATTCCTCCAGTGGTGTAACCTTTGCATCCACATCTAGTACTGATGCAAGGTAGCCCTGACTTCCATCTTCTACTAATTTCACCACCTGTAAGGCAGAGAGAATAGTCTTTCTAGGTCGCTTTTCCCTTTTAGCTTGATACACAAGCTCTCCTCCTTCATCATCCATCATCTTAACTTGTTTCACAGCACACATCACATTTGCTCGATGAGCTGACAACCAATCCATTCCCAGAATGATGTCAAAATTCTGCATTATATTGCATATAAGTATGATAATCTTAATCACAAATCATTTAATTAAAGTGTACCTGCTACTACTTCAGTACTAGCCTCAACCTCCTTAGCTGATAAGGCATACATCCTTCCCTAAGGCTGGTTTCCCTGAGTTAATCCAGGTCTATGGACAAGGGGCTGATTTGTTGGTGTAGCTACTGGGTATCGACAATCATTGGTTAAGTGCCTATACGAATGACAATTATAGCATCGATTCAGTGGTGCCTAAACTGGAGCAGGAGCTCTCTGTATTGATCCTGGTACAACTGGAGGATGAGGGGATCTCAAGGCTATAGGCACCACACTAGTGTTAGGGAAGAAAGATGTAGCGCCTAGTCCACTAGTCGGTTGGGAAGGATAACCCGATGGCCTGTAAGGCTACCGGTAAGAGGGACCATAAGAATATGAACCATGAAAGCTCTTGTTAGGGCTACCTGAATCAGCATATGGGTTTGTCCTCTTTGACAGTCCTGGTGTAAGGGATGGCTTTCCCTTCTACTTGTCTTCCATTGTCTAGGCTTTTTGCACAATCTGTGCATAATCAATTAAGTTCAACACCTCCAGCACTGTACCAATAGATGTCTTTAGCCTCTTCAGAAATTTTTAGGATTTTTCCTCAATCAACTTCATATGGCGAGGAAAAAAATAAAATAAGCTTTCAAACTATTGTTGATAATCCTGAATAGTTTTGCTTCCTTGAGTTAGGGCCATAAACTCCGTCTCTTTGCAATCTCTAAAGCTCATTAGATAGTAATTTGAAAAGAACAATTCCTTGAATTGTTTCCAAGGAGGCTCTGGGTGAGTTTCCGTCAATATAGGCTTGGAAGCTTTCCACTAAGAATCAACTTCATTTCTAAGTTGCAACCTTGCACAGATAAGCTTCTGTGACTCTATGCACTCTACAATATCAAATACTTTCTCCACCTCTTGGATCCATCGATCCGGCTCTAATGGGTCATTACCCACCTTAGTGAAGATTGCAGTGGTGGTGGATGGTGGGTGATAAGGTGGATAGTACGGATATGGCAGAGGCATCGTGAATGGTGGAGTGCCATATGGTGGAACAGGAGGGGTACCTCCCTGTTGATCATAAGGTACAACCCTAGGCGATGTTCCTCTGGATTGCATTCCAATACCTGACCCCATGGGTGGGTCCTATGGTGTAACTCCTCTAAGAGGCTGACCCGGTAAAGTAGGGTTTAAGTATTATTGCATAGCAACCATGAAAGTTTGTTGCTGTTGAAGCAATTGCTGTTGAAAGGCCCCTTTAGACTATTGTGTAAGTGTCACAACGTCACCCAGAGTGATGACATGTGGGGGACCCGGGAATTTGTTCATGGGAGGGTTACCCTGAACTTCCTCCAGATCATGATCCACTTGTGGTGGTGGATGTGAGGATTGCCCCAAAAGTCGAGGTCCATAGGAAATGCGTGGTAGACCACGAGAGGTACCACAGGCACGACCACCGGATCTCGTGTGTACCATGGTGTTCTATACTTGGATTATTCCAAAATGTAACCATTGATTGAGTGCCAGAACATTTATATATACATTCACAATCAATTGTAGTTTATATCATAGGTTACATTGATGCACCACACCACACCACATGATCGACATGCCCACACTTAATTGCCAATACATAGTTTGGTCTCACAACGATGCTTAACTATGTCGAAAAACACCCCTCTTGTGGTCTAATTGGGGCCCACTAGGCACGAAATAAGAAAATTTTCAGACTTAGGCCTTTTTCGGCCTTGATACCCAAACCGCCAGGCAAAGACTGGTGAGCAAGGTTAGGCAGGGCCCGTCAGTCTCATCCGAGATAGTTTAAAAAGGGATTTTACTTATTTCCTATTCCTCTCATTTCTTCTTTCCAACTCAGAGCAAGGGTGATTTGGGGGTCCTATACAACACTTCAACTCACAATCCCACTCAACCATTTGGTGTTCCAACCCCTCTTCATCCTCGCAAATCCACAAGTTCTCTTTCTCCATTTTTCTCTTTGAGAACCATGTTTTCGATGTTCTTTCATTATAGAAACCTAAACTCTCCGTATATACTTCATTTCTCCATGGAATGTTTATTTCTTGGCAATATGTTAGTTCATTTGTGATTTGCATTGTTCATTGGCCCTGCTTGACCAGTTATAGAGAGAAAATTTCAAACTTTTGCCCTAATCTATCTGTTTTAGGGTTTTCTTCTCATTTCACTTATTTCTTGCAAATTTATGGTTCAAATAATAATTGATGAGCACATTTATGTGTGAAATATAGTGTAGTAAAACATGCATTTTATATATTTATAATGGAGCTACCTTGGGTTTTACTTTCTTTTTGCAGGTTTTATATTTTCAAGGCCTTAAGGATTATCGGGTGCTATATCTCCAATTTTACACGTAAAGAGGTCCTATTTCTTTCATGATTGCAAAGAGGATGAAATTCTAAGCAACATGGACTTGTTCAATTGCAAGTACACATTCATTTGGTCAACCGTACAAGTGATTATTGTTTTTGGGCCAGAAAATGAATAATGGATTAGAACTGAACCGAGATGCAGAATCAGCCCATCTGCAGTTGTTCCAAGGGTATAAGGAATATTCTAAATACCAACAAGGATTGATGTACCACATCCTTAAGTGATTGAAGATTCATTTTTGGTAACAACAACTACCTAGCGTAGTTGGTGAGTCGTGGTGTGCAAAATCCCTTACTTATTAGGAGGTCTCAAGTTCGAATTTTTTAGCTGTCATTTTGTTGAGGTTTTTTTTAGAAGATTTTCTCTCTCATAATCATCACTTAAAGGAGGTCAGCCAAGATAGTTGTACGCAAGTTTGAAGAAGAGAGAGAGAAAATAAAGAGAAAAAATAGGATAGAAGAAAAAAGAAAAGAAAAGACAAGGGCATGGATGGAATTTTTCATTAAAATAGAATATTGTCCAAATCCAAGCAAGAAAAATTGGCCAAAGGGGGTTTCTTGTGCAAAAAGAGAGAGAAAAATAGAAAAAGTGAGAAAAAATAGGAAGAAAAAGGCAAAACAAATCGTGGGAGATCTCTCTCCACTTCATCAAAAAGATAAAAAAAAATCTTTTTTTTTAGAAGCTAAAATCGTTAGCTTCCCTCCCCCATTCTCTATATAATAGAATTAACACAAGGGGAGGAGGCACTTCATTCTTCTTCTAGGGTTGTTTTTTAGTTGCTCTATCTCTTTCTCTAGTTTTCTCTTTCTCTAACTCTAGTTCCAGGTTTTGCTTTAAACACTTTTGTAAGTTCCTTTTATTCAATTAATGCAAGCACTTTTATTTTTGATTTAGTCTTTTATTTTTATTGTTTAAGCAATTGAAGTTGTAATTTTCAAGTTCTAGCTCTAGGCTTAGTTCTAGGTGACAAGAACAAGCTATGAAGCATGTCTTTCAAGTTCAATTTTTTTCTTCAGATTTGTTTTCCCTAGTACTAGAAATTTCAAATATGGTTTATTCTAGATCTAGTTTTTAGTACTGGTAGTATCTCAAATTGATCAAGTTTTCAGTTCAAGGGTTGAAGTCCAAGTAAGTAGGCTCCTTCAGTAGTCTTCTCTCCCTCCTCTCATTCCCTCTTCTAACTACCCTTTCTTTCTTAATTTAGGATTTTAATTTTAGTTGTTATGTTATTGCTATCCCTTTCCCCCAATGTTCATGGGTAGTGTATGTGTTGGCTTTGCCCCTCCTAGCCATATAACCATCATTTTATTGTTTTTCTTTTAATTGTCTCCCTTTCCCTAAAGCCAAGTAGAGTAACCCTTGTAAGAGTGACTCTCTGGTCAAGTAGGGAAGCTCATATTATGATGCATCCCTTGGGCTAAGTAGAGAAACCTACTTGCGAGTCTCTCTCTAGCTTTACCCCCTTTATTTTATTTTATTTTTATTTTAGGATTTTTTTTCTTCATTGCTTTTTAATTGTATGGGGTGTTTATTTTCAGCTATTTATTTATTTAATTTTAATTGCGTGGCTTGCTTGTTTAAATTCTTAGATGACGAATGGTTAGGACGTTATTTTAGATACATATGTTTAGGACGGTAATTAGAATTAGATCACAATCATTAATCGGTTCACTTTCGCATTATTAAAAGAAGCAAGAAAATAAAGTGGCTGCTCTCCTTGTGTTCGACCTGTAGCTACACTGATCCGTATGCTTGCGGTTACATTTTAAATCAAAAACAAGTTTTTGATGCCATTGCTTGGGAGACAGTTCCATGTTATTTTTTGCTTTTTTTGGTAAATCAGAGTGCTTTGTTTGCTTTGTTTTGTTTTTCTTTTCTTTTATTGAATCTTGAGAAGAACAACTTGCAATAATAGTTGTATCGGTGGAGGTCGCCATGCCTCACAGTATGATAAAGATAGGTTTTGCCTTGTAGTAGTACCTCAGGAATTAACCTAAGCAACCCCGGATCCCTACCGATAAGTTCCCAAAAAGCAAAAAAAAAATCAAATCAAAAAAAAAATCAAAAAAAAATTAAAAAAAAATCAAAAAAAAAAAAAAAGGTTTTGCTATCCTTTCTTTTGTGCTTGTCTTACTCTAGTTGTCGGTAGTTTTCTGTTGCATGAGTGTTAGGTGGGTACGTAATACTAAGAATCGGTTAGAAAGAAGAGATCTAACAAGCAGTGACCCTATACGTTTGCTCTCTTTAAAACCTTTCAATATGGGAGACCAACATCAAAACCCTTCACCTAAATCTCTAAAAGATAGGTTCTACCCTGCTAGAACAGCCCAACCTTTCTGCATAGCTCTACCACAAGCCCAGGGCAATAATTTTGAACTCAAATCTCAATACATCACTATGTTGCCCCACTTCCATGGGTTGATCTCTGAGGATGCATACCTATTTATAAGGGAATTTGAAGAGGTATGTGTTCTGATTAAGATCCAATAGCTTTCTGATGATACTGTTAAGCTTAGGTTTATCACTTTTGCAATAAAAAACCAAGCTAAGAAGTGGTTGTATGGGTTACCCACAAATTCCATAACCTCATGGTAATAGTTCACAGTTGTCTTCCTTAAGAAGTTTTTCCCAACTCACAAAACCAATAAGCTTAGAAGTGATATCTTCAGTTTTGGCAAAAGCCTAGTGAGTCCTTTTCCAAACTTATGGAGAGATTCAAGGATCTACAACAAGAATGCCCTCACCATGGCCTAGACTTATGGCCCTCAAATAATTTATGAGGGTATTGATTACTCAACTAAACAAAAGATAGAGTCCATGTGCCCTGAGGGATTCACATCCTTTACAAATGAAGGAAAGGTATAGGAATTCTTACTTGACTTAACTGACAAAACCCATGAGTGAGAATCAACCCAAGAGTGAAAGAACTATAGGAGAAAAATGATATTTTGTAGATGGGATAGTAGCCAAGGAAGCCCATTTGGATAGCCTAATCAAGAGAATTGAGGCTATTGTTCCTAGAGAGCCATCATCAGTAAATTTGGTTAAGATTTGTGCCTGGTGCCAGTCCCCTGGACATGTCATAGAAGAATGCCCCAACACCTCTGAGGGCACTTCTAAAGATAATATTAATGCTTTATACCAGAATAATCCATATAGTAACACCTACAATCTAGGATGGAGAAATCACCCAAATTTCTCTTGGAATCAAGGTAACTAAGCAGGGCCTTCCAATTTTCATAATCAAGGTCAACCTGGACCCCAAAGGCCTCCCTTTGCACAACAATCTTTTTTCCAAAATACTTTTCCTAGGTCAAATGTAGGACTTCAGGCTAGTTTTCCTAGGGCCCCTCTCCTATCATCTTATCAGCAGCCCCCTGGGTTTACCAACACTGGAGAGGCAAGTAGAATAAGTGATTTAGAAAAAAAATATGGCCCTCCTCATGACAAGTTATCAAAACTTACTAGGGAACTCACTCAAGTTATCTCAATTATGCGTGAGAGGGAGAAAAGAACTTTATCCAATCAACCAGAGCCTAACCCTAGGCATCATCAGCATGTTAGTTCACAAGCACCAACTAATGCACCACTGAATATAATACAAGGTTAGACCCAAAAAGGGCCCTCTAACCAATGTAATATTGTTTATGCCCTTAGGAGTGGTAGAGAGTACCAACAGAGAGTTCCTAAATCTTCCCCATCTATTACTCCTATTAACTCTCCTTCGGTTGAGGACACAAGTGTGCCTCTTATTCCAAGTTCATCTAATGAACCTAAAGATTCTTTTGAAATTAAAGATGATTTAGTTGAGGAAACCAAAAATGATTCTTCTAAAAATGGGTAAATCCATAACAGTCCTTATGTTCCTCCGGTCCCATTTCCTAATCGCTTGATAAACAAAAAGAAGATTGCTTTCATGGATAAAATTTTAGAAGTCTTCAAAAAGGTAAAAGTGAAAATCCCTCTTTTGGATGCCATATCCCAGATCCCCGCCTACGTAAAGGTACTGAAAGATTTGGGTACTCACAAACATATCACTAGTGCGCCCAAAAAACTGTTCTTGGCAAGTAACTTTAGTTCCATAATTACTCAGCCTATAATAGCCAAGTATAAGGATCCAGGGATCCCTACTATATCTTATGTCATAGGCAACACCTACGTTGAGAATGCCTTACTTGACCTTGGCGCAAGTGTGAATCTTTTACCTTGCCATATGTATAAGCAACTAGGATTGGGAGAATTCAAAGCCACTGGAACTACTCTTCAGTTGGCAGATAGGTCTGTTAAGATTCCTAAAGGGATGGTTGAGGATGTCTTACTAAAGATGGGAGAATTTATTTTTCTTGTTGATTTCATTGTGTTAGATACCAAGCCCTTCTCAACTAAGGATGAGATCCCAGTAATTCTAGGAAGACCATTCTTGGCTACCAGTAATGCATTAATCAACTACCAGAATGGTTTCCTAAGGTTATCTTTTTGTAACCAAACTGTTGAGTTTAACATGTTTAGGATAGGCAAGCAACCACATATATCAGAAGAGGTCAATATGCTTGAAGATTTTCTAAATTTTTCTGATGATTTAGTTACCAACTTTGATATTGATTTTGATTCAGAATTCCAAGAGTGTATGGATGAATTGGATGATGATAGTGAACACTTCTTTTCTGAAGTCTTGAGTCTTCACAGACCTGTGGAGCCCTTAGGACCCCTTTCCAATTTCATTCTAAAACCTTCCATAGTTGAGCCCCTTAAGCTAGATCTTAAGGAGTTGCCATTTAATTTAAGGTATGCTTTCTTAGGGCCTAACCAGACTCTTCCTGTAATAATTTCTTCAAATTTGACTTCTAGCCAGGAAGAGGAGTTACTTAAAGTGTTAAAAGATAATAAGGAAGACCTAGGTTGGACCATGGCTGATATCAAGGGTATAAGCCCTTCTATTGTGTAACATCATATACATCTTCTGGAGGATTTCAAACCATCCACGGAACCCCAAAGAAGAGCTAACCCAGTGATGATGGAAGCCATTAAGAAAGAGATCCTAAAGTGCTTAGATCTTGGAATAATTTATCCTATTTCTGACAGCCAATAGGTAAACCCAGTTCACATAGTGCCTAAGAAGTCTGGTGTGACTGTAGTCCCTAATGCAAATAATGAACTAATTTAAACCCGTGTCCAATCAGGGTGGAGAATGTGCATAGACTACAGGAAACTTAATGTGGCAACCTGGAAGGACCACTTCCTGGTGCCATTCATTGATCAGATGTTAGAGAGGTTAGCTGGACATGAATACTATTGTTTTCTTGATGGATATTCTGACTATAACCAGATCCCAATTGCTTTAGAGGACCAACATAAGACCACTTTTACATGTCCATATGGAACATTTTCTTACAGGCGTATGCCTTTTGGGCTTTGCAATGCTCCTGCTACGTTCTAACGATGCATGATGAGCATCTTTTCTGTATGGTCAAAAAGTTCTTAAATGTATTTATGGATGACTTTTCAATTTATGGGAATTCCTATTCTGAATGTCTTCATCATCTTTCTCTAGTTTTGAAAATGTGCATATCTAAGAATTTGGTTTTGAATTGGGAGAAATGCTATTTCATGGTTAAATCTAGTAATGTTTTAGGACATGTAATATCCAACGAGGGAATTAAGGTAGATAGAGCCAAAGTGGATTTAATTGATAATTTACCACCTCTTCAATCTGTTAAGGACGTCTGGTCTTTTCCAGGGTATACGGGCTTCTATAGAAGGTTTATTAAGAACTTTGGTCAGTTAGCCCGACCTCACTTCATTACTTGCCAAAGATCAAACTTTTGAGTTTTCTAAAGAGTGCCTAGAATCCTTCAAACAACTTAAGAAGGAGTTGACCAATGCACCCATTGTTCAACCACCTGTTTGGACTGAACCTTTTGAACTGATGTGTGATGCTTCAGATTTTGCCATAGGAACGGTTTTGGGTCAAAGGATTAATTGCCCACTGTCATTTATTATGCCAGTAGGACTTTAAATGATGCACAACTCAATTATACAACCACTGAAAAAGAATTTTTAGCTGTTGTGTTTGCATTAGAAAAGTTTTGATCTTACTTAGTTGGTTCACATGTGGTGGTGTATACTGATCATTATGTTCTTAGATACCTAGTTCAGAAGAAGGATGCCAAAGCCCATCTCATTAGGTGGGTTTTACTTTTACAAGAGTTTGATTTAGAAATTAGGGATAAGAAAGGAGTTAAAAACTTAGTTGTAGACCATTTATCCCAACTTCCCAATTCCTTGACTGTCAATTCTCCAGTCAACGAGAACTTTCTAGATGAACAGTTATTTGTAATGTCCAGTGAAGCATGGTTTGCTGACATTGTCAACTTCTTAGTTTCAGGTGTGACTCCGGATCACTGGTCCACCCAAGATAAGTATAAGTTTCATTCCCAAGTTAAGCACTTTTTTTGGAATGATCCTTATTTGTTTAAGATATGTCTAGATCAGATTATCTGACGATGTGTTCCTGATCATGAGCAACATTCTATTCTCTCTTTTTTCCATGATTATGCATGTGGTAGACACTTTGGACGTAAGAAGACTGCCGCAAAGGTTCTCCAATGCGGATTTTATTGGCCCACTCTTTTTAAAGATGCTTTTAATTTTTACAAGGCTTGTTCCACCTGCCAGTCTTTTGGCCATATCAATAAGAGGAACATGATGGCCCTTAACCTTATTTTGGTAGTTGAGATCTTTGATGTACGGGGAATCAATTTCATGGGACCATTCCCTAATTCCTTTGGGAATTTGTACATACTTTTAGCTGTTGATTACGTTTCTAAATGGATAGAGGCCATACGTTGTAAATCTAATGACCATAAAGTGGTGGTTCAGTTGCTCAAAGAGAATATTTTTTCCCGCTTTGGTGCACCACGTGCAATAATTAGTGATAGGGGTACTCATTTTTATAATTGGCCTTAATGAAAAAGTATGGGATCACCCATAAGTTATCTACCCCTTATCACCCCCAAACTAGTGGCCAAGAAGAGGTGTCTAACAGGCAGATCAAACAAATCTTAGAGAAAACTGTTAATCCCAACCGTAAGGATTGGTCCCTTAGGCTCATTGATGCCCTGTGGGCCCATCAGACTGCATTCAAGATCAACCTTGGTCAATCTCCCTACCGTTTGGTGTATGGGAAAGCTTGTCACTTACTAGCTGAGTTGGAGCATAAGGCCTTTTGGGCCATCAAGAAGCTCAACTTTGATTTGTCTGATGTGGGAATTCATCGTAGGCTCCAATTATTTGAGTTGGAGGAACTTAGGAATGATGCCTATGAAAGTTCTAGAATTTATAAGGAAAAGACCAAAGCTTTCCATAATAAGCACATTCTACATAAATCATTTGCAATTGGTGATAAGGTCTTATTATACAAATCTCGATTGCTTCTTTTCCCCAGTAAGCTTAGATCCCGATGGGATGGACCATTTATTGTTCATAATGTATATCCCCATGGGGCTGTGGAGATTCTGAATCCAGAACAGGGGTAATTTCGAAGGTTAATGGTCAGTGTTTGAAATCATTCCTCGAGTTTCCTACTACTGGCAGTGAAGAGGTCATGGATCTCCATGAACCTCTTTAGACTGATGACTAACTTTTAATCAAGTATGACCCCCTTGCATTGTCTTTGCTTTTAATTCTTTCCATGCATTTAGGACATTGCATGACTTAAGTGTGGGGGAGGGAAACCAGTTTCTGCTTTTTCCACTTTATTTTGTCTGTTTTTCTTTTTATTTTTGAGCTTGCTAAGGATGAAGTCCTACTTTGGCTTTTGACTAATGATCATACCATTCAGTTACTTGATGTATGAAAATAAAAGTTTTGATTAAGGTACCCATTTTGAATGTATAAAAACTTTGTTGAGAAGAAAGAAACAAGCCTATGTCTTGAGATGGGACTTTCTTTTGAAAAATAAGAGAACCCTGTTTTATAGTGTTGGACCAAATGTAAGTTTGTGGGTTCCTTGTACTTTTGATTTGGATTTGAGACTTTCTTTTTAATTTAGCATGAGTTGACATATGCACAATTTTAAGTGAAATGTGAAATGTGGTATAAATAAGAAGAAGAGTTGATTCTGTTGGAACTAGACAGGTCATTGCGCCTCAGGAAGCGTGGTGTCTTGATCGAAATTCATTAGGAGGAAACTTTTGAAGGAACTCTAGCATCACTGTCTTTGTGGGCATATGCAAAAAGTGAAGCTACATAGTAACTTGGGTGTTTAGTGTTTGCTCCACCATGTCATTCAGGCCAAAAGTAGTGGAGTAGAATAGATTTTATTAAACAAAAAAGGGAGAAAAAATGTGCAAATGTTATTAATGCTTGGTAATATGTTTGGCCAAAAACACTCCAACACCTTAGTCATTGATTCCCTATTTCTTCACAAGTGGTTTTACCTTTAGATAAGGATGTTTTGGAAGAGACAAGGTAAGTTCCAAATTAAGAAATATGCTAGTGCTTGGAATTGATAAAGGGTAATAAAAATTCAAGTGTGGGGGTCTCTTGTAAGAGAAATTATCTTTGCTCTAGATTGGTATGGGCCTTACCTTTAGCCAAGGTTGGGATTTGTTTATTCTGAATTTTGGGTGTATATTCACTGCAAACACCCATGAGACACAAATCATCCACTAGGGGTGACCTAGGGGTTTAAAGGCTTATTGCACATGCTAAGTGCAACCATGATTCCTACGAAAGTGAGTTAGGTTTTTTTTGTTTTTATTCTTTTTCTTTTTGTTTTGCTCGAGGACTAGCAAAGTCTAAGTGTGGGTGAATTCTGATGAGCACATTTGTGTGTAAAATCTAGTGTAGTAAAACATGCATTTTACATATTTAGAATGGAGCTACCTTGGGTTTTACTCTCTTTTTGCAGGTTTTATATTTTCAAGGCCTTAAGGACTATCGGGTGCTATATCTCCAATTTTACAAGTAAAGAGGTCCTATTTATTTTCATGGTTGCGAAGAGGATGAAATTCTAAGCAACATGGACTTATTCAATTGCAAGTACACATTCGTTTGGTCAACCGTACAAGTGATTATTCTTTTCGGGTCAGAAAAAGAATAATGGATCAGAATTGAACCGAGATGCAGAATTAGCCCATCTGCAGTTGTTCAAAGGGTATAAAGAATATTCTAAATGCCAACAAGGATCGATGGACCACATCCTTAAGTGATTAAAGATTCGTTTTTGGTAACAACAACTACCTAGTGTAGTTGCTGAGTTGTGGAGTGCAAAATCCCTTACTTATTAGGAGGTCTCAAGTTCGAACACCTTAGCTGCCATTTTTTTGAGGTTTTTTTTAGAAGATTTTCTCTCTCCTACTCATCACTTAAAGGAGATCATCCAAGATAGTTGTACGCAAATTTGAAGAAGAGAGAGAAAATAAAGAGAAAAAATAGGAAAGAAGAAAAAAGAAAAGAAAAGACAAGGGCATAGATGGAATTTCTCATTAAAATAGAATATTGTCCAAATCTAAGCAAGAAAAATTGACCAAAGGGTGTTTCTTGTGCAAGAAGAGAGAAAAATAGAAAAATGGAGAAAAAATAGGAAGAAAAAGGCAAAAAAAATCATGGCAGATCTCTCTCCACACGTTTTCTCTCTTCTCTCTCCTCCACTTCATCAACAAGATAAAAAAAATCTTTTTTTTTAGAAGCTAAAATTGTTAGCTTCCCTCCCCATTCTCTATATAATAGAATTAACACAAGGGGAGGAGGCACTTCATTCTTCTTCTAGGGTATTTTTTTAGTTGCTCTATCTCTTTCTCTAGTTTTCTCTTTCTCTAGCTCTAGTTCTAGGTTTATGCTTTAAACACTTTTGTAAGTTCTTTTTATTCAATTAATGCAAACACTTTTGTTTTTGATTTAATCTTTTATTTTTATTGTTTAAGCAATTGAAGTTGTAATTTTCAAGTTCTAGTTCTAGGCTTAGTTCTTGGTGACAAGAACAAGCTATGAAGCATGTCTTTCAAGTTCAATTTTTTTCTTTAGATTTGTTTTCTCTAGTACTAGAAATTTCAAATATGGTTTATTCCATATCTGGTTTTTAGTACTAGTAGTATCTCAAATCGATCAAGTTTTCATTTCAAGGGTTGAAGTTCAAGTAAGTAGGCTCCTTCAGTAGTCTTCTCTCCCCCGTCTCATTCCCTCTTCTGACTACCCTTTCTTTCTTAATTTAAGATTTTAATTTCAATCATTACGTTATTGCTATCCCTTTCCCCCAAGGTTCATGGCTAGTGTATGTGTTGGCTTTGCCCCTCATAGCCATAGAACCATCATTTTATTGTTTTTATTTTAATTGTCTCCCTTTCCCTAAAGCCAAGTGGAGTAACTCTTGTAAGAGTGACTCTCTAGTCAAGTAGGGAAGCTCATATTATGATGCATCCCTTGGGCTAAGTAGAGAAACCTACTTATGAGTCTCTCTCTAGCTTTATCCCCTACTTTTTACTTTATTTTTATTTCAACATTTTTTTCTTCATTGCTTTTTAATTGGGCGGGGTGTTTATTTTCAGCTATTTATTTATTTAATTTTAATTGCGTGCCTTGTGTGTTTAAATTCTTAGATGACGAATGGTTATGACGTTATTTTAGATACATATGTTTAGGACGGTAATTAGATTTAGATCACAACCATTAATTGGTTCACTTTGGCATTATTAAAAGAAGCAAAAAAATAAAGTGGCTACTCTCCCTGTGTTCGACCTGTAGCTACACTGATCCGTACGGTTGCGGTTACGTTTTAAAATTAAAAATAATATTCTTAACTCTCAATGCACATACACATTAGTAGAGAAATCATTTTCATTCATGTGTGCTTGGTATGCATTTACCCCTTTATGGTTAAAATCTTTGGAATTTGGGGGGTTTTTTCTTCATTTCTTCACTTTCCCTCTCTGAATGAAAATACCATTATGTCCACCCTCTATCCATTGATTGTGGAATAGTTTTGAATAATTTCATTTGTAGGCATATACTCATTTTCCGCTTTGATTATTCGAATTCACCATGAATAAAACTCGATTTTTCCTCAAGTGACTGTGTTGGGATTTTCATCCCATTTCTTCAATTTAATGTAACCATTTGCCAGCATTATGCTTACTTATCGCATTTAGATCTTTGAGGAAACTCCTCACACTCATATACTTCATCTCCCTTTACTTGATAGCATCCTTAACTCATTTATCATTACGTATGTTTCTTCACTTCTCTCAATTTCACCACTTAACATCATTGCATTTTGACATTGATCATTGCACCTTGAGGTTTTGTCATTCATGTCGCTTCTCTTAGTGTTCCTATCACCCCCCTTTTTATAACATTGCTTACCACATCCCTTCGCACTCTTTTGTTTAGCTACACTTACATATCTCCTTGGTGTTTTCAAGATGTCGTCTAGGAAGGGCAAGGAGGCAGCCTCCTCCTCCAAAAGGAGGAAGACCACTACATCCCGAGGGAGAAATTCAACCCCCGGTTCCTCTTCCTCACGGGCCTGACACGTGAGGGAGGCCTTCGCGGACCCATCCGACTTTGATGAGAGCTTGTTCCACAGCCTTGAGGTGGTTGTTGCATGGTCAACCTTCTATAAGAAATCCATTATGATGGACAAGACAGTGGTGACCCTAGACTTCAGTGCTTATCAGATGTCGGATAAGTTCACCGCTCTAGGTTGGGACCCGATACTCCATCCCGATAGCCCATGCTATAAAGACCTCATCTAATATTTTTACTACAATTTGGAGTTATCGTATAAGGATGGGGAGCACTCCCTCACTAGTCTGATGAAGGGAGTAAATATTATTTTGACCGTGGATTTACTATCGGCAATCCTTGGGATATCGGTGGAGGGTGCGCACTTTTACAATCCCCCAAGGATCAAGGCTGTGGGATTTGAGCGTTGAGAGGCAAGAGGCCAGCTACATGACCACTTATGGCCGTAAGGTGTGTCCCATGTCTAAGATAGCTTACAATGCAGACGACTGTGTTGTCACCCGCTTGGCTCAGTTCAACATACTCTCTAGAGCGGGTCATCGGAACCAAGTGAGTTTCATGACCGCCAATCTTGCTTACTGAATTTATATCACCTTGTAAGAGGGTGCTCCCCATCTTTGCTTACTGAATTTATATGACTATAATTGAAGATGATGGAATATCACACGCTGCACCCCAATGATTCAGATTTCCCCTATGGAAGGTCACTCACCAAGGTATTTGAGTACTTCCTAGTGGATTTGATGGGGAAGGAGGGAAAGTATCCTAGGGATTGGTTCACCAAGGATAACTTGAAGAGGATGGGGCTACCGGTTCCGATGGGTTCACCACAGCAGGCGGATGAACATAGGGTAGAGGGCATGGAGGGAGAGTGTCACACCCTGTTCCATACAGAACCGGACCGGTGACCGAGTTAACATCTGTTAACCCAAAACCTACCAGGATCATCTAATATAGCAACCACAGGACAACATACACACACTCTAAACAAATAAGATTCTATATATTTATCGGTAAATACCCCAATACTCTTGATACCCAAATTGCATTACATAATATCTTTACATGTGGGCCTACAGTCTTAATATATACACAATAAATACAATTTAAACATCTAGAGTACAAAAGGGGTAACATTTCAGAATAATCAAAAAGAGTCTCAGCATGGTATCAATGTTGCTGACCCGCAACACAGCTCTTGCACGGGCACTCGGCCCCATACCTGAGATCTTCAGGGACCGACCAGGCCTCAACTAGAAACTCCATGGTGGGTCCCAGCTCTAGCTCCTTAGCCGGATAACCTGCAAGATCGTCCAAAAATGGTGTGCACGTGGGATGAACTCACTAGCCCAGTAAGTGAAAAGAAAGACCACACAAGTATGCACAATACAAATGAGCCAATATGTGTGTAGTTCATTTTATTATCTTAGTCCACCTAGACAACAATTCTAAGTCATAGGTCATGTGCTACTCGCAACCATAGTGTGCGTATGCTTTGGGTATGAGCCGCAAACCCCATCCTGTGATACGCCCATAGGGTTACCAGAGAAGGCCAACCATGGGTTTTGGAAAAGTAAATTGTTGTTCCTCAGCGACATTAAAGTAAATTTCTATTTCTCAGTGACATTAAAGTAAATTGTTGTTTCTCAATGACATTAAAGTAAAATGGGCCTTGCCCTACATTAAATTAAAAGTAGTATGATTGGATTTCTTGTTCTATCACCAAATTTGCCGACAGTCCTAATGATCATCCAGGCATGCTTCTAACCACCATTGTTGGTACACAAACTCGGGCTCCCCCCCAGTGATATACCCAACACCTGACTACTAGGAAGGGTCGTAGCATAAGGATATATCATTCCTAATCGCATGCTCCTATGTGAGATAGTATGACTGCATAGTGCCATCGCGTCCTATTCCACGGGCCACCAATGCATTCGTGTCCAAGCCAACTATGGCATCTAGTCTAGCAAAGCATCATATTCAATAGTTTAAAGTCATCCATCTCATATCACAAGCAAGAATAGGCAATTAGCAATTAAAGATAATAGCATATCAGATCATAATTGAATTTCATAATGCACACATCAATGACGCAATGACACTCATGGATGACTAGTCTACACAATAATAATATGATGACATGGCTAGTATACAACCAGAATGAAATAACGCAATGTCCTCTTTCCACTTACTTAATTATATACAAAGATCACCCTTGGTACGAGGAAGATCCGACATGCGATTACGCGAGTTCCTAGAATAATCTATCATAAAAGAGTTGGGTTTAGTATGTATTACATTAGGGTCATAACCAATGAGGTATAATGATCCCATTGTGTTTAGAATCATAAGAGAAGGTTGCTAGATAAATTTGGGCCTAATTGGGACCCGAGAGATCAGATTGGTGAGTCGACCAGTGGGTAAGGCACCCACCAGTCCTTGCTCGCCTTTCAATCCAAGGACACTGTTTGGACTGACGGGAGAAGAGCGGTGGGCCAGATCGCCCGCCAGTTTTTCTCACCTGTCGAGCCAAAAACTCTACCTGGATCGGTGGGCCAAGAGCGATGGGCCAGGTTGCCCACTGGTCTTGCTCGCCTGTCGAGCCAGCAGCTATGCTTAGACTAGTGGGTGCTGGATTGGTGGGTCCGTCCACTTTTAGGCACCCACCAGTTAGAATCAGGATTTTTTATGTTCCTTTCCATTCTTCATCTCACCTTGGGGAAACCACTACGGGTCAATTCGACCATATTTTTCATAAATCTAAGGCTCCAAACCATCATTCCAACCTAGATCTAGGGTCGATCCAAAGTCTTAAGTGTGGATATTACCTTTTTGCTTAAGAATCACCTCAAAACCCCAAATCTTCTCTTTAGCTCAGGAGATCAATAAATGCTTCACAAATCTTGCATGTCTTCCTGTAAATCTTTTATAAACAACATATAGAACATTTATTAAACCTTAGATTCACATTCCCAAGATATCATAACAAGATCCTAAGGATTGCTACCCAAATTGAAGGGTTTTACTTAGGGTTTAAGGAATATGGACTTTTACTCACCTCAAATTGTAGATCTCGAGATGAGGAATGTTAATCCGATATCAGATTCAAGAGATTTGACCCCGGTGACGCACGACAATCACTTCCTTCCCCATCTTCTTTTTCCTTTCCTTCTCCTCTTTCTCCTTTTCTCTCTCTTCTTTACTTTTCTTACCCACTGTGTAAAACAATTAAATGGAGTGAAAGAAAGGTAATAAATGCTATTTATAGTGGGGTCAAAATATCTAGAGACCAAAGTGATAGGTCACACTGGTGGGTCCAACCCACCTATGACCACCCACCAGTCGCCCAGAACTTACCCTAAACATTAGGGTTTTCGATGGGGCTCGGCCCAGACACATTTCACCCCCGGTAATTTATTAATACAAGTACATGACATAAAATATGACTATGTACCTTTATTATGCATATATGGCCTCGTGATACATGCAAGTACACGGTTTGGGTACGCGAACTTCACTAAGCACTGCCTCCAACTCATTTGGCCAACCTGAGTTCAGAGTCACCCTTGCCATTATTCTTTATAAGGTACTCGAATCAGCTTGCTTGGATTCAGGTCCTGCAAGACCAAATTGAACCAATTAGGAAATTAGACTGGGTTTAGAAAGTAGGGTATCACATTTACCCCCCCTTTTAAAAATTTTGTCCTTGAAATTGTAGTACCTTGTCCGAAAAGATGAGGATACTTAGCTTGGAGATCATCTTCTTTTTCCCAAGATGCTTTCTCAAGAGAATGATTGGCCCATCAAACTTTCACAAAGGCGATGGAGCGATTGCGAAGAGCCTTTATCGTTTGGTCTAAAATTTTAGTGGGCTACTCTTCATAGATCATATTAGCTTCTAAATATTCAGGTTCCACGGGCAGCACATGTGATGGATCATGGATGTACCGCTTCAGCACAGACATGTGGAACATGTTGTGAATAGTGCTGAGAGAAGGTGGAAGAGCCAACATATATGCTACGGAGCAAACTCGAGCTAAGATCTCAAATGGGCCAATATATATCGAACCTAGCTTGCCTTTCCTGTAGAATCTATGCAACCCTTTAGTTGGAGAGATTCTGAGGGACACCTTCTCCCCTTCTTGAAATTCAATATCCTTCCTATGGTTGTCTGCATAGCTCTTTTGACATGATTGGGCTGCTCTAATTCTTTCCCGAATGACGTTGACCTTGTCACACGTCATCTGTGTCATCTCTGGTCCAAGCATCCATCACTCACCTACTTCATCCCAATATAGGGACGTTCTGCACTTTTTACCATACAATGCCTTATATGGGGCCATCCCAATGGTGGCTTGATAGCTATTAATATAAGTAAACTCCATAAGAGGTATGTATTCTTCCCAACTACCATTCATTTCCATTGCATAGGCCCTGAGCATGTCTTCTAGTATCTATATGGGTCGTTCTAATTGACCATCGGTTTGTGGATCAAAAGCAGTACTCAGATTCACTTGTATCCCTAGGGCTTGTTGAAGACTCTTCTAGAATCTAAATGTGAATCTTGGGACTCTATCTGACACGATGCTTACTGGTACTCCATATAAATGGACTATGTTATCTATATAAAGTTGGACTAACTTGTCCATGGAGTAACTAGTCCTGATCGGGATAAAATGAGCGATCTTGGTAAGCTTGTCAACTGCCACCCAAAGTGCATCAATTCCCTTGGGTGTACGGGGTAGCCCTGTGACAAAGTCCATGGTGATCTTGTCCCATTTCCATTTCGGTACTAGGTCTGGCTATAGAGTACCATATGGTCGATGCCATTCTACTTTGTCCTTCTGACACACGAGACATTTTGCCACATACAAGGCAATAGTGGTCTTCATTGCTGGCCACCAATAGCTTTGCTTAAGGTCTTTGTACATCTTTGTACTTCCAGGATGAAGTGAGTATTCAGAACTGTGTGCCTCCTTCACAATCTTGTCCTGTATCTCCATGTTATCAGGCACGCATAGCCTATCTCAAAATAGTAATGCCCCATCATTGGCTATTATGAAGTTAGGGTCATTCACTGTCTGCTTTTGAATTTTCAACATGATCCTTTACGACTCAGGATTCAAAGATTTTTCACTATCACTTCTTGTCTGATGGATGGGTGTACTTGCAAGGCTAACAAGGATATAGTCAACTATGTAACATCATCTGACTGATGTTCAAGCTCCAATGTTGCTCCCTCATATAGAAGAATTTCATCCATCAACATCACCTCTTGTATCAGCTATAGACTGACAGATAAGTACGATAGTGAAACTATTTGAGCCTTCCGACTTAGAGCATTAGCCACCATATTAGCCTTACCCGGGTGATAATGAATGTCACAATCATAGTCCTTCATCAGCTCAAGCCATTTCTTCTACCTCATATTTAAATCTTATTGGGTGAAGAAGTATTTAAGACTCTTGTGATCATTGTAGATCTCGCACTTCTCCCCATACAGATAATGACGCCAGATCTTTTAAGTAAATATGACTGCTGCTAGTTCTAAATCATGAATGGGGTAGTTCTTCTCATACTCCTTGAGTTGTCTGGATGCATATGCTACCAACTTGCTATGTTGCATGAGAACACAATCCAACCCTATCTTGGATGCATCAGTATAGACTGCCATCCCACCTATACCATTTGGAATGGTTAATACAAGAGCTAATACTAACCGTTTCTTCAACTCTTGGAAGCAATTTTGACACTCTTTTGACCATTCAAACTTTACACCTTTCTTAGTCAACTTAGTCATTAGCGTTGAAATTCGAGATAAAATTTCAATAAAGCACATTGTAGTAGCCTGCTAAGCTTAAGAAGCTTCTAATTTTCATTACATTTTTTGGTGCGTCCCACTCAACTATAGCTTTTACTTTTTTTGGGTCCACCTCGATCCCATTCTCGAACACCACGTGTCCTAGGAATCCTACTTACTTGAGCCAAAATTCACATTAGCTGAATTTGGCATACAACTGCTATTCCTTTAATCTCTATAACACCATTCCCAGGTGTTTTGCATGTTCTTCTTTTGATTTTGAGTAAATCAAATTGTCGTCAATGAAAACGATGACCCACTTATCAAGGACATTATGAAATGCCCAATTCATTAAATCCATAAAAGTAGTTGATGCATTGGTTAACTTGAATGACAGCACTAGGAATTCATAATGACCATATCAGGTTCTAAAGGCTGCCTTTGGTATATCACTACTCTTTATCTTGAGCTAGTAGTAACCCGATCTAAGGTCAATCTTGGAAAAAACTCTAGCACCTTGCAATTGATTGAAGAGATCATCGATGCACGGCAATGGATACCGGTTCTTACTGGTTAACTTATTCAATTTCCTATAATCGATGCACATATGCAGAATACCATCTTTCTTCATGAAAAATAAGACTGGTGCACCCCAAGGTGAGACACTTGAGCGTATAAACCCCTTTTTCAACAAATCTTGCAATAGTGCCTGTAGATTTTTTAATTTGGCTGTTGTTATTCTATATGGAGCTTTAGACACTGGGGCAGCTCTAGGAATTAAGTCAATGGCAAACTCCAGCTCCCTGTCAAGCGGTAGCTGGGTTAGATCATCTGGAAAGACATCACGGAATTCTTTGACTACCTCAATTCATCCAGTGGGGTAATCACATATCTTTTAATTGAAGTGTACCTACTACAACTTAAGTACTGGATTAAACCTTCTTAGCTATTAGGGCATACATCCTTCCCTAAGGCTAGTTTCCCTGAGTTAATGCAGGTCTATGCATAGGGGGCCGAATAGGTGATGCCACTGTTGAGTACCGACAATCTTTGGCGAAATTCCCGTAGGAATGACAATTATAGCATCAACTTGAAAATATCTGGATTGGAGCGGGAGCTCTCTGTACTATTTCTACTATACCTGAGGAACAAGGGGGTCTCGAAGCCGTAGGCACCACACTAGTGTTAGGGCGGAAAGATGTAGTGCCCGGCCCACTAGCGGGTTGGGAAGGATAACCCGAAGGCCTTTAGGCTTGTCTATTGGTGGGACCATAGGAGTATGATCCACAAAATCTCTTGCTCAGGCTACCCGAATCAGCATATGGGTTTGCCCTCTTCTATAGTCCCCATGCAAGGAATGCCTCTCCCTTCTGCCTATCTTTCATTGTCTTAGCCTTTTGCACAATCTGTGCATATTCAGTTAAGTCCAACACCTCTAGTACTGTACCAATAGATGTCTTCAGTCCCTTCAAAATTTTTTGGGTTTTTTCCTCAGTCGTTCTCATATGGTGAGGAGCAGCATAGAACAAGTTCTCAAACTATTGCTGATACTCCAGAACAGTTTTGCCTCCTTAAGTTAGTGCCATAAACTCTACCTCTTTGCGATCTCTAAAATTCTTTGGATAGTAATTTGAAAAGAACAATTCCTTGAATTGTTCCCAAGTAGGCTTTGGGTGAGTTGCCATCAGTATAGGCTTGGAAGCTTTTCACCAAGAATTAGCTTCATTTCTAAGTTGTAACTTAGCACATATGAGCTTTTCTGCCTTTGTGCACTCTACTATGTCAAATACTTTTTCTAACTCTTGGATCCACCAATCTAGTTCCAATGGGTCATTTCCCACCTTGGTGAAGATGGGTGGCATGTACTTTTTAAAAGATTCCACCACCTTTGCCATAGTAGTGGCTAGTGGATAATAAGGTGGATAGTATGGATAGGGTGGAGGCATCATGAATGGCGGAGAACCATATGGTAGAACCAGAGGGGTACCTCTTGGTTAATCTTGAGGCATAACCTCAGGCGGTGTTCCTCCAAGTTGTACTCCAACTCCCATCCCCACTAGAGGGTCCTGTGGAGTAACCCCTCTAGGAGGCTAACCTTGTAGAGTAAGGTTCATATATTACTACATAGCAACCATGAATGTTTGTTGTTGCTGAAGCAATTGCTGTTGGAAAGCCCTTTGTGACTATGATATAAGGGTCACCACATCACCAAGAGTGATGACATGTGGGGGACCCAGGATTTCATTCATAGGTGAGTTGCACTGAACATGCACTGGATCATTATCCACTTATGGTGGTGGATGTGAGGATTTTCCCATGGGTCGAGGACCACGGGAAATGGGTGGCTGACCATGAGAGGTACCACGGGCACAACCACCAGATCTGGTGCGTACCATGGTGTTCTGTACCTGGATTAATCCAAAATGTAAGGATTGATTAAGTGCCACAACATTTGTATATATATTCACAATCAATGCATTTCATATCACAGGCTACATTGATGCACCACACCATATATCCAAACATGCCCACATTAATTATCAATGCATAGTTTGGTCTCGCAACAATGGTTAACTATACAATGAAACACCTCTATTAGCATCTAATTGGGGCCCATGAGGCACGGAGTACGAAAGACTCAGACCCAAGCCACTTTGGGCCTTAAAACCCAAACTGACGAGCAAGACTAGCGAGTAAGCTAGGCAGGGGCATGCCGGTCGGTGGCCCGCCAGTCTTGTTTGAGACTAATTTAAAAGGGGTTTTTAAAACCCTTATTTCCCACTTTCTCTTCTTCTTTCCAAACTCGACTAGGGAAATTTTGGGGGTCCTATCCGATGCTTCAACTCACGATTCTCACTCGAAAAATCAGCGTTCCAACCCTTCTTCAAGTAGATTCCTTCTCTCCATTTTCTCTTTGAAATCATGTTTTTCGGTGTTCTCTACCTTTAGAAACTTGGAATCTCACCATATACTTCATTTATTCCATGGAATATTTGTTTTCTTGGCAATGTGGTGATTCATATATGCTTTCCATGGTTTGTTGGCCTTGATTGACTGATTTATAGATAGAAATTTGAATTTCTTACCCTAATATCTTTGTTTTAGGGTTTCCCTTCTCATTTTTCTTTCTTTGTCTCAAATTGATGATTCAAATGTTATTCTTTACTCTCATTGCATGCACATTTTAGTAGAGTAATCGTTTCCATTTGTGTGTGTATAGGTTTTCTCCCTTTTGATATACATAACCCCTTGTATGATCAAATCCTTGGAAATTTTTGGGGTTTTTCTTCCACTTCATCACTTTTTCTTTCTTATGAATGAAAGTATCACTTTTCCCATCCTCTATCAATGGCTCATAAAATAGTTTGAATAATTTCATTGTGGGGATACATGGATTTTCTCTTAAGATCGTCCCACTTTTACTCATGCATACTCTCCATTGACTTTAATCAACTGTTTAGGGATTTCCATCCCTTTTCTTTGATTCTACTGTAACCATTTCCACCATTGTACTTATAACTTCCCTTCAATTTGCATTTGGGTATTAAGTAGGTTCTCACACTCATGCCCTTCCTTGTCAGAAATTTTTCATTTCCTTCCAAATTCATTCTTTTAATACCATTGCATTTTGGTATCTATCCATGCATTTAGAGGTTCTCTCATTCATGTCACTGTTTATAGGTTTCATCTAACCCCCCCATTTTTAAAATACTTCTATCACATTCTTTTCATATCTTTATTTACTTGTGCTTACCCATTTCCTTTGGTATTTTCAGGATGTCTTCTAGAAAGGGTAGGGAGACTACCTCCTCCTCCAAAAGGAGGAAGACCACTACCTCCCGGGGGAGGAATGCTGCCCCTTGTTCCTTTTCATCATCATGGCCCCGGCCCATAAGGAACCACTCTTTTGATCCTACCGACTATGATGAGAGTTTATTCTATAGTATTGAGGCAGTCGTTGCCTGGTCTACCTTCACTACAAGGCTGATTATGATGGAAAAGACGGTAGTGATTGAGGACTTTGTAGATTATCAGATATTGAAGAGAATTATGGCCTTGGGTTGCGAACCCATGCTCTACCCCTATAGCTCATGCTATGAGAACCTTGTCTGCTACTTCTATTATAACTTGGAGGCTTCCTTTAGGGATGGGCAGTACTCTCTCACCAATCTGGTGAAGGGAGTAGATATTGTTCGGACAGTGGATTTTTTGGCAGCCATCTTAGGTATATCAGCTGAAGGTGCCTAGTTTTATAACCCTTTAAGGATCAAGGCCATGGGCCTGGGTTTGACCGTGAAGATATAGGAGGTCATCTTTGAGACCATATGTGGACATAAGGTGTGTCCATTGTCTGAGACTACTTATAACGCAACCGCCTGAGTTTTCGCATGCCTGGCTCAGTTCAATCTGCTTCCCAGAGCAGGTCACAGGAACCAAGTAAGCTTTATGACCGCTACCTTGCATACTGACTCTCTGTGGCCCTAAAGGGGGTGCTTCCCACCTTTACCTCCCCTATGTCATGATGAAGATGATGGAATACCACACCACTTACCCCAATAACTCCGGCTTTCCTTATGGTAGGTCGCTTACCAAGGTGTTTGAGTATTTCTAGGTGGATTTGTCAAGAGAGGAAGGGAAGTACCCAGGAGATAAGTTTACTAAGGAAAATCTGAAGAGGATGGGGCTACCAGTGCCAGTGGGGGCACCATAGGGAGCAAATAAGCCTTAGCCAGAGTATGTGGAGGTAGAGTATGTAAGTGATGAGGATGTTGATTATTTCCCTCATCCAGATGAGGAGGAGATAGATGAGGATGAGATCCTCGAGGCGGAGCCCTTAGAGACTAGGGCAGCTAATCCACATTTTAGAACTTCACCACCTGCAGGTGGGGCCTTTGATTTTTAGAGGTTGTTGGACAGTATTGGTGCCCTGAAGGAAGGGCAAGACAGAATTTCTGAGTGCATAAAGGAGAGGATTGACCAAGGTTTGGTGGTACAGGACCGAATAGGAAGATTAGAGGCCAGTTTCAAGTACCTTGCCAGGGACTTAGATAGGGTTTCTAATGGGATTGCCACTGACTTCCTCCGTGTGAAGAAAGAAGTCGCCATAACAAATGATAGGTTTGACGTTTACGACAGCCACTTCGAGTGCACCTCAGGGCCTTCAGGTGGGGAAACCTTCATCGTGGATGACGATGATGATTGATAGAATGGTGGATTCTTCCTTTACATTCCTTCTTTTCTATCCTTCATTAAGGTGATTTTGATATCATGTGGTTGTATATTCTTGATACATTTTATGGTTTGGTACTTGATGGTATTTTGTGGATGTTTATGACTTTTGGGTTATTTTACTTGTTTAATTATCCTGTTGTGGTTTGGCGGTGATAGTATATATCACTCTATTTTGTAACTATCCTTATGTTAGTGGTTTATCAGGTGACTTATGTAAAATTTTTAGAAATTCAATACAGTGCCATTATGCTGCCAAAATTTTCATTAATTTAACTTAGTGGTTTATGGAATAGACTCATTGGTCTTTTGTTCATCTATTTAGGTTCTACTCCCATGCATGCCATAGAATGCAAGTATTTAGACCTTTTCATCTTATTATAGATTTTATTCCTTGAAGGCTTTTATGTTTACCCAATCCGGAGGTTCTATTATAAGACTCTAAGGGATCTAACTTGTATATTGCGTGTGGGTAGAGCAGTGCGCTCTGATACCACCGATTGTCACACCCCATTCTATATAGAACCAGACCGATGACCGAGTTAACATCTGTTAACCCAAAACCTACTAGGATCATCCGACACAATAACCATAGCATAGTATACACACACTCTAAACCAATAAGATTCTATATATCAATCGAAGTCTTACATGTATTTATCGATAAATACTCCAATACTCTTGATACCCAAATTGTAATACATAATATCTTTACATATGGGCCCGCAGGCGTAATATATACACAATAAATACAATTTAAACATCTAGAGTACAAAAGGGGTAACATTTAAGAATAATCAATGTTGCTGACCCACAACACAACTATTGCATGGGCACTCGGCCTCATGCCTGAGATCTTCAAGAACCCACCAGTCCACGACTAGAAACTCCATGGTGAGTTTTAGGTCTAGCTCCTTAGTCGGATAACCTATAAGATCATCTAAAAATGGTGTGCTCACTAGCCAAGTAAGTGAAAAAAAAGACCACACAAGTATGCGCAATGCAAATGAGCCTATATGCATGCAGTTCATTTTATTTTCGTAGTCCACCTAGACAACAATTCTAAGTCATAAGTCATATGCTACTTGCAACCACAGCGCACGTATGCTCCGGGTACAAGCCGCGAACCCCATCCCATGATATGCCCATAGGGTTGCCGGAGAAAGCCAGCCGTGGGTACCAAAAAAGTAAATAGCTATTTGTTTGAGATTTTAAAATGTAACCGCAAGCATACGGATCAGTGTAGCTGCAGGTCGAACACAGTGAGAGCAGCCACTTTATTTTTTTACTTCTTTTAATAATGTGAAAGTGAACCGATTAATGGTTGTAATCTAATTCTAATTACCGTCCTAAACATATGTATCTAACATAACGTCCTAACCATTTCTTATCTAAGAATTTAAATACGCAAGCCACGCAATTAAAATTAAATAAATAAACAGCTGAAAATAAACACCCCACGTAATTAAAAAGAAATGAAGGAAAAAAAAGGGATAAAGCTAGAGAGAGACTCACAAGTAGGTTTCTCTACTTAGCCCGAGGGATGCATCATCATATGAGCTTCCCTTCCCGACTAGAGAATCAATCTTACAAGGGTTCTCTACTTGGCTTTAGGGAAAGGGAGACAATTAAAATAAAAACAATAAAATAATGGTTCTATGGCTAGGAGGGGCAAAGCCAACACATACACTAGCCATAAACCTTGGGGGAAAGGGATATCAATAATGTAAGAACTAAAATTAAAATCCTAAATTAAGAAAGAAAGAGTAGTCAGGAGAGGGAATGAGAGGGGAGGAGAGAAGACTACTGAAGGAGCCTACTTACTTGAACTTCAACCTTTGAACTGAAAACTTGATCGATTTAAGATACTACCAGTACTAAAAATCAGATTTGGAATAAACCAAATCTGAAATTTCTAGTACTAGAGAAAAAAATCTGAAGAAAAAAGAATTGAACTTGAAAGACATGCTTCATAGCTTATTCTTGTCACCTAGAACTAAGCCTAGAACTAGAACTTGAAAATTACAACTTCAATTACTTAAACAATAAAAATAAAAGATTGAATCAGAAACAAAAGTGCTTGCATTAATTGAATAAAAAGAACTTACAAAAGTGTTTAAAGCATAAACCTAGAACTAGAGCTAGAGAAAGAGAAAACTAGAGAAAGAGATAGAGCAACTAAGAATAGAAGAAGAATGAAGTGCCTCCTCCCCTTGTGTTAATTCTATTATATAGAGAATGGGGGAGAGAAGCTAACGATATTAGCTTCTAAAAAAAAAAATATTTTTTTTTCTTGTTGATGTGGTGGAGGAGAGAGAAGATAGAGAATCGTAGGAAGTAGGGAATCTCCAACGATTTTGGTTCCTTTTTCTTTCTTTTTTTTATTTTTCTTTTCTCTCTCTTCTTCAAACGTGGGCAGTATCTTGGACATTTTTTTTAATTATTTTTTTCTTTCCTATTTTTTCTCCCTTTTTTCTATTTTTCTCTTTGTTTCCTTATTTTGTCTCTCCTCTTGCATAAGAAACCCTTTGGCCGACCTCCTTTGAGTGATGAGTAGGAGAGAAAGTCTTTTAAAAAAAACCTTAGCAAAATGGTAGCTAAGAGGTTCGAACTTGAGACCTCCTAATAAGCAAGGGATTTTACACACCACAACTCACCAACTACACTAGGTAGTTGTTGTTACCAAAAATGAATATTCAATCACTTAAGGATGTGGTCCATCGATCCTTGTTAGCATTTGGAATATTCCTTATACCCTTGGGACAACTGCAGATGGGCTGGTTCTGCATCTCGGTTCAGTTCTGATCAATTATTTTTTTTTCTGGCCCGAAAAGAATAATCACTTGTACGGTTGACCAATCAAATGTGTACTTGCAATTGAACACGTCCATCTTGCTCAGAATTTCATCCTCTTACAACCATGAAAAGAAATAGGACCTCTTTACGTGTAAAATTGGAGATATAGCACCCGATAGTTCTTAAGGCCTTGAAAATATAATACCTGCAAAAAGAGAGTAAAACCCAAGGTAGCTCCATTCTAAATATGTAAAATGCATGTTTTACTACACTAGATTTCACACAGAAATGTGCTCATCAGAATTGCCCCACACTTAGACTTTGCTAGTCCTCGAGCAAAACAAAAAGAAAAAGAATAAAAACAAAAAACCTAACTCACTTTCGTAGGAATCACGGTTGCACTTAGCATGTGCAACAAGCCTTTAAACCTCTAGATCACCCCTAGTGGACGAGTTGTGTCTTGTGGGTGTTTGCAGTGAATATACACCCAAAATTCAGAATAAACAAATTCCATCCTTGGCTAAAGGTACGGGCCATACCGATCCGAAGCAAAGATAACTCCTCTTAAAAGGGACCCCCACACTTGAACTTTTATTACCTTTTATCAATTCCAGGCACTAGCATATTTCTTAATTTGGAACTCACTTCGTCTCTTCTAAAACATCCTTATCTTAAGGCAAAACCACTTGTGAAGAAATAGGGAACCAATGACTTAGGGGTTGGAGTGTTTTTTACAAAACATGTTACCTAGAATTAATGACATTTGCACATTTTTTTCTCCTTTTTTCGCTTAATAAACTCTATTCTACTCCACTACTTTTGCCCTGAATGACATGGTGGAGCAAATACCAGATACCCAAGTTACTATGTAGCTTCGCTTTTTGCATATGCCAACAAAGATAGTGATGCTAGAGTTCTTTCAGAAGTTTCCTCCCTAGGAATTTTGATCAAGACACCACGCTTCCTGAGGCGCAATGCCCTGTCTAGTTCGAAGGGAATCAATTTTTATTCTTCTTTATACCACATTTCACAGTTCATTTAATATTGTGCATTTGTCAACTCATGCCAAATTAAAAAGAATGTCTCAACTCCAAATTAAAAGTACAAGGAACCCACAGACTTACATCTAGTCGAACACCATAAAACAAGGGTCTCTTATTTTTCAAAAGAAAGTCCCATCTCAAGACACATGCTTGTTTCTTTATTCTCAATAGGGTTTTTATATGTTTAAAATGGGAACCTTAATCAAAACTTTTATTTTCATACATCAAGCAACGGAATGGTATGATCATTAGCCAAAAGCCAAAGTAGGACTTCATCCTTAGCAAGCTCAAAAATAAAAAGAAAAACAGACAAAACAAAGTGGAAAAAAGCAAAAACTGGTTTCCCTTCCCCACACTTAAGTCATGCAATGTCCTCAATGCATGGAAAGAATTAAAAGCAAAGACACTGAAAGGGGGTCATACCTGATTAAAAGTTAGTCATCAGTCTAAAAAGGTTTATGGAGATCCATGACCTCTTCACTACCAATAGTAGAAAACTCGAGGAATGGTTTCAAATGCTGACCATTAATCTTCAAAATTACCCCTGTTCCTGGATTCAGAATCTCCACA
This sequence comes from Macadamia integrifolia, assembly GCF_013358625.1. Taxonomy (NCBI): domain Eukaryota; kingdom Viridiplantae; phylum Streptophyta; class Magnoliopsida; order Proteales; family Proteaceae; genus Macadamia; species Macadamia integrifolia. The sequence goes on along the minus strand of NC_056565.1, from coordinate 25,743,061 downwards.
TCCCCATGGGGATATACATTATGGACAACAAACGGTCGATCCCATTGGGATCTAAGCTTACTAGGGAAAAGATGCAATCGAGAGTTGTACAACAAGACCTTATCACCAATTGCAAATGATTTATGTAGAATGTGCTTATTATGGAAAGTTTTGGTCTTTTTCTTGTAAATCCTAGAACTTTCATAGGCATTATTCCTAAGTTCCTCCAATTCAGATAGTTGGAGCCTATAATGAATTCCCACATTAGACAAATCAAAGTTGAGCTTCTTGATGGCCCAAAAGGCCTTACACTCCAACTCAACTGGTAAGTGACAAGCTTTCACATACACCAAACGGTAGGGACATTGACCAACATCAGTCATGAATGCAGTTCGATGGGCCAACAAGGCATCGATGAGCCTAAGGGACCAATCCTTACGGTTGGGATTAATAGTTTTCTCCAATATTTATTTGATCTGCCTATTAGACACCTCCACTTGGCCACTAGCTTGGTGGTGATAAGAGGTAGATAACTTATGGGTGATCCCATATTTTTTCATTAAGGTCTCAAAAGGCCAATTACAAAAATGAGTACCCCTATCACTAATTTTTACACGTGGTGCACCAAAGTGGAAAAAAATGTTCTCTTTGGGAAGCTGGACCACCACTTTGTGGTCATTAGATTTACAATGTATGGCCTCTATCCATTTAGATATGTAATCAACAGCCAAAAGTATGTATAAATTCCCAAAGGAATTAGGGAATGGTCCCATGAAATCGAGGCCCCATACATCAAAGATCTCAACTATCAAAATAGGGTTGAGGGGCATCATGCTCCTCTTATTGATACAGCCAAAAGACTGGCAGGCAAGACAAGCCTTGGAAAAATCAAAAGCATCTCTAAAAAGAGTGGGCCAATAAAATCCGCATTAGAGAACCTTTATGGTAGTCTTCTTAGGGCCAAAGTGTCCACCACATGCATAATCATGGAAAAAAGAGAGAATAAAATGTTGCTCATGGTCAGGAACACATCGTCGGATAATTTGATCCGGACATATCTTAAACAAATAAGGATCATCCCAGAAAAAGTACTTAACTTGGGAATGAAACCTATATTTATCTTGGGTGGACCAGTAATCCGAAGTCACACCTGAAACTAAGAAGTTGATAATGTCAGCAAACCATGGTTCACTGGACACTGTAAATAACTGTTCATCTAAAAAGTTCTCATTGACTGGAGAATCGATAGTTAAGGAATTGGAAAGTCGAGATAAATGATCTGTAACTAGGTTTTCAACTCCTTTCTTATCCCTAATTTCTAAATCAAACTCATGCAAAAGTAAAACCCACCTAATGAGATGGGCTTTGGCATCCTTCTTCTAAACTAGGTATCTAAGAGCAGAATGATCAGTATACACCACCACATGTGAACCAACTAAGTAAGACTGAAACTTTTCTAATGCAAACACAATAGCAAAAAATTCTTTTTCAATGGTTGTATAATTGAGTTGTGCATCATTTAAGGTCCTACTAGCATAGTAAATGACAGTGGGCAACTTATTAATCCTTTGACCCAAAATTGCTCCTATGGAAAAATTTGAAGCATCACACATCAGTTCAAAAGGTTTAGTCTAAACAGGTGATTGAATAATGGGTGCATTGGTCAACTCCTTCTTAAGTTGTTTGAAGGATTCTAGGCACTCTTTAGAAAACTTAAAACTTTGATCTTTGGCAAGTAATGAAGTGAGAGGATGGGCTAACTGACTAAAGTTCTTAATAAATCTTCTGTAAAAGCCTGCATGCCATAGAAAAGACCAGACGTCCTTCACAGATTAACGAGGTGGTAAATTATCAATTAAATCCACTTTGGCTCTATCTACCTTAATTCCCTCCTTGGATATTACATGGCCTAAAACAATACCATATTTAACCAAAAAATGGAATTTCTCCCAATTCAAAACCAAATTCTTAGATATGCACCTTTTCAAAACTAAGGAAAGATGATGAAGGCATTTAGAATAGGAATTCCCATGAATTAAAAATTCATCCATAAATACTTCTAAGAATTTTTCGACCATGTAGGAAAAGATGCTCATCATGCATCTTTAGAACGTAGCAGGGGCATTGCAAAGCCCAAAGGGCATACGTCTATAAGCAAATGTTCTATATGGACATGCAAAAGTGGTCTTATGTTGATCCTCTAAAGCAATTGGGATCTAGTTATAGTCAGAATATCCATCAAGAAAATAATAGTATTCATGTCCAGCTAACCTCTTTAACATCTGGTCAATGAATGGCAATAGAAAGTGGCCCTTCTAGGTTGCCACATTAAGTTTCCTGTAGTCTATGCACACTCTCCACTCTGATTGGACACAGGTTGGAATTAGTTCATTATTGGCATTAGGAACTACAGTCACACCAGACTTCTTAGGCACTATGTGAACTGGGCTTACCCATTGGCTATTAGAAATAGGATAAATTATTCCATGATCCAAGCACTTTAGGATCTCTTTTTTAATGGCTTTCATCATCACTAGTTAGCTCTTCTTTGGGGTTCCATGGATGGTTTGGAATCCTCCACAAGTTGTATATGATGTTGCACAATAGAAGGGCTTATACCCTTGATAACAGCCATGGTCCAACCTAGGGCTTCCTTATTATTTGTTAACACTTTTAGTAACTCCTCTTCTTCGCTAGAAGTTAAATGTGAAGAAATTATTACAAGAAGAGTCTGGTCAGGCCCTAGGAAAGCATACCTCAAATTAGATGGCAACTCCTTAAGATCTAGCTTAGGGGGCTCCAGTAGGGAAGGTTTGGGAATGGAATTGGAAAGTGGTCCTAAGGGCTCCACAGGTGTGTGAAGACTCAAGACTTCAGGAAATAAATTTTCACTATCATCATCCAACTCATCCATACACTCTTGAAATTTTGAATCAAAATCAATATCAAAGTTGGTAATTAAATCATCAGAAAAATCCAGAAAATCCTCAAGCATATTGATCTATTCTTCCATATGTGGTTGCTTGCCTATCCTAAATATGTTAAACTCAACAGTTTGGTTGTTAAAAGATAACCTTAGGAAACCATTCCGGCAGTTGATTAATGCATTATTGGTAGCCAAGAATGGTCTTCCTAGAATTATTGGGGTCTCATTCTTGGTTGAGAAGGGCTTGGTATCTAACACAATGAAATCAACAGGGAAAATAAATTCCCCCACCTTTAGTAAGACAACCTCAACCATCCCTTTAGGATTCTTAATAGACCTATCTACCAACTAAAGAGTAGTTCCAGTGGCTTTCAATTCTCCCAATCCTAGTTGCTTGTACACATGGTAAGGTAAAAGATTCACACTTGTGCCAAGGTCAAGTAAGGCATGCTCAATTTAGGTGTTGCCTATGACAGAAGATTTCACAAAGGCTCCCTAGATCCTTATACTTGGCTGCTATAGGCTAAGTAATTATGGAACTAATATTACCTGCCAAGAACGCTTTTTTGGGCAAGCTAGTGGTCCGTTTGTGAGTACACAAATCTTTCAGTACCTTTGTATAGGCGGGGATCTGAGATATGGCATCCAAAAGAGAGGATGTTCACTTCTATATTTTTGAAGACTTCTAAAATTTTATCTATGGAAGCAATCTTCTTTTTGTTTACCAAACGATTAGGAAATGGGACAGGAGGAACATAAGGACTATTAGGGATTTGCCCTTTTTCAGAAGAATCATTTTTGGCTTCATCGACCAAATAATCTTTAATTTCAAAAGAATCTTTAGGTTCATCACACGAACCTGGAACAAGAGGCACACTTGTATCCTCAACTGAAGGAGAGTTAACAGGAGGAATAGATGGGGAAGATTTAGGAACGCTCTGTTGGTACTCTCTTCCACTTCTAAGGGCATAAACAACATTACATTGGTTAGAGGGCCCTTGTTGGGTCTGACCTTGTACTATATTCAGTGGTGCATTAGTTGATGCTTGTGAACTAGCATGCTGATGATGCCTAGGGTTAGGCTCTGGTTGACTGGGTAAAGTTTCTTTCTCCCTCTCATGCATAATTGAGATAACTTGGGTGAGTTCCCTAGTAAGATTTTGATAGCTTCTATGACATGTCAAGGGGACTGGCACCAAGAACAAATCTTAACCAAATTTACTGATGATAGCTCTTTAGGAACAATAGCCTCAATCCTTTTAATTAGGCTATCTAAATGGGCTTCCTTGGCTACTATCCCATCCATAAAATATCATTTTCCTCTTATGGTTCTTTCACTCTCTTGGGTTGATTCCCACTCACGGGTTTTGTCAGCTAAGTTAGGTAAAAATTCCCATGCCTTTCCTTCATCTGTAAAGGGTGTGAATCCCTCAGAGCACATAGACTTTATCATTTGTTTAGTTGGGTAATCAATACCCTCATAAATTATTTGACATAAATGACATATGTCTAGGCCATGGTGAGGGTATTCTTGGAGTAGATCCTTGAATCTCTCTATAAGTTTGGAAAAGGACTCACTAGGCTTTTGCCTAAACTGAAGGATATCACTTCTAAGCTTATTGGTCTTACGATTTGGAAAAAACTTCTTAAGGAAGACAACTGTGAACTGTTCTCGTGAGGTTATGGAATTTGTGGGTAACCCATACAGCCACTTCTTAGCTTGGTCTTTTAATGCAAAAGTGATAAACCTAAGCTTAACAGCATCATCAGAAAGTTGTTGGATCTTAATTAGAACACATACCTCTTCAAATTCCCTTAGAAATAGGTATGCATCTTCAGAGGTCAACCCATGGAAGTGGGGCAACATTGTGATGTATTGAGATTTGAGTTCAAAATTATTGCCCTGAGCTTATGGTAGAACTATGCAGGAAGGTTGGGCTGTTCTAGCAGGGTAGAACCTATCTTTTAGAGATTTAGGTGAAGGATTTTAATGTTGTCTCCCATATTGAAAGGTTTTAAAGAGAGCAAACATATAGAGTTAGTACTTGTTGGATCTCTTCTTTCTAACCGATTCTTAGTATTACGTATCCACCTAACACTCATGCAATAGAAAACTACCCACAACTAGAGTAAGACAAGCACAAAAGAATGGATAGATTTTTTTTATGATTTTTTTGATTTTGTTTTTGGCTTTTTGGGAGCTTACCAGTAGGGATCTTGGGTTGCTTAGGTCAATTCCTGAGGTACTGCTATAGGACGAAACCTGTCTTTATCATACTGTGAGGCATGGCAACCTCCACCAATACAACTATTATTGCAAGTTATTCTTCTCAGGAATTCAATAAAAGAAAAGAAAAAACAAAACAAAGCAAACAAAGCACTCCGATTTACCAAAAGAAAGCGAAAAATAGCATGGAGCTGTCTCCCTAGCAACAATGCCAAAAACTTGTCTGAGATTTTAAAATGTAACCGCAAGCATACAGATCAGTGTAGCAATGGGTCAAACACAGGAAGAGCAGCTACTTTATTTTTTTGCTTCTTTTAATAATGCGAAAGTGAACCGATTAATGGTTGTGATATAATTCTGATTACCGTCCTGAACATACGTATCTAAAATAACGTCCTAACCATTCGTCATCTAAGAATTTAAATACGTAAACCACGTAATTAAAATTAAATAAATAAATAGCTGAAAATAAACACCCCACGCAATTAAAAAGCAATGAAGGAAAAAAATACTGAAATAAAAATAAAGTAAAAGAAAGGGGATAAAGCTAGAGAGACTCACAAGTAGGTTTCTCTACTTAGCCCGAGGGATGCATCATAGTATTAGCTTCCCTACTTGACCAGAAAGTCACTCTTACAAGGGTTACTCTACTTGGATTTAGGGAAACAGAGACAATTAAAATAAAAACAATAAAATGATAGTTCTATGGCTAGGAGGGGTAAAGCCAACCCATACACTAGCCATGAACCTTGGGGAAAATGGATAGCAATAATGTAATGACTGAAATTAAAATCCTAAATTAAGAAGGAAAGGGTAGTTAGGAGAGGGAATGAGAGGGGGGAGAGAAGACTACTAAAGGAGCCTACTTACTTGAACTTCAACCCTTGAACTGAAAACTTGACCGATTTAAGATACTACCAGTACTAAAAACCAGATCTGGAATAAACCAAATCTGAAATTTCTAGTACTAGAGAAAACAAATCTAAAGAAAAAAAATTGAACTTGAAAGACATGCTTCATGGCTTATTCTTGCCACCTAGAACTAAGCCTAGAACTATAACTTGAAAATGACAACTTTAATTACTTAAACAATAAAAATAAAAGAATGAATAAAAAAAAAAGTGCTTGTATTAATTAAATAAAAAGAACTTACAAAAGTGTTTAAAGCATAAACCTAGAACTAGAACTAGAGAAAGAGATAGAGCAACTGAGAAAAAAACCCTAGAAGAAGAATGAAGTGCCTCCTCCCCTTGTGTTAATTCTATTATATAGAGATGGGGGAGAGAAGCTAACGATTTTAGCTTCTAAAAAAACAGATATTTTTTCTTGTTGATGAGGTGGAGGAGAGAGAAGATAGAGAATCGTAGGAAGTAGTGAATCTCCAACGATTTTGCTTCCTTTTTCCTTTTTTCTTTATTTTTCTATTCTCTCTCTTCTTCAGACATGGGCAACTTCTTGGACGATTTTTTTTAATTATTTTTTTCCTTTTTTTTTCTTTCCTATTTTTTCTCCCATTTTTTTATTTTTCTCTTTATTTCATTATTTCTCTCTCCACTTGCGTAAGAAACCCTTTTGGCTGACCTCCTTTGAGTGATGAGTGGGAGAGAGAAAATCTTAAAAAAAAAAACCTCAACAAAATGGCAGCTAAGAGGTTCAAACTTGAGACCCCCTAATAAGCAAGGGATTTTGCACACTACAACTCACCAACTACGCTAGGTAGTTGTTGTTACCAAAAATGAATCTTCAATCACTTAAGGATGTGGTCCATCGATCCTTGTTAGCATTTGGAATATTCCTTATACCCTTGGGACAACTGCAGATGGGCTGGTTCTATATGTTGGTTAAGTTCTGATCCATTATTCTTTTTCTGGCCTAAAAAGAATAATCACTTGTACGGTTGACCAAACGAATGTGTACTTGAAATTGAACATGTCTATCTTGCTCAGAATTTCATCCTCTTCTCAACCATGAAAAGAAATAGGACCTCTTTACATGTAAAATTGGAGATATAGCACCCAATAGTCCTTAAGGCCTTGAAAATATAAAACCTACAAAAAGAGAGTAAAACCCAAGGTAGCTCCATTCTAAATATGTAAAATACATGTTTTACTACACTAGATTTCACACATAAATGTGCTCATCACTATTCCTTAGCGACATTAAAGTAAATAGTTGTTTCTGAGTGACATTAAAGTAAATTGTTGCTTCTCAGCGACATTAAAGTAAAATGGGTCTTTCCTGCATTAAATTAAAAGTAGTACGATTGGCCCTCTTGTTATATCACCAAAGTTGTCGACAATCCTAATGATTAGCCGGGTATACTTCTAACCACCACCACTGGTACATAACTTCGGGCTTCCCCCCAGTGATGTACCCAACACCTGAACCACTGCTAGGAAGGGTCGTAGCTTAGGGATATGTAATTCCTAACTGAATGCTCCTATGTGAGATAGTATGACTGCATAATGCCACCGCGTCCCATTCCATAGGCCACCAATGCATTTGTATCCAAGCCGACTACGGCATCTAGTCTACCAAAGCATCATGTTCAATAGTTTAAAGTCATCCATCTCATATCACAAGCAAGAATAGGCATTTAGCAATTAAAGATAATAGCATATCAGATAATAATTGAATTTCATAATGCACACATCAATGCATGCAATGGCACTCTTGGATGACTAGTCTACACAATAATTATATGATGACATGGCTAGTATACAACCAAAATGAAATGATGCAATGTCCTCTTTCCACATACTTAATTGTGTACAAAGATCACCCTTGGTACGAGGAAGATCCGGCTTGCGAAGACGAAAGTTCCTAGAACAACCTATCATAAAAGAGTTGGGTTTAGTGTAGTTCACATTAGGGTCATAACCAATGAGGTATGATGATCCCATTATGTTTAGAATCACAAGAAAAGGTTTCCTAACAAATTTGGGCCCAATTAGGACCCGAGAAGTCTAATTGGTGGGTCGACTAGTGGGCAAGGCACCCACTAGTCCTTGTTTGCCTGTCGATCTAGGGACACTGCCTGGATCGGTTGACCAAGAGCGGTGGGCCAGGTCACCCACCAGACTTGCTCGCCTGTCAAGCTAACCGCTTTGCCTGGACCAACATGCCAAGAGCAGTGGGCCAAGTTGCCCACTGGTCTTGCTTGCCTATCAAGCTAGCAGCTCTGCTTGGATCGGCGGGTGCTGGATTGGTGGGACCATCCACTTCTAGGCACCCCTCAGTTAAAATCAGGATTTTTGATGTTCACTTCCATTCTATATCCCACCTTGGAGAAACCACTACAGGTCGATTCGACCGCATTTTTCACAATTCTAAGGCTCCAAATGTTACACCCGTGCCCTGACCCGATCTAATTTGAACTGTTGTGATAGGTCTTGAACCGGGGATCAAAAGTACAGTTGAGTTTTGGATCTCTATTGCCCATTGCCAAAGGAGAAAAGATGACACCACGTGTTTGTGCATTGTGTGCCAATCCAACTGGAGAGGATTCATACTTCCCAATCCCACACAGTAAGTGACCTGACTCCCCACACATGAATTTTAGCACACTCCAAGATTATCGAAAGACCATGAGCACCATCAAGGGCAACTACTGGTGCATGGCCAACTGGTGGACAGCAAGCAGTCAAGACAGTTTGCTATCTTGACCACCGAAAATAAGCCACTAGAAACAGCCTGGGCCTGAATCTGGTGACTATTTCCAGTGAGCCAAACAGGCTACTATCAAGGTTTCGATGCCCGTGGGTCCTGCCACTCACATTGTAGATAGTCTTGAATGATCCCAAACCATCCTTCACACATTCCTCATGACATGAGCATTTCACAGACCTAAGTAGTTGGGTTCTTGTGCTTCGAAAGTCATATTAACCTGATCGGTCCGAATAAGGTTCAACCAAACGAACCCCAAGGCCTATTTGTCTTATAAGTGGGAAATGAAGAATTCATTCCCTCATTTCCACTTTTCTCAAACATAGGAGAGGAGAGAAAGAGGAGAAGAAGAAGATGAAGAAGAGGGAGAAGGGGGAAGAAGACTTACCTTGGTGCCAGCTACTACCTAGTTGCTAGAATCACTCTCTCTCTTCATTTTGACCTAGATTAAGCTAGGTTTGGATGGAATATTAGTGTATAAACCATGTTGAGCTCAGGGAATGCATATTTCATGTCCTCGGTGCCATTTTCGAGTTCAAACCGAGTCCGATGAACTCTGGCAACAAGATTGGCCAAATGATCAACTAGGGCTTTGATCATTCAATCGATGTATCTTCCAAATAGATCAGTGGAATTGAGATTTTAATTGCTTAGAATGATGTTAGGAACATCCCCTACAAACTCCATGGAATAAATCCCGATGATCGGGCTCGAGCCGAAAAGCCCCAATTCATGTGGACAGTTCTGTACTACCACAAGAAGCAAGCCATCAGAAACACTGGGCCCTCTTCCGGTGGGCTATTTCCAGTGAACCATAGAGCCTTGTTATCTCTCTATCACCTCCACCGGAAACACGACTGATATTTCTAGTGGAAAGTCCCTGTTTTTGGTGGGTGTTTCTAGTGCATTACTGTCACTAGGGGACTTTGTCTATACCCTTTGGGGGTGACCCATGTGGGCCCCTCCTGATGTTCTTAACACGTATTGATGTACGATTACCTGTGTGTCTAGGATAGTGACACGCACATGCCCCAAAGCTAGAATTGAGTTGATCGATCGGTGGCCGTATTTGAACCCTAACACACACGAGCATAAACCAGGTGATGGATGGATTGCTTTATTTTTGAGATTGATTTATTATTATAGAACTTCTCACATGTGTAGGATTTTACATGATTATTAATTTCTCAAATGATGATGGTATGCTATCATATGTTACATTTTTATGATTATGATATGAATTATTATAGAGATGTATGGCGGGATCCGCTGTGGCCGAGGTGGTACCGTGTGAGGGTAGCAGCCAAAAATGGACTTATGCAATGATTTTGTCCTCTTCTCCTCTCTCTTTCATCTCTTTCTTGTGAGGGAGGGTGTGTCTTGTGTGCTTACCCTGCGAGCCCCCCACCGCTGTATCACCGCTAGGAGATACGTGGGGGCCTATTTTGCAAGAGTGTAAAGTTCATCATTCTAGATGGCAAGTTTGATGATGGTCCAATATGGGGATCGGTATCATACAAAATGGTTTGGAGTCGCCACTTAGGATTATGGGCCTAGGACTCGAAGGTGGGCCTAATTCTGAAGAAAAGGGCCCGATAATTGGTCTGGTCCAGAGATTTAGGTTAAGTGTCAGGTTATAGAGTTGGGAAGGTGTTAGGCACCCAATCTGCTCAATTCAATCGGTCTTCCTACTAGATGCTTAAGAATGAACAATTTCCATAATTATTACTATTCCACATGTATGGCTAAGTTATCACACATAAATACATTGATTGAATTTAAACTACTATATACACTAAAACAATGTCTATATAAAGTCTACATGGAGAAACTATACCTGAACTTAACCCCTATTTTGGGTCAAGAGGAGTGGGCCCCTGATTAGTACCGGCAAGGACTATCTTTCGTGTTCTCCTGGCTCAGGGGAAGATGATCATGACCTTCAACTTCCTTTCTTAAGAGATGCTAACTGTGATGGTATTCAGACAGGGTTTTGGCTAGGAATGGTTACTTTTGAATTTGAATTCAGGCAGAGCTTCTGCTAGGGAAGGCTATTTTTGGATTTGGATTCGAACAGAGCTCCAGCTAGGAAAGGCTATTTTCGGGTTTAAGATGAAGTGGCACTTCGACAGAGCTTCCACTAGGAATAGTCTATGGGAGGGCCAGGCTGAGGTGGAACTCTGACAAAGCTTCCTCTGGCTATGGGAGGGCTAGGCTGAAGTGGCACTTCGGCAGAGCTTTTGCTAGGAATGGCTATTTCCGGAAAGATTCCATGGGCACTCAGATAAGGCTTTCGCTAGGAACAACTATTTTTGGAAAGAAATGGATTGACCTAAAAATGGATTGAAGATCCCCCAAGCCCCAAAGAACACTTTGAAGATCTGAACAGAGTTCTAGATCTTGACAAAGATCTCTTCGTAAACCTGAGGAACCTCAAGGGGGAGGGATTTCTATTTTTGGTAAAACTCAAGAACACTCAAGGAGGGGGTTGAAGAATACACTATTTTTGGAAAAAATTGGATTGGACTAAGAACTTGGATTGAAGATCTTCAAAGTCCCGAAGAACACTTCGAAGATCCAAACAAGATTTCGGATCTTGACGAAGATCGCTCTGAACCCGAAAAAAATCAAGAGGGAGAGGAGAGAGGGTAGTGCTTCACTACTATGGAATGAGATGGGGTTGTTTAGTATGTGAAATCCAAAGGAGGGGTGGTATTTATAGGTTTTTCCAGCCAATGGGAAAGAGGGAACATCTTTAACCAATGAACGAAAGAGAGTTTTTTAACTAAAGTGGGTGAAGAGGGCTTTTATCCAATGGGTAAAAGGGGCTCTTGGACTAAAATGGGTGAAGCGAGCTTTTATACAATAGGTAAAAAAGGGGTTTTTTTGGAGAGAGAATCCTTAGTAAAAAGAGGTTTTTGGTCTTAAGTGGGTGAAGAAGGAATTTCTTCACCCACCAAGCTAGGGGAATATCAATCCCGGCCATTGACGGTGGCACGTGAGACTGGGCCGAAGTGCACAGGGCATTGTCAGTATAGGTGGGCAAGCAATGTGTACAAGGTGTGCGGACAATGTCATGAGTGTGAGTCACATGGCACGCGGGCAGTGGCATGGGTGTGTGGGCAATGGCATGGGTGTGCATCACTTGGCACACAGGGCAGCGCACATATGGGCATAGGCATGGGCAGCAAGCATGGGCAGCAATGGCAGCACACATAAGCAGCAGGGGCAGCACACATGGGCAGCACACATGGGCAGCATGCATGGGCAGCAGGGGCAGCACACACGGGTAGCATGCATGGACAGTAGTGGTAGCACACATGGGCAGCAGTGGGCTATGGCCAGAAGGGGCACAGTCATAGGCCTGCAGGGTCACGAGCATGTGTGTAGGGGGTGTGGGTATGTGTGGAGGAGGCGCGGGCATGAGCCTGTGGGGGCACAGGCATGTGCAGAGGGGGCATTGGCATGGCAAAGGGGCGCGAGCATGTGTAGAGGGGATGCAGGCATGTGCAGAGGGGGCGCGAGCATGTGTGGGGGTGCGGCCATGTGCAGAGGGGGTGCAGGCATGTGTGGAGGGGGCACAGACTGGCAAAGGGGCATGGGCTGGATAGCATACATGTACCGCAGCCCATAGGCAGTAGGCACGCGTGCGATCAAGAATTTTTTTGGTGATGATCATGGGAGATCCTTTGGTCTGATTTTGACGTACCATATATCATCGGATAGTCATCTTGACCAGATTCCTTTGTATATAAAAAGTCAAAATTGGACCCTCTTCTCTCCCGCACAAAGGTTTCTAGGGTTTCAGGTAGGGGAATGTTTTTGGGTTATCTGGGTAGGTAGGGGATGAACTTTAGGGATTAGGGATTTTTCCAGGTTTCTAGCAAGCCTATCAGTGTGCGTGGCATACGTACTAGAAAATGTAATTTTCCAGGAATGATCACGGGAGATCCAAAGATATGAGTTTGATGTGCCATATATCGTTGAAATCGTATTTCCAAGCTATCCGTCTGTTTCGTCATCTTGACCAGATTCCTTCATATATAGAAAGTCAAACTTTGATCCTCTTTTCTCTCATGTGGGGTTTCCAAGGTTTCAGATATGGGAATATTTCCATTATCATCTCTATTGATCGGAAGCCAAAAGTTGCATCCAAGATCCATATTTCATCATAGCCAGGGGAGGGTGATAAAATTGGGTGTCTATAGAATGCCTCTCTTTGGTCGAAGCCTGTGCCAATGGCTGAAGGGCAGAGAAAAGAACGACCACATTTTTTCATCTGGAGCATGTACTTCCGTCATCTTGCTCATTTATGATAGAGTTGAAAAATGCAAGAAATAATATCCCTTAACTACTTTGAAGTTTAGGACTTACCTGAGCCGTCGATTTGTAGGAAAGAAATTCACTGCTCCTCCAATTCTGAAAAAGATGTCAATATCTATTCTTTGGGTTTTCCTTAGCTGGGCTTCATATGTGCCGGTTCAGAGAATATGGTCTCCAGGATGGATCTTTCGAGCCAATCTGGACTATCTGGGACCAAAGGTTACAAGATAAAGATTCGTTGCTCTTCCAATCTTGCAACAAGTAAAAACATTTGATTCTTGGATTTTACTTAGCTGGGCTTCACATGTGCTAGTTCAAGGAATTTGATTTTTCAAGCGGGTTCTTTTAAACCGATCTGGGCTATTTGGTCTTCGAAGTGGGTTCTTTGGAACTGGGCTAGGATATCTGGTCTTCTAGGTGAATGGGGCTGGGCTATCTGGTACTGTCAATTATAGGAAAGAAATTCACTGTTCTTTCAACCTTGTAACCTTTGATTCTTTGATCTTTGATTTTTGGGTCTTGATTTGGAATCTTTTTTATTTGAACTTTGAATTTTTTGTCTTGATTTTGGAATCTTTTGATTTGAATTTTGAATTTTGAGTCTTGATTTGGAATCTTTTGATTTGAACTTTGAATTTTGATTTGGAATCTTTTGATTTGAACTTTGATGCTTGATTTGAAATCTTTTGATTCTTGATGCTTGATTTGGACTCTTTTGATTCTTGATGCTTGATTTGGAATCTTGCTTTTTAATTTTGAATTTTGACCAATAAAATTTTGACCTTTACTTTCCTCTTTTTCATGTGATATAATTTGCAACTACCACCAAAATAATTTTGAATTTGGTATTTGGTAGTAAGAAACTTGGATTTGCACACTGAATTTGGAATCTCAAATTTTTTTTTCTTTTTTGGGAAAACAAAATTTTTCCTACAAAATTGTCCCCTTCCATGTCCATTCCTCATTCTAGCTTTTCTGAGTGAAGTGAGTGAGTTTGAGTTTCTGGAGCCTTTAAGTTTCTTTTGAAGTTCTTCATCTTGTTCTTGAAGTTCTTCATCTTGTTCTTGAAAATCTTCATCTTGCTCTTGAAGATCTTCATCTTGTTCTTGAAGATCTTTATCTTGTTCTTGAGGATCTTCATCTTGTTCTTGAGGGAGGAGTCACTTAGAGAATTTGATATTCTTGTGGGCTTTTATGCAAATTGAAAAACTTTCTGGGGTTTCTTACAAATTGGGAGACTTCTTGGGGCTTTTGGTGATTTTTGAAAATATAGCTGAGAGGAGAAAGAGAAAGACTCTTGAAGAGATCCAACTGGAGAGTTGTAGTAGTTCTTCGCACAAGGATGAGGGCCTGGCCAATTGGTACTTTGGCCAAAGTCTTCACAATAGTTGGAACCACATCTACAACTCCGTATGGGGTTTTTTTGGTAAGTCTTTACATTTCATTCATTATTTTGATCATCTTTTATTCTTGTTTTGTTGTTGTTTTTTTTTTTTTTTGGGTTGTTTTTGCTTTTTGTTGTATAAGTAATATGTATTTATATATATATATATATATATTCTTTATTTCCATTAGCATGAGGGGAGGGAACCACCTACTTTGGCCTTGTATGGCCATCCAAACATGGTTCAATCATGGCATCAGATGCTTCCTCGTAGAGTGAAGGAGATAGTTGACGCATCATACCTGTGCTGGCTAGCCCTTATAGAGACCTGAAAGTTCAATCCAACACTGGTGGGGGCCCTGATGGAGCGGTGGTGGCTGAGTACTCATTCTTTTCATCTCCCCCTTGGCGAGATCACCATCACAGCCCTGTGCTTCTATGCCTTGACAGGTATTCCATTTGGGGGTAGACCCATGACTCTACCTGGGATTCTGACTATCAGAGAGTTTGCTGACTTGATAGGCATTACCATTGCAGCTGGCCAGACACACATCCGTCTAGGGGAGATTAGTGCCCGATGGTGGAAAGCCTGCCTATGGAAGAATCCAGGCAACATGTCATAGGTGGCCTGTTCTTTCTTACTGTTTGTTGTGGGTTAGTGCCTTTTTACTGACCTTTGAGGGGGAGTAGACATTCGCCTGGTGTTCTTCCTCCGGGATCTTCAAGAGATAGATTCCTGGGACTAGGGCAGAGCCACCTATGCATATCTCCTGTGGACCCTAGACTTGTTGTCATATGGAGACCGAGGTCTCAAGGGAGTGGGCTTCATCCTCTAGGTACCTTTCCTTCTTGTACCCATTTCCTTTCATTCATTTGGATTGCATTTTCTTACTTGGATCTCTTGAAACAGCCTTGATGCTTCGAGCACTTGAGGACCATAGCTCCAAGACTGAGGGACCCTCAGCATTCTTCTTCCTGTAGCCACAAGGTGGGGAGACAATCAAGTGATCAGGGCTCGGTGCCATCCTCCGGGGACCACCGCTTGTTCTCTTTTGAACGATCTCACTGAGGTATGCTACATTTGACACTAAAATTTCTTTTATCTTGTGCTATACTTACTTTTCCTTGGATTTGTAGGTCACTTGGAGACCATTCCATTGTCACGTATTTCCAGATTTTGAAGCATTCACATTGGCTAAACACTTATCTAAGAACCAAGTCCTTTTTCGGGGCATTTGGGGCTATGTCTAGTATTTGGGAGAGAAAGTAGTACCCCAGTGGTTAGAAATCGAGTCATGCCCCTCTCCCAATCTTCCTCCACCTATTGTGCATTGCCCAAAGATCATCCCAGTAGACGAGATGGAGCATTTGGCTGACGGAGTATGGGATGATTACAGAGCCTTCCTAGAGGAGGAGATAGTATGCACCCCTCTTGGCCTGTTGGTCCAGTGGTATGTTGCCCTTTCTTGAGTATTTTCTTCAAATTCCATCCTGTTTTGGTCTTGGCTAATGTTCTTTTAGTGGAGAGCGTGATGTGTAGACCCATCTACCATTAGGTTGCAAGTCAGTTCCATTGATCCTTCATAAGCGGGACCCTCTACCAGTGCAGGTGGGTCTCTCAAAGTTGCTAGCATCCCCTTCCATGGCTTCCCTGCTTGGAACTATCCCAATGCGGCCAACCCTAGTCTCCCTCATCTTTTGGAGCAAACCGCACATGTAGACGCTTCCCTTGGCCTGCCCATTGATTATGACTATGTGAGTATCTGATCATCCTTCAATTAACTCTTGACTTCCTTTGGCTGATATACTCTGTCTCAGGTGTTTGCGGAGGTCTATTCTGAGATTAGGAGAATGCATTACAGCTTGTGCAAGACAATTATTGCCATGGTATTTCCCACCTTCCTCTTTTTTTTTCTTTCATTATTCTTCTTTTTGGTACTTTCATGTGTTCCTTAGGACGGAAGGATTGTTGCCTTGGAGAGCCAAGTCAACTTGAATGAGCAAGAAATCGCATGGCAGGACGCACTGATTCAGGACATGACCCAGAGGTTGGAGCAGGCTGGACTAGCATCCACGGGTTCCCCGGTACTCCACGGGGATGATTCAGAGTATGGTTCAGACGATGAATTTTGACCCATAGGGATTTGTTTCTATATTTCCTGTCAACACAAACACATGTATAATTTCCTTTTTCTTTTTCCCTCCCCCTTGTTTGTTCATCTTTTATTTTAGCATCTTATGAATGAAAACTTACCTTTGGTACAAAGAAAATTTCTCTTTTTTTTTTTTTTGGTTTGCAATGTTTAGGCATAGTCAATTCCACAACTCATTTCATAATTAGAATAATCGAGATGACACGAGAATCCAAACACTTACTCATTCTATTACCAAGTGAATTACATAAAAAGGGGAATAATTTTCCTACCATAGACAGGATAGTTGAGTAACAAGGTGGGAAGACAACTCTTGAGTTGGGTGAAAGTTTACTAACTCCTCTGGGTCCTTCACCTCGAGCCTATATTGTCGGTTGATGTATGTAGGAAAGTAAAAGGATGTGTGAGTCAATCCCATCAACCTGACATAATTGTAGCCAAGGGTCTTCATCAAAAAATCTTCTTGTGGCCTCCCTGGGCACCTCCATGTGATATCTTACACAGTCCTTTCCAGTAGGTACTTCTCCCAATCAGTGATGAGGTTGAATTCTAGAACTTCCCTCTTATCTTGGTAGCAAAGAGCTCTAAGTGGGCCTCCTTTTAATGGTTTGGTTAACTTTAATTTCTTGAGGAGCCAAATATGAAAAATAGCAGGACTCCCTTGCAAATGATCTAGTCCGAATCTATGGCCATAGCTCATATTATTGAATCCCTTTAGTGTTTCTACAAGAACCGTAGAGATGATGTCACCTCCTCTCTTCAACTTTTTTACCACCTCAATCAAAACAGACATTGGACCACATCCAGGAGTATAGAGAACATAATGAGCTATCATGCAAAGTAAATAAGCATCTTGTGATCTCTTTTGATGGATTCCTCCCATTGGTAGATATTGGATGAAGATCTGGGCCACCTTCAGAATGTCAATCTTTCCATTCCTGACAAATTGCTTTGCTTCCTCTTCTTTCCATCCGAAGAAGTCTTGAATTTGCTCTGAATAACCTTTCTTCAAGGATGGCTAGAACAAACTACCTTTGGGTGGAGATAACATACAAACTCAGAATTCTTCGAGAGTTGGGCAGATATCAACCAATCCAAACTGAAATATATGCAATTTGGCATCCAAATGCTAAGGCACCTGCCGGAGTAACTGGTGTTGTAATTGCAAACATCCAATTCAGCTGAGAAATGACACATTCATAGATTCCAGCAATCTTGGTGCCCTTATGTTTATGTCTAAGGTCCATTTCCTCAACATCTCATCCAATGAGCTCATAACTTTTCCTGAAACCATTATAAACAAAGGAGATAAGATGATTTATCAAAGCATTACTCATTAGCTAATGACTCAAACAAGCCTTTACCACTATTGCATCAAGCTCTTCTTTTTTTACTGATCAAGGGTGGGAAATAAACTGGCCTTGATAAACTGGTGCCGGGTGGTAATTTTCTTTTAGGGGATAAAGTTTTGGACAAGAGTTGACAGACCATCGGAAAATGACAAATACCTAACAGCCTTGGATGCCAAACGGTGATTCTTAGGGGATAAAATCCTAGAGAAGAAGTGATGGGCCAATGGTTGGATGATAGATACCTAATGGCCTTTCGTGCCAAATGGCAATTCTTGGGGGACACAAACTATGATGATCTTTAAAGATACTTTGATTATTAATCAAGGAACCAATTTTTTTCCATTATATGGTTGAGACCACACTTGCACATGTCAAGTTGCCTACGTTTCCCTCAAAATGAATCAGGTCTGATATAGTTCAGGCCATTTTCCCTTTCAGGCTTAATATTTCTTGAGTTGATCCATGTTGACCAGTCCAGGTATTTCTTCGCCGTTGTGGTCTATGAGTTTCACATCTTTGCCTAGTAGAATTTCTTTGACAGTGAATGGCTACTCCAATTGGGCCTGAATTTTCCTCTTGGGTCATGAATTGGGGCTCTTTGTTCTTGAAGAACAAGTTCACCCTTTTCTATGTGGGGGGGCTTCACATGCTTGTTAAAGGCCTTGGCCATTCCCAGTTGATATTTCTTCAGATTATCTATGGCTTTCATGTGCCTTTCATTAAGAAAATTGAGCTCGTCATGTCTGGCCTTCACCCACTCTCCTTCAGGTAGCTGATGTCACACCCCGTTAACATAGAATCAGATCGGTGATCGAGTTAACTCTGGTTTACCTAAAACCTGCTAGGATCATCTGATACAGTACCTGACCACAGCATATCCACATCTAAGATAAGTGTTCAAAAGTTCAGCGGAAGACTTAAATTACCTGTAAATATCCCCAATATATTTGATACCTAAATTCTAGTATATAGCTAAGTACATATGGGTCCGCAAGCATGATATTTACACAAAAGAATAACAATTTACATATCAAGTACACAAAGGGGAGGGCATCAAAAATCTAAAAAAGAAATCCTGTGTGGTGTTATTGCTGTGGTCCCGCAGCACAGCCCTCACACATGTAATCAGCACTATGCTCATACTCCTTAGGGACCCACCAATCTTCAATAGGAAACTCGACTGTGGGGCCTAACTCCTGATCTTCAGGCGGGTGACCTACAAAATCATTGAAAAGAGGTGTGCACGTGGGGTGAGCTCACTAGCTCAGTAAGTGAAAAGAAAGACCACACAAGCATTCACATCCATATGCACTATATGTAATGTAATTCATTTTAATCTTATCCACCTAACCAACATTACTAAGTCTTAGGTTATATGCTACTCACAACCATAGTGCGCGTATACCTCGAGTTCGAGTCGCGAACTCTATCCCGCGATAAGGCCATAGGGCTGTCCGAGAAGGCCCACTTTGAGTACTCAAAAAAGTAAAACATTCTGACCATCGGCTCTCAACATAAAAGTAAATGATAGAAATGTAAAGGTGCTAACCCCGGTAATTTAAAAATAGTACAATTGACCCTCTTGAATATAAAACTGTGGTTACCGACTGTCCTAATGACCAATTGGGCATATGTCTAACCGCCATAGTGACCCAACAACCGTGCCCACTGCTTCCCCCCAAGTGATAACCCAACACCTCAACTCCTGTTGGGAAGGGTCATTGCATAGGGAATGATAATCCTAAACCATATGCTCCTATATGATGAAGTACGATTGCATAGTACCACCGTATCCCATTCCACGGGCCACCAATGCACTCATTTCCAATCCGACTACGGCGTCTAGTCTAATAATGCATCATGCATAGTATTCCAACCATTCGTCACATAAGCATATCAATCATTTAGCATTGAGAATGTAAAACACAACACACATATCATAATTCATTTGTTTAGAATGCACAAGCAATGCGTGCGAATGGCATACGAGGATGACTAATCTACACATAATTTGTATGATGACATGGCTAGTCTAGATATAATTTAATGATGTAAGAACATGCCTTAAAATAAAGTCAAATGTCCTCTCCCCACTTACTTGTTGTGTATAAAAGCTCACGTTCGGTACGGGTGAGATTCGGTGTGAGAAATGTAAGTTTCTAGTGGAACATATCACAAATGAATAAGGTTAGAATTTCACCACTTTGGGGTCAAAAATAATGAGGTTTGATGTTGAAATCATGTTTAAAATCATAAAATAAGGCTGCCTGTTTGTTTTGGGCCCATTTGGGCTAAAAAATCTGACTGGTGGGTCAACAGGTGGGCCAGACAGCCCATCGGTCTTCGCCCACCGATTAAATAGGCAGGCCAGATAGCCCATCGGTCCTTGCCCACCGGTTCAACAAGCGGGCCAGATAGCCCACCGGTCCTTACCCACTAGTTGGAATTAGGGTTCTACCCCAACAGGCGGGCCCCTACTAGTGGGCAGGTTCGCCTGTCGGTCTTCGCCCACCTGTTAGCGCGGGAATTGGTTTTCTCTCTTAAAAACACTTCTCAACCTTGGAAAAACCAAATGGTGCTATTCCAATCACATTCTCCACACATATAAGGCCTCATCATATGATTCTAATCTAGATCTAAGTTAGATTTAAGGATTGAAAAGCAAATCTTACCTTCTTTGCTCAAGAACTTTTCCAAAACCCCAAAATCACCTCTTAAACTCAAGAAATCACTGATGCTTCTCAAATCTTGCAAACACTTCTTTAAAACCTTCAAAATCAACACATAGACCATCTATTAAACCTTAGATTCATCATCTCAAGTGGGATTAACAAGATCTCAAGGGACTCTACCCAAATCAAGGGTTTCACTTGGGGTTTTGTGAAAGTTTAAGAAGTATAGCCTTCACTCACCTTAAATCGTAGGTCTAATGTAGGGGATCACTTTTTTGGTGCCGGAATGAGAAGATCAAAGCTCGGCGTCACTTAAAATCATTTCTTCCTCTTTTTCTTTTCCTTTCTTCTTCTTCATTCTCTTTTCTTCCTTTATTTTCTCTCTCTCTTCTTTACTTTTCTCACCCACTCTTTAAGGCATTAAATGAGAAAAAGGAAAAAAAATAAGTACTATTTATACTAGAGAATATCTAGTAACCACATGGGTGGGTCACACTAATGGGCGAGTTCGCCTACCTATTGGTCAAAACTTAGCCAAACAATTGAGATTTCAATGGAATTCGACTCTCAACATGTATCTCACTCTCGGCACAAGATGTATAATATATATACACTTTAGGATACGGCTACATACCAGCATTACCTTATATGGCCTTATGATACATGCATGTACACGGCTTGGGTACACCCATCTCCTTAGGCACTGACTCAGACTTATCCGGCCAACCTGTGTTCAAAGTCACCCTTGCCATCATGGTCCATAGGGAACTTGCCTCAACCCTATCTGGTTTGGGTTTTGCATGGTTAAATCGGGTCAATCATGTAAGTAAACCAGGTTTAAAAGTAGGGTATCACATTTACCGCCCCTTTTTAAAAATTTTTTCCTCGAAATTATTATACCTGGTTGTTCGAAAAGATGAGGGTACTTGACTTGGATTTCATCTTCTTTCTCCCAGGATGCTTCTTCAAGTGAATGGTTAGCCCATTGCACCTTTATAAAGGAAATGGAGCGGTTGCTAAGGGTTTTCACTTTTCGATCCAAGATTTCGGCTGCTTGTTCTTTATAGGTCATATCAGCTTCTAGATATTCTGGTTCCACAGGTAATACATGCGATAGATCGTGAATGTACCGCTTCAGTATGGATATATGGAGCACATTATGAACATTTTTGAGCAAAGGTGGAAGAGCAAGCATGTAGGCTACTGAGCCAACCCGAGTCAAAATCTTAAATGGACCAATGTATCTCGGGCTCAACTTACCCTTTCTGTGGAACCTATACAACCCTTTAGTGGGAGAAATCCTGAGAAACACCTTTTCTCCTGCTTGAAACTCAATGTCTTTCCTGCGGGTGTCTGCATAACTCTTTTGACGTGACTAAGCTGCCTTAATCCTTTCTCAAATAACATCGACCTTGTCATATGTTATCTGTATCATTTCGGGTCCTAACATTCGGCGTTTTCCTACCTCATTCCAATACAGAGGAGTTCTACACTTTCTACCATATAATGCCTCATATGGAGCAATCCCAATTGTAGCTTGATAACTGTTGTTATAGGAAAATTCCATAAGGCGTATATATTCTTCCCAACTACCACTCATTTCCATTGCACATGCCCTGAGCATGTCTTCTAATATCTGTATGGTTCGTTATGACTGACCAATAGTCTATGGGTGGAAAGCAGTACTCAACTTCACATGTGATCCCAAAGCATGCTAAAAACTTTTTCAAAATCTGGAAGTGAACCTTGGGTCCCTATCTGACATAATGCTCACTAGCACTCCATGCAAATGCACTATGTTATCCATATAAAGTTATGCTAACTTGACCATAGAGTAATTGGTCTTAATGGGAATGAAATGAGCAGTCATAATAAGCCGATCAACTATCACCCAAATCACATCCATCTGCTTAGGTGTGTATGGTAGTCTGGTGACAAAGTCCATCGTAATCCTACTTCTAGTTTTGTACTGAGAGTGGCTAAAGAGTACCATAAGGTTGATGCCTCTCAGCTTTTACTTTTTAGCATGTAAGGCAAGTCACCACATATAGGGCTATTGTGATTTTCATGTTTGGCCACCAGTAGTTTTGTTTGAGGTCCTTATATATCTTTGTACTTCCTGGGTGGAGTGAGTACTCAGAGCTATGTGCTTCTTGCACTATCTTGTCTTGTATCTCCAAATCATCGGGCACACACAACCTACCTCGAAACAATAATGCCCCGTCACTAGCTAAAACAAAATCAGGGACATTCATTGTTTGCTCTTAAATCTTAATTCTGATCCATTGCAACTTAGGATCCAAAGGTTGTTTCATTATCACCTCTAGCCTAATAGACGGATGCACCTGTAGAGCTGCCAGGGATACAGTTAACCATTTAATGATTTCTAGTTGATGTTCAAGCTCTAAGGTTTCTCCTTCACATAAGAGGGTTTCATCCATTAGCATCGCCTCTTGTACGAGTTATAGGCTGACTGCTAAGTGTGAGAGTGACACAGTCTGTGCCTTCTGACTCAATGCATCTGCTGCTACATTAGCCTTGCCAGGATGATACTGAATGTCACAATCATAATCCTTCATGAGCTCAAGCCATCTCCTTTGCCTCATATTCAAATCTTTTTGGGTGAAAAAGTACTTAATGCTTTTGTGATCACTGTATATCTCGCACTTCTCCCCATACAAATAATAATGTCACCAAATCTTTAGGGAAAAAATGACTGCGGCTAGTTCCAAGTCATGAGTGGGGTAGTTCTTCTCATATTCCTTTAGTTGTCAAGATGCATATGCTATCACCTTACTGCATTGCAGGAGAATATGACCCAACCCATCCTTAGAAGCATCAGTGTAGACTGTCATTCCACCTATGCCTTCAGGGATGGTCAACACAAGGGCTGACACCAACCGTTTCTTCAACTCCTGAAAACTTTTCTCACATTCCTCTGTCCATTCAAATTTTACACCCTTTTTGGTTAACTTAGTCACTAGTGCTGAGATCTGAGCAAAATTCTCAATGAAGTGCCTGTAGTGCCCAGCTAAACCCAAAAAACTTCTAATTTTTGTAATGTTCTTAGGGTTTTCCCACTCTACTACTACTTTCACCTTATCAGGATCCTCCTCGATTCCATCCTTAGACACTACGTGTCCTAGGAATCCAACTTTCTTAAGCCAAAATTCACACTTACCATATTTGGAAAACAATTGTTGTTCTCTCAGCCTCTGTAATACCATCCTCAGGCGTTGAGTGTGCTCCTCTTCTATCTTAGAGTAGATAAAGATGTCATCAATAAAAACAATTACCCATTTTTCAAGGACATCATGAAATACTCGATTCATTAAATCCATGAACGCTGCCGATGCATTGGTTAACCCAAAAGATAACACTAGGAACTTATAGTGACCATATCGAGTCCTGAAAGTTGTCTTGAGTATGTCGCCACTCTTTATCTTGAGCTGATAATAGCCTGATCTAAGATCTATCTTTGAAAATACCTTTGCACCTTATAGTTGGTCAAACAAATCATCAATGTGTGGCAATGGATACCGATTCTTAATGGTTAGCTCATTCAATTCCCAGTAATCGATGCACATACGCAAGTTGCCATCCTTCTTCTTGACAAACAATACTGGGGCACCTCAAGGTGAAACACTTAGGTGAATAAACCCCTTCTCCAATAATTCTTGCAACTGTGTCTGTAACTCCCTCAATTCGGCTAGTGCCATCCTATATGGAGCTTTAAACATTGGAGCTACTCCAGGAATCAAGTCTATGGAAAATTCCAACTCTCTATCAGGAGGCAGCTACATCAGATCATCTGGAAAGACATTAGGAAATACTTTAACCACCTCTACCTCTTTTAGAGGTGTAACCTTTGCATCAACATCAAGTATCGATGCTAAGTAACCCTGGCATCCACTTTCCAACAACTTTACCTCTTGAAGAGCAGAGATGAGGACCTTTATAGCCCGTTTTATTTTATCTGCTTGGTATACCAATTCTTTCCCTTCATCATTTATCACCCTAATTATTTTTTTAGTACACATCACATTTTCTTGATGGGCCGATAACCAATCCATGCCCAGTATAACATCAAAATTCTGCATGTTAAATTTGATGAGTTCTGCATCTAATTTCTTTCCACTGATTTCAACTGGGCATGGCCCATACACCTCCTTCAACTGTGTAACTTTGTCTATAGGTATACTAACAATCATCTTATGATCTAGTGTCCTGGGCAACATACCAAGTTTCTCAGTAAATCTCTTAGATATGAACGAATGTGTCGCTCCTGAATCACACAAGACATAGGCTGGTATACCTGATATAGGTAGAACACCTAGTGCAACAACGCATATAAGTTTAGCATAAGAAAAATCTTAAATTAAAATGCACCTGCTACCACTTTTGTGCTGGCCTCAGCTTCCTTAGCTGATAAGGCATACATTCTTCCTTGTAGCTGATTCCCCTGAGTTAAGGGAGGTCTATACACAGAGGGCTGACTGGATGGTAAGGCTGGTTTGACTCGACAGTCATTAGAAAAATGCCCATAAGAGTGGCAATTAAAGCAACGACTCTGTGACATCGAAACTGGGGTAGGAACCCTTTGTACTTGACCTGATGTAGATGGGGGACGGGGTGGCCTTGTGATTGTAGGCACCATACTAGTGTTCGGGTGAAAAGATGTAGAGCCTGGACCACCAACTGGTGGAGAAAGGTAGCCAGATGGCCTATAGGGTTGTCTGTATGGAGGCCCAAAACTATACGACCCACGGTATACCTTGGATGAGTTGCCTTGTAGCCTTTTCCTCAGCTTACCTCATATGCTTAGGGGTAAAATGGAGCAAGCTTTCAAACTACTGCTGATAGCCAAGGATAGTCTTATTCCCTTGAGTCAAGGCCATGAATTCCATCTCTTTACGATCTCTGAAGCTATGAGGGTAATGGTTTGCCAAAAACAATTCCTTGAACTGCTCCCATATGGGTTCCAGATGTGCAGCAAACAATAGAGGCTTAGAGGCTTGCCACCAAGAGTTGGCTTCATTCTTGAGTTGTAGCCCTGCACAAATAAGCTTATGCACCTCAGTGCACTCAACTACCTCAAATATCTTTTCCAGCTCTTCGATCCACTGGTCCGGCTCTAGAGGATCACTCCCCACCTTAGAAAATATAGGTGGCAAGTTCCTCTTGAAAGATTCCACTACCCTTGTCATACTATTCATCGACGGGTAATAGGGTGCATATGCCGGATAGTAAGGGTACAAAGGGGGCACCATATATGGAGGAGTGTCGAGTGGCAGAATTGGAGGTGTACTTCCAGCTTGCTCACGTGGTGTCGTACCAAGTGGTGCTCCTCCTATTTGTGGTCCCATACCAGACCCTCCAGGTGGGTCTTGTGGAGTAATTATCCGAGGATATTGATCAGGTTGAGGAAGGTCTGACTGTTGCTGTATAGCAACCATAAATGCCTACTATTGCTGAAGCATTTGTTGCTGGAAAGCTTGTTGTGACTGCTGGACTATGGTCGCAACATCACTTGGAGTGATGACAGGTGAAAGATCTAGCAGTGTAGTCACAGGTGGGTCCCTTTGTGCCACACCCTGGTCAAGGGTTTTTTGAGGTTGTGGAAGTGGGGTTTGCCCCACAGAGCGGGACCTTAGAGGATTTGGTGGTCGATCGATAGGATGAGGACCACATGAGGTGCCTCGAGCATTGCTACTGAATCTAGTGCGTACCATCGTGTCCTTGCACCTGGATCATACCGTACACAAAATATTGGTTCAGTATCTTAGAATTTACATAACGCACATAATCATTTCCCATTCTATAACATAGCCCATGAGATTAATTTTTCTCTATGGTTCACACACTCTTAGATTTGACCTTAAACTTTCAATCCGGCCATATAATCATATGCCAAAACATGAGGTATTGTAGTGTATGATGTCTTGCATCCAGCCACAGCTTAGCCCCGAGAGTACTATGCTAGTGCTTCGACAAGTAGGATGGAGGTCATGCTAGCCAATTAGCGGGCCGTGGGGGTTGCAAGGGGGGCAGGAGGCCCCCTTACATAGCGGGGGTGTAGGGGGGCGCAGCCCCCTGCTCGATTTTTTTTTGTTATTATTATTTCATTTAAATTTGTTAATAATGTATTATTATTATTATTATTACTACTACTATTATTTTTTTTCCTACCGGTAGGAGGCCACCAGCGGGTGACTTGGGTCGGGGCCCACAAGTCCAACCCGAGGCGGCCTTAAAGGGGCTTTTAAGCCTCTTCTTTCTTCATTTCTCCTATCTTCTCCTCTTAGGCTCAACTCAAGGTGATTTTGGAGGGTTACTTGGTGCATCCACTCACAATTTCACTCAATGATTCCGCGGATTTTGAAAGATTTAAGCACTTTTCACTCTTAAGTAAGTCTCTTTTCCATTTCTCCTCTTGGAAACATATATTTTGGGTGTTGAATCCATCCATACTTCCCAAAACTTGATTTCTTTCATGTCTCTTTCCATAGAATAGTCATTCCATGAGAATATGATGCAGTGTTTGTGACTCATTGATAGTTTTGGGCTTTACTAACCAATCTATGGGAGAAAATCCCAAACCTTGCCCTAATTCCTCCAATTTGGGGTTTTCTTCTATTTCTTCTCTTTTCTCCCCAATTAACAACTCAATTGGAATTTCTTATCATTGATTTGCACTTACATTGTTGGAAAGGTCATGAAAACTTGTATATGCTTGCAATTCCATCTCATTTCTATGAAAATCCATCTCTTTTGAGTTAGGTTTCTTGAAAAAAAAAATTTGGGGTTTCTATGATTCTCTTCACTTCTTTCCATACTTGTGACTAACTTTGAATCACTTACCATTAAATTTTGGTGCAATGATATTTGACTTACACTTGTTTCTTGTATGCCTCTATTACCCCTATGATCATGAAATTTATTTTTTATTTTTTATTTTTTTTCTCAAATTGGAAATCTCTCTCATTCCTTGCACTTCAATGTCATAATAGAAATGTTTACATATTCTTGGTTGTATAATGATAGGTATTACTATCATTGACATATAAGCTTCAATTTCCACACTTTTATGGGATTTTCATTCTCTTGGATTGAACTTGTACATTAAAATTGGGGGTTTTCTACCATTTGACTCCAATTACCCCACTTGAGGAAATTCTCATGAGGCTTTCCATCACTTCTCACTTGCCATGCTTTATGCTCCTTTGTTACTCTTCTATTTTGCAACATGCTAGTGGATGTCATGTTTGGGGATTTCCTTCTATTCATTTCTCCATGGCTTAACCGCCCCTCTTTTTATAATGATCCACATTATTTATTTGGGTGCATTTACATGTGCTTGCTCACCCTCCTGTTTACTTCCTTTGCCATGCAACATTCTTACTTATCACTATTTCTTCTCTTTTTTTATTAGGATGTCTTCTCGCAAGGGAAAGGAACCCACATCCTCTTCTAGTAGACGTAGGGCCACAACTTCTAAAAGGAAAGGTGTAGGGACTAGACCCTCAGCTAATCGCACAAGACAACAAGGACATGCCCCCATAGATCTTCTGGACTATGATGAGAGACTCTTCCAAAGTATGAGAGCAGTAACGAATTGGCAGACCTTCCTAAAAAGGTCTGTAATGATGGAAAAAACTGTTGTAGCTTGTGATTTCAGCAAGATTCAACTACAGGAGAGATTTACTGCATTGGGTTGGCAGTCCATCCTTGATATTGACCGCCCATGCTATGAACACCTTGTTCGAAGATTTTATTATAATTTGGAGGTTTTTTACCAGTATAGGGAGTACTCAATCACCAGCATGGTGAAAGGAGTGAACATCCATTTGATGGTGGACACTCTTACTAGTATTTTAGATATGTCATCAGTTGGGCATCAATTCTATAATCCCCTAAGGAGTAAGCCCGTGGGCCCATCTTTAAATTTGGAGATGTAGGACCACATTTACGAGACCATTAGTGGTAGCACGGTGCATCCGAATTTTGAGGCAACATACAACCTGGAGGCTTGTGTATTTGCTCGCATGGTTCAGTTTAATTTGCTCCCTAGAGGAGGTCATAGGAACCAAGTGAGCTTCATGGCAGCCTACATAGCCTTCTGCATCTATAAGGCCTTGGAGGGAGGTGTCGACCATTTATGCTTGCCTTACATCATGCTTAAGACTATGGAGCATCATGCCACACATCCTGAGGATGGAGGTTTCCCATATGGTAGGACCCTCACTAGGGTTTTCGAGTTCTTTGGGGTGGATTTGAGTGGTGAGGAGGGAAAGACTCCAGCAGACAAATTTAACAAGGAAAACCTACGCAGGATGGGTCTTCAAGCTCTTATAGATGTACCTCAGAGGGCAGGAGCTCAAGGAGGCAGGAGCAGGGAGGATGTCCACATGGAGGAGGAGGAGAATAGTGAGGAGGACGAGGATTATATTCCTTAATTGGAGGAGGAGGACTTTCTGGATGAGGATATCCTCGAGGAGGAGCCTCTTGATTTGAGAGATGCTAATCCTGACTTTGCTAGGGCTGCAGACCCATAGCATAGAGCCCCACCAACTGAGAGTAGCACATTTCACTTTGAGAGCATGATGACCAGTATGAGGGCCTTAAAAGATGGGCAAGTTCAGCTTTTGAGAAGACTAGATGAGAGTGTTACTATAAAGGAAAATATCTTAGAAAGGCATGCTACATTAGAGAATTCCTTCCTAAGATTGAGCGAAGATCTGGACGCAACGTCAGATGCTATATCAGTGGGCTTTATCCCACTCCGGAGGGATGTGCAACTAGTGAATGCAAGGTTTGCTTACTACGACCATTGTCTCAATGTTACATTGAGGCCTAGGAGGGATGGAGTAGTAAAGTTAGATGATGATGAGGGTCTCTGAGGACTTAGCTTGCCTATCCTAATCAGCTTCTTACTTGTCTCTATGTTGTTTATGTGTCTATGGTGGACTATTTTTTTTATACTTTTCTCTATAATTTGGACTTGCTAGTATGGTGTTATGATGTTGTTGGTGACCTTTGGTTAGTTTTGTCTGCTTGATAAACTTATTGTAATTTGGTTGTAACAACGTTAGTTAGCCTTTGTTGATTATGCTTATTTGTAAATGTATGTCGTCTATCAGGCGCTTATATTTGAAAATTTTAGGAAATCTTGTTTTAACGTTGTTATGCCGCTAAAATTTTTTTAAATCTGTACTCTATGGGTTATGCAATCAAATAACTAATCTCTTATTTATTCTAAGCAAACTTTCTCTCATGCATGCCAGGAAATACAATAAATAAATGCAACCATTTTTTTTTTGGATTTTAATTCTTTAAAGTTTTTACATTTACCCAACCCCATTTCCTATTATAGATTCTATGGGGTATAAATGGTCTGCTGTGATGGATAGAGCATCATCGCTTTGATACCACTATTATAACACCTCATTCACACAGAACTAGACCGGTAACCAAGTTAACTCTGGTTAACCCAAAACCTGCCAGGATCATCTAATACAGCACCTCACCACAGCATACCCACATCTAAGATAAGTGTTTAAAAGTTCAGTGGAAGACTTAAATTACCTGTAAATATCCCCAATATACTTGATACCCAAAATGTAGTATATAGCTAAGTACATGTGGGCTCCACAGGCATACTATTTATACAAAAGAATAACAATTTACATATCAAGTACACAAAGGAGAGGTCATCAAAAATCCAAAAAAGAAATCATGTACTATGTCATTGCTGCTATCCCACAGCACAGCCCTCGCACATGCAATCAGCACCGTTCTCATACTCCTCATGGACCCACCAATCCTCAATAGAAAACTCAATTGTGGGGCCTGACTCCTGATCTTCAGTTGGGTGACCTACAAAATCATCTAAAAGAGGTCTGCACGTGGGGTGAGCTCACTAGCTCAGTAAGTGAAAAGAAAGACCACACAAGCTTTCACATCCATATGCACTATATGTAATGCAAGTTATTTTAATCTTATCTAGCTAACCAACATTACTAAGTCTTAGGTTATGTGCTACTCACAACCATAGTGTGCGTATGCCCCGGGTACGAGTCACGAACTCCATCCCGCGATACGCCCATAGGGTTGTCGGAGAAGGCCCACCATAAGTACTCAGAAAAGTAAAGTATGCTGACCATGGGCTCTCAACATAAAAGTAAATGACAGAAATGTAAAGGTGCCGACCCTGACAAGTTAAAAGCAGTACGATTGGCCCTCTTGAATATACCACTGAGATTGCCGACTGTCCTAATGACTAGCCGGGCGTATGTCTAACTACCATAGTGACTCGACAACCGTGACCACTTCCCTCAAGTGATAACCCAACACCTCAACCCCTGTTGGGAAGGATCGTAGCACAGAGAATGATAATCCTAAACCGCATGCTCCTATATGACAAAGTACGATTGCATAGTGCCACCACGTCCCATTCCACGGGCCACCAATGCACTCGTTTCTAATCCGACTATAGCGTCCAGTCTAATAATGCATCATGCATAGTAATCCAACCATTCATCACATAAGCATATCAATCATTTAGCATTGAGAATGTAAAACATAACACACATATCATAATTCATTTGTTTAGAATACACAAGCAATGCGTGCGAATGGCATACAAGGATGACTAATCTACACATAATTTGTATGACGACATGGCTAGTCTAGATACAATTTAATGATGCAAAAACATTCCTTAAAATAAAGTCAAATGTCCTCTTCCCACTTACTTGTTGTGTACAAAAGCTCACGTTCGGTACGGGTGAGATCTGGCGTGAGAAATGTAAGTTTCTAGTGGAACCTATCATAAGCGAATGAGGTTAGTATTTCACCACTTTGGGGTCAAAACTAATGAGGTTTGATATTTAAATCATGTTGAAAATCATAAAAGAAGGCTGCCCTCCCATTTTGGGCCCATTCGGGCTCAAAAATCTAACTGGTGGGTCAACAGGTGGGCCAAATAGCCCACCGGTTCAACAGGCGGGCCAGATAGCCCACCGGTCCTTGCCCACTGGTTCAACAGGTGGGTCAGATAGCCCATCAGCCCTTACCCACCTATTGGAATTAGGGTTCTACCTCAACAGACGGGCCGCTATTGGTGGGTGGGTTCGCCCACCTGTTGGCGCGGGAATTTGTTTTCTCTCTTAAAAACACTCCTCAACCTTGGAAAAACCAAATGGGACTATTTCAATAACATTCTCCACACATCTAAGGCCTCAGAAGATGATTCTAATCTATATCTAAGTAGATTTAAGGATTGAAAAGCAAATCTTACCTTCTTTGCTCAAGAACTCTTCCAAAACCCCAAAATAACCTCTTAAACTCAAGAAATTACCAATGCTTGTCAAATCTTGCAAACACTTCTTTAAAACCTTCAAAATCAACTCATAGACCATCTATTAAACCTTAGATTCATCATCTCAAGTGGGGTTAACAAGATCTCAAGGGACTCTACCCAAATCAAAGGTTTCACTTGGGGTTTTGTGAAAGTTTAAGAAGTATAGCCTTCACTCACCTCAAATCGTAGGTCTCATGTTGGGGATCACTTTTTCGGTGCCGGAATGAGAAGATCAAACCTCAGTGTCGATTAAAATCATTTCTTCATTTTTTTCTTTTCCTTTTTTCTTCTTCGTTCTCTTTTCTTCCTTTCTTTTCTCTCTCTTCTTTACTTTTCTCACCCACTCTTTAAGGCATTAAATGAGAAAAAGGAAAAACAATAAGTACTATTTATACTAGAGAATATCTAGTAACCACATGGGTGGGTCACACTAGTGGGCGAGTTCGCCCACCTGTGACAGTCCACCTACTGGTCATAACTTAGCCAAACAATTGAGATTTCGATGGAATTCGACTCTCAGCATGTATCTCACTCTCGGCACAAGATGATAGGTGCATACCAGTATTACCCGTATATGGCCTTATGATAGGTGCATATACACGGCTTGGGTACACCCGTATCCTTAGGCACTGACTCAGACTTGTCTTCCCAACCTGTGTTCAAAGTCACCCTTGCCATCATAGTCCATAGGGAAACTACCTCAACCCTCTCTGGTTCGGGTCATGCATGGTCAAACCAGGTTAACCGTGTCAGTAAACCAGGTTTAAAAGTAGGGTATCACAGCTAACGATCAAGAAGTTCCCTTAGGGATGGTAGCAGGATTTGTACAGGTAGAACCACCTTAATCCCATATACCAAAGAGAAAGAGGTGGCCCCTGTCGAGGATCGTACAAAAGTCCGGTATGCCTATAAGGCAAGGGGTAACTTATTAGCCCAATCTTGTGTATTTCTGCCATTTTCTATAAGATGACTTTGATATTTTTGTTGGCTGCTTCCACTGCCCCATTGGTCTATGGCCTGTAAGTTGTAGAGCGATGCCTTCTGATACTAAACTTTGTACAGATTTTATCGGTCTTACTCCAGAAATGGGATCCCTGATCTTATATCAATTCTTGAAGTACTCCATATCAAGAAATGATATTTTCTTGGATGAATTTTGCCACCTTAGAAGATCTGAGGACCGCATAGGACTGAGCTTCTACCCAGTTGGTGAAATAATCAATGGCTACCAAGATGAACTGGTGTCGTTGGATGCCTTGGGGCTGACCTTTCCAATGATATCAATGCCCCAAGTGGAGAATAAACTAAGCGAATGCAACTCTATTGGCGGGATATGTATGATGTTGGCAAATATCTAACACTTGTGGCATTTCTTGACAAAGTCCAAGCAATCTGCTTCCATTGTGTTCCAGTAATATCCTAGCCTGAGGATCTTTTTAGATAATATCTTAGCATTCATATGGGTCCATAGAGACCTTGATGAATTTCCTCCATGATGGTTATAGATTGTTCTTTATCCACACACAACAACTGTATTCTGTCATAGGATCTCTTGTATAACAAATCCTCTTGAAGAATAAATTGGGTGGCATATCTTCTCAAAAACTTCT
The DNA here is from genome assembly GCF_013358625.1 of Macadamia integrifolia. NCBI lineage: Eukaryota > Viridiplantae > Streptophyta > Magnoliopsida > Proteales > Proteaceae > Macadamia > Macadamia integrifolia. The sequence continues at coordinate 25,709,407 of NC_056565.1, read as the reverse complement.
TTTCTCTGTCAGTTGCTTCAGCTGGGCACTTTTCTCTCTCTGATGAAATCCACTATATGAGCAAACTAGGACTGACCATCCACAGTAAGAGAGTTCACCTAATTCTAATAATTGGGCCTATTTCTTTGTTCCACTAAGAATGGTCGAACCCTAGCCACAGGGTTGCATTCTATTATGGAGGCCAAGGTTGTAAGGGCATCAACAAACCTATTGTTATCTCTCTATAAGTATTCGAACAAGATCTTCTCAAAGTGTTCAATCACCTCTTCCAGATGTTCTTGATACGGCTTCAACTTTTCATCTCTGGTCTTCCATTTTTTCTACTTCTAGAAAATGACAATGGATGAATCTCCATACACCTTGATCCTTTTAACCCCAATGGTCAGGGTCATTTCTAGTCTCAAGGCACAAGCTTCATATTCAGCAATATTGTTGATACAGGGGAAATCGAGGCAGAATGATAGAGGTAAATAAAGGCCATCAGGAGTGACAAGCAATATTTTTGCACCACACCCTTTTTGATTAGCCGCTCTATCAAAGAATAACTGCTATCCATTAATTGTGTCTTCTTCCTCTATTGCTGTGATTCCTTCATCAGGAAAGGCATCATCCAAGGATCTTCCATCTTTCGTGGGGTGGCCCGCCAAATGATCAACTATGGCCTGCCCCTTGATAGATTTCTGAGTAACATAAGTGTTGTCAAACTCTGATAGTAAAAGCAACCAATGGGTCATCCCTCCTGTTAAGGCTGATTTCTCAAAGAGATATTTGATGGGATCCATCCTTGAGATCAAGTGCACTAGATAAGAAACTATGTAGTGTCATAACCTTTTCGTTGCCCAAATCAACACAACTCAAGTTCTTTCCAAAGATGTGTACCATGTCTCATATTGAGGTAATTTTAAAATGCTCTACCCCTTCTTTCGTCTCCTTTTGTGCTAGTAATGAGCACATGGAATATTCTCCCATGGATAAGTACAAGAGAAGTGGTACTCCTTCCATTGGCTATGCCAATACTGGTGGGTTCATAAGGTATCCCTTAAAATATTAAAATCTTGTTGGCATTGGTCATTCCATTCTGTGTGCTGATCCTTCTTTGGTAGCTTGAAAATTGGTTCACAGATTGTAGTCAATTGAGCTATAAATCTGCTAATATACTAGATGTGACTCGAAAATCCTAGTATTTGCTTCTCAGTCCAAGGTGTGGGCATTTCCTGAATGGCCTTGATCTTGATAGGGTCAACTTCAATGCCTCTTTCACTCACCAAGAAATCTAACAACTTTCTTGCTATTACCCCAATGCACACTTCTGAGGGTTCAGCTTGAGCTGATACTTCTTGAATCTTTCAAAGAAATTCCTTAGTGTGGGAATATGCCGCTGCTAATCTTTTGAATTTACAATCATGTTGTCCACGTAGACTTCAACATCTTTGTTCATCATGTCATACAATATGGCCGTAGCTGCTCTCTGATAAGTTGCCCCAGTGTTCTTCAGTCTAAAAGGCATCACCTTATAACAATAGGTTCTCCACAGAGTGGTGAAGGCTGTCTTCTCATGATCTTTAGAGTGCATGCTTATCTGGTTGTATCATGAGAATCCATCCATAAATAATAACAAAGCATGCCTTGCCATATTATCCACCAATACATCAATGTGAGGTAATGGGAAGTCATCTTTAGGGCTCACTTTGTTAAGATCTCAGAAGTCCATGGACATTCGTACCTTACCATCTTTCTTCTGTACTGGTATAATATTGGCCAACCATTGGGGGTATTTCACCACTTGTAGAAATCCCGCATTCCACTGCTTCACAATTTCTTCTCTGATCTTCTCACTCCATTCTGGTCACATTCTCGGAGCTTCTATTTTATCGGCTTTGCCCCAGGGTAAGTCGGCAATCAATGTTGTATGATGTTGGGGTTGATACCAGGCATATCCTCATAAGACCAAGCAAAGACCTCAGCGAATTCCTTTAGAAGACTAATCATTTGTTCTGCTTCTTCGTCATCAAGGGTAGTGCTAATTTTTACCTCTCCAAGGCATTAGTCATTTCCTAGATTAATATCCTGAGTATCCTCATGGATGGGTTGGGCTTTCTTTGATTTGCATTGTTTTATTAATTCTTAGTATTTATTAAGATCATCATCAAAAAAAGGAGGCAAGTCATACTTGGAATCTGAAATTTCATTCATAAAAGGAGTAACATACTCAACATACAAGGAATCTGGACTCTCCTCAAGCGGGGAGGCCAAAATGAAATCATAAATAACAGACTTGACTATAGACTTGATAACTGGCATAATGCTTTTTCCGGGGGTATTTAGACTGGTTGACTCAATAGCATGAGCAAACTTGAAGTTTTCTCCAATGCTTGTCCAGTTCAGGAGTGGTTCAGTGGCTTGATGGATGAGGAGGTGGAAAAGGCCTTCTTCTCCTTCTAAGAAAATTGTTGCTATTTTTTCAGTGGTGCAATGGTTCTTCGTGAATAACAGCTGGTCAATTTCATGCTCTCAGAAGCCAAAATTTCTGAGGGGTGAAGATTGGTGGAGATTGCTCAGTCCTCTTTCTATAAAGTCCATCTTTTCTAGCCTGTTGAGGGATGCCATCCCAGTGCCTTGATCACACATTTGACCACCTTCACTAGTCTTCCCATTGCAGTTGGTTCAGGCACAGTACATGCAAACCATCATTCTTTGTTCCCTTCTTTGCTTTGCATACACACTTCTTCCTTTGAAGGACGAGGCTTGAGTTCATGTAGCTCTTGCGCTCTTGGTTCATGTAGAAGGTAGCAAATGTAAATTTTCAAATCCGTGGGAAGTTGTAGACTCTAGGAGAGCCTTATCTTCTTTTCCCATTCTCTTTTCAGGAGGACTCAAGGACTTGGTGCCTCATTTGATTGGATCAATGTTGTAGGGTCACCAGAGGAAGACCCAGTCTCAATTAGTGTAATTTCTGCTATCCCAGTGATGCAACTATCTTGATCACTTTTATTGACTAGCATTTTCTGTTGTTCTACTTCATGAGTCACCCAGTTGAACTCATCTTGGAAAAATACTTCAAATCCTAGTTGCATCTTTGGGACGATTTCATCAAACCCTAGTTCCATATTTCCACAAAAGGGGAATCCTCTCCTTTTACAAAATATCCATTAAGATTAGGTTAGTAAGAGATGGAGATCTTCCTAGCCATCCCCAACACTTTCTACCCCTTGGTGGTCGAAGGAGTGTATCCAAGACCATTCTTTCCTTTGTTCACTGCCAAACTGGGCTACTTTGGAACTCCCTAATGATATTTCCCTTACCCCGTACCAAGAAAATATTGTATATTCTTCATCATTTGATTCACCAGTGAACTCCAGAAGGCTTCATAGTTAGTTGGGATTTCCTCCTTTGGAACTTCTTTGGCAATGACTGCACAAGTTGTTTCTAATTCGAAACCAGTTAGTTGAACTTCCTGGCCTTATTCTTCTCCGTTTTCAATATTGGTTAAGGTGTTAACCACTTCGGGGTCCCCAACTACCATGATTACCTTTCCTTCATGAATGAACTTCATTTTTTGATGGAGACTAGAGGACACTGCCTTCGCATGATGCAACCAAGGCCTTCCCAAAAGCATGTTAAAAGCTGTTGGTATATCAATGACTTGGAAGTCAATATCGAACTTCACTGGGCCAATCTTTACGGCAAGAGTAAGGATGCCAAGGATCTTCCTCCTAGTATTGTCATATGCCATATGGTTTTGGTAGTCAACCTCATTTCTTCTAAGTTGATGCCAATACTCTTTACTGATCTCAAGGGTAGCATATTCAAAGTGGACCCATTGTCAACAAGAACTTGGGGAACCACTTTGTCAAGATATTCTACCATGATGTTGAGAGCTCAATTGTGCTAGACCCCTTTGGGAAGCTCCAAATCTGAGAACATCAAGGATTGCACCACATATGTTGCACCTACTATATATGCGAGATGTGTCAGATTTATCTTGATCGGCACTTGTACATTGGTGAGAGACTTCAAAACTGCTTCACGGTGTGTGGAGGATGCCATCAACAATCCCCAAATTGAGATATTAGCCTGGGACTTCTTGAGTTAAGCCAAGACTGGGTTCTCTAATTCTTTCTTCAAGTTGTTGGTTTCTACCTCATGGGTCCCTCACTGTTCCACTACTAGAGTCTTGCCCTTATAGTCTCTTCCACTTATAGTTTCCATAACGTTGATAGGTTTCTTCACAATAATATCTATGGGATAGCAATCTTCATCATCACTATTTGTTATGATGATTATCCCTACCATGGGATCATCCTCTTCTTTTTATTCCCCCTCCCTGCTTGGGGTGGGAAGTGGAGGTCCTCCATAAATGTCAAGGGCCTGGCTCACAACTTCTTGACTGCATTAGACAACTATTGGAATGCAACGTCAACTGCTTTTGCAAATGTGTCATATAGCCCTATTTCCTCCAGATCATTCAGCTGCTCACTGTAATAATGATCACTGATAGTTACTTCACTCAACATACTATCATTTCTTCCACCCTTTCTTGCATTCTCAATGTGTTCGAGTACACTCCACACAGCTTTTCTTCTAATTCAAATGTGGAGTACTGTTCATCCATATAAACTTATGTCAACTCTCTAGATTCCTCATCATTTTTTGAATCTGATGTAGAATCATCTCCCTCCATGCATAGGGAAGGGTAAATGCCACCTGTTGGATCAGCTATTAGGTCATCACCACCAATAGCATAAACTGAGAAACACGTCGGATGTTTTGGTGAGTAATATTCTGACTCATCATCGTTGTCATTGTACCAAGGCCCTCAGTAGTCATCCCAATCTAGATACCAATCATCCTCTTGAGAATCAGAGTCATCTCCATCATCCTCATCCTCTTCCTCGTCCTCATCATCGTCATCATCCTCTTCTTCACTGATTTCCCCCTCATTTGGTTCTTCATCAGATTCTTCTGGACCATCAAATTCTTCGGTATCCAAACGCTCGTAGTATTCAGAGCCTATGGACCAGAAGATTTCCATAGGGTTGGTCCTGACATCACTGGCCCGTAGTTGGACCAATCCTAACTCATCATCCTCTATGTCACTACCTATGTGGATTAGGGAGGTGTACTCTTTGATTTACTCTCCTACTGAAAATGTTGTTACTGCCCTGAGAAGATCATCTGTGACTTCTTCAATTACTTCTGGATTATCCTTTGAAGAAACAGCGGGCTGAATTAGAGAAGTGGGATTACCCTCCTGGTCTTCTCCTAAAGAATTCACTGATCCTATTAATGGGGTCATCCTTGGGGAATCTGGGAGTGTGAGCATATCATTCCAATTATACCTATCCATCTATCCTTCTTTTAGGTTATATACCAAACCTTGAGAATGGGATTGGTATAAGGGAGATGAGGGGTAAGAAGCGCGATGGTATGAAGATGATGTAATGTGAGATGTGGGATATGAGGATTAGGGGTGATAGGATGAGGAAATTCCTTCTCCTTGATAATGAGGGGAAGATTGATGATATGGCGGAGGCTGATAATATGGTGAGGGTGGAAGGTATAGTGGAGGTTGGTAATATGGTACGGCAGATTCTTTTGTTGATGATGAAGGACGAATGGCGGGAGTTCAATCTTTTGATTCTTCTTTTGATGATTCTCTTCTTCTAGGAATCCTTATGACTCTAGCCTTTGACTCCTGAGTTTCCTATAAGCATTGGCATTCATATGGTTCTTCCAAGCTCTAGGTACAATAACTTCAGAGGGGGCACTCTCTATGGCTTCTTCATCTAGATTGTTCACATAATCCGAAAGTTGGTTGGTGTTGACATTGGGAGATTGTTTGACCTTGACTTCAATGGTCCCATTATCCACCAAGTCTTGAATTACATGCTGTAAACCCAAACATCTTTCAGTGTTGTGCCCATTCTGAGTATGGTAAGCACGATATTCATGATCCCTATACCAAGCTGGAGGAGGGTTGTTGATCACTCTCGAGGCCACTGTCCCTAGCAATCACTGTTTCTTTAATGTCTCACATGCTGCTATCACAGGCATTCCCAAATCAAAAAAATTGCCTTCTTGGATGAGGGGCTTTCTAGGAGGGTGTATCTGCTTGTATTATGAATGGTTGTGAAGAAGTGGCTGATGGGCCTGACTACTAAACTGCACTCACCACATTAGTTTTCGGACTCTTTCCACATCCGACTCTGGTGTTCTTCCTTGTATCTTGGAAAGATCCTTGATACTGGGCTTCCCTTAGGATTCTGTTCTCCACCTGTGTGCTGGTGGCTATCAAAGGCATCAAAAGTCTATAGATGTTGGTAGTAAAGAACATCCTAATAAGGCTTTGATAAGCTCTTTATCAATATCTTCACTTGCTTTGCTTCTGAAGGCTGATCTGCCATCTTGGCAGCCTTATCCTAAATCTCATTAAGAAGGTGGTGAATCCTTCTCTAGGTTGTTGCCTCAAAGTCTCAATCTCTCATCGCTTTACATCCACTTCGGTGTTGTATGAGTACTATTTGGTGAAGGCTTTCACCACTGTTGCCCCATTTTGAGTTTGGGATGTCTCCAACTATGTGAGCCACCTTAGTAGTATTCTCAATAGGGTTAACATGAAGGCATGTCCCATCTAGTTATCCGCAAGTTGCCATGACTTGGCGATGCTGAGAAAAACTTTGAGGTGAGCCTTGGGGTCTCTTGACCCATCAAACCTATCAGTCTGCCATTTGAATTTTTCAAGAATTCTTGCCTCGGAGAAGAAACTCATTTCCTATGAATCCACTGTTTGGCCTTCGGAGCTTTTTCTCGCTCGAATCATGTTCTCCAGCTTCTCTAATTGCTCTCTGAGTTTCCTTTCTTTCTCCATCTCAGGAGGCTAAATGCGGATATGTGCTACAAATTCTTCTTCCTCATCTTCAATCATTACCCTAGGAGGAGGGACTCTAGAGTAAGTTCCCTGTTGACTATTTGGACAAGTAGGTGAGGTTCCTCTCTGGCTGGTTGGCCTAACTTGCTCTGGTTCTCCTAAGTCAACTCGCGAATAGTTCCCACTATAACAGGTAGCTCCATTCTATTCCAAATCTCCCGTAGCTAGTGCTGGCTTAGTTCTGGGATCAACTTTAGGAGGGTTCTGAAGTGCATGCAATATCTGAGCTATCCCTCTCTTGACTTCAGCCATTTTTGTTTGTAAGGTCTCTACGGGATGGAACCATGCTTGCTCGGGTGAGTCAGGGTTGTGGGGATCCATGCTAACCGGACTGCAATCACTTAGTGGTAGAGAATCTCAAGGAGATGATGGAGGTGATGATGGACTTAGTCGAGTCAACCGATTACCCTGAGGCATCCAAAGGGATTACGGAGAATAATTGAGGTGTGGAATTGTGCCTGAATCAAAAGTGGCTTATTTAGGATTCTAAAATTCCCAACCCCTTGTTCACACATTCACTAGATTAACAACCAATGATCCATCCAAAGTTAGTCAACTTAATGATAGGGGGTGGATAGGGTTTGATACCCCTAGTCCACTCGATATCATAAGCCGGAGATTCATACAAATGGCTTGTCGGGAACATTCCCATAAGATATTCCATGTAATAAAGTCATCCTTTCTTGCCCTTTTCCCCACTAGTGTCCTTTCTTCTGATTTTCTTGGGACGTCTAAGGACTTGACGTGACTCTGATGGGATTGCCTCTGAGTCACATATCTGGACTTTTTCTTAAGGAGGAGGGACATCTTTTATCCAAAACCCACTTAGGAGAGCAATTCTTTACAATGGGAATATAATATAGAAACATTCCTTTTCAAGACCGTAAACAGGTTCTATAGTTAGCTTATGGCACTCCTAGCTTTTTCATCTATTTCCTACATGATGCAAGCATACGGTGGATGCAATAGAACCGACAAGGCTTCCTTGATAGGATCTATATACGTAAGGTATGTGATCCTTTCGATATACCCGTAGGTAATAGATCAAAGGGGTGACTTCCTTGGCCATTACTCGTGACTACACATGAGGTTAAGCAATTGACCACGGGGTGGTGGAACCGTGAGTGATTGTGCGCAAAAGTGTAATGTAGGGTAACCATCATTCAATCTTAGAATGCTATAAAGTGCACGGGCCTCTCCGAGGGTACTGGCACAATTACAGACATCCTCGTCGTATGATAACGCATTCAATCTCAGAATGTCATAAAGTACACGGACCTCCCCAAAGGTGCTAGCACAACTACAACATCCTCGCCATTTGATGATATCTTCCATTCTTGTATAGGAAGTATGATTTTCTTTGAGAGTACTCTCCATGACATACACTAACCTCCCTGAGGGTGTGGGCATGACATGGAGTCCCTCACCAAATGATTTCACTTCGAGTATGATGCATGATGTGGTTAGTGAATACAATTACAAACATGGGGTTAGCCAAACAAGTTTTAAAAAAAATGTGGTGGTGGAAAATGTTCTTGCTTTTAATGGTAGCATTTACTATTGGAAGACTGACATTTGTCCCCAGCAAAGTGGCCACTGTGAGGGTAGCGGCTGAAAATGGACTTATGCATCAATTCTATCCTCTTCTCCTCTCTTTTTCATCTCTTTCATGTGAGGGAGGGGTGTGTTGTGTGTGCTTACCCTACAGGCCCCGCACCGTTGTATCGCCACTCAGAGATATGTGGGGGCTATTTCGTAAGAGTTTTAAGCTCGTTATTCTAGATGAGCGGTTTGATGATGATCCAATATAGGGATTGAGATCATACAAAAGGGTTTGGTGTCACCACCTAGAATTATGGGCCTAGGACCCGGGGGTGGATCCAATTCTGGAGAAAAGGGCTTGATAATTGGTCTAGTCTAGAGATTTAGGGTAAGCATCAGGTTATAGAGTTAGGATGGTGTTAGACACCCAATCTACCCAGTTCAACCGGTCTTCCTATTAGATGCTTAAGAACGAACATTTTCCATAAATATTACTATTCCACATGCATGGCTAAGTTATGACACATATATACATTGATTGAACTTAAACTACTATGTACACTAAAACAAAGTCTATATAAAGTCTACATGATAACAATTTGATTGAGAAACTATACTTGAACTTAACCCCTATTTCGGGTCAAGAGGGGTGGGCCCCTGAGTAGTACCAGCTCGGACTGTCTTTCGTGTTTTTCTAGCTCAGGGGAAGATAATCTTAACCTCTAACTTCCTTTCTTGAGAGATGCTGACTGTGATGGTATTCGGATAGGGTTTCGACTAGGAACGATTACTTTCGCATTTTGGATTTAGATAGAGCTTTAGCTAGGGAAGGCTATTTTTGGATTTAGATTCAGATAGAGCTCTGGCTAGGGAAGGCTATTTTTGGGCTTAGGATGAAGTGGCACTCTAGAAAAGTTTTCACTGGGGATAGGCTATGGGAGGGCTAGGCTAAGGGGGCACTCTGATAGAGCTTCCGCTGGGGATAGGTTAGGGGAGGGTTAGGCTAGGTGGCATGTAGGCAGAGCTTCCACTGGGGACAGGCTAGGGGAGGGCTAGGCTGAGGTGGCACTTCAGCAGAGCTTCTGCTGGGAATGGCTATTTCTAAAAAGATTCCAGGGGCACTCGGCCAGGGCTTCGCTAGGAACAACTATTATTGGAAAGAACCAGATTGACCTAAAAATGGAATGAAGATCTCCAAAGCCCCAAAGAACACCTTGAAGATCAGAATAGAGTTTCGGATGATGACAAAGATCTCTTCGTAGACCCAAAGAACCTCAAGGGGGAGGGATTTCTATTTCTGGTAAAACTTAAGAACACTCAAAGGAGGGAGTTGAAGAACACACTATATTTGGCAAAAACTGGATTGGACTAAGAACTTGGATTGAATATCTTCAAAGTTCCGAAGAACATTTAGAAGATCCGAACAAGATTTTGGATCTTGGCAAAGATCGCTCCGAAGAACCGAAGAAAATCAAGAGGGGTAGGGGAGGAAAGAGGGGCAGAGCTTCACTACTATGGAGTGAGATGGGGCTGTTTGGTGTGTGAAATCCAAAAGAGGGGGTATTTATAGTTTCTTTAGGCCAATGGGAAAGAGGGAACATTTTTATCCAATGGACGAAAGAGGGTTTTTAATTAAAGTGGGTGAAGAGGGCATTATCCAATGGGTAAAAGGGGTTCTTGGACTAAAATAAGTGAAGCACGTTTTTATATAATGGGTAAAAACGGGTTTTTTGGGAGAGAGAATCCTTAGTAAATTTAGTCTTAAGCGAGTGAAGAGGGAATTTCTTCATCCACTGGGCCAGGGGAATATCAATCCCGGCAATTGATGGTGATGAGCGAGACTAGGCCGAAGTGCACGGGGCATGGTTAGTATAGGAGGGTAGGCAATGTGTACAAGGTGTGCGGGCAATGTCATGAGAGTGCGGCGCAAAGCACACGAGCAGTGGCATGGGTGTGCGAGCATTGGCATAGGTGTGCGTCACTTGGCACACGGGGCAGCGCACATATGGGCATTGGCATGGACAACAAGCATGTGCTGTAGTGGCAGCACATATGGACAACAGGGGCAGCACACATGGGCAGCAAGCATGGGCGGCAGGGGCAGCACACATGGGCAGCAAGCATGGACAGCAGGGGCAGCACACATGGGCAGTATGTATGGGCAGTAGTGGGCTATGGCCAGAGGGGGCACGAGTCAAGGGTGAAGGGGGTGCGGGTGAAGGCCAGAGGGGGCATGGGTGAAGGCCAAAGGAGTGCGGGCTAGCTAGCATAGATGTGCCACAACCCATGGGCAGTAGCCATGTGCTACGACCATGGGCAGCAGGCACGCGTGTGGGCTAGCTTGCTAGTCATCACCCACTACATGAATTTTTCTGATGACGATCACAAGAGATCCATCGGTCTGATTTTGATGTACCATATATCATCGAAATCGTACTTTCGAGCACTATCCATCCGTACTGTCATCTTGACCGAATTCCTTTGTATATAAAAAGTCAAAATTGGACCCTCTTCTCTTCTATGCGAGGGTTTCTAGGGTTTTAGGTTGGGGAATGTTTTTGAGTTATCTGGGTACGTAGGGGATGAACTTTATGGTGTAGGGTTTTTCTAGGTTTCTAGCAGGCTTGTCAATGTGTGCGGCATACGTACGAGAAAATGTAATTTTCAGGGAATAATCGCAAGAGATCTGACGGTCCAATTTTGATGCACCATATATCATTGGAATCATATTTCTGAGCACTGTCCATCTATGCAGTCATCTTGACCAGATTCCTTTGTATATAAAAATCCAATATTGGACCCATTTTTCTCCCGCGTGGGGGTTTCCAGGGATTTAGATAGGGGAATGTTCCCATCATCATCTCTATTGATCAAAAGCTAGAAGTCGTGTTCAAGATCCATATTTCATCATAGTTGGGGGAGGGTGACAAAATTGGATGTCTACATACCGGTACCATGATCACCGTGTGTTTGTTGTATGTATGAGACAGAATCCGACATGACCGAGGTCGTACCGATGCCATGATTTCCATATGTGTGTTGCATTCATTCATTGATTATGTGCATTAGAGTTTGTTGTAGTCACGGATTACACCTTGTGGCCGATGTGTTACTAGTATCGTGTACTCCGGGACTGCATTTGGAAATGGATACGCTTCATGTCCGATGATTGGTACCGATGTTGTGTTGTCCATACTCAACTGCTATATGCATGCTAGATTAGGTAAACAGTCTCGGGTTACACTTATGGCCTATGTGTTACCAGTATCGTGTACCCGGGACTATATTTTGAGATGGATTATACTTTGTGACCAATGTGTTACCGGTATTCATACTAACTGTATCATTATAAAGGCATGTAGCATATATGTCGTTAGGTATCACTCCCTATGCTATGAACCTTTGCCAATAGGGGTTAAGGTGTTGGATAACCCATTGTGGTATGTTTGATGTGCCTTTCCGGAATGCCACACCTATGGGACAATGTGATTGTTGCCAGAGGTGGGAATTTGTAAGGCATGGCCGATGATCGGTACCGGTGCTGTGATAGCTAGGAGGGGGTTATTAGGGGTTTGCTTGGTGACCCATGGATGCATACGGGGACTGACTACCTTCTATTCATGGCTATCCCTATATAGTCAATGGAGGTTTCGAGACGAGGGATGCAACCTAATGTGCCGTAGTAGCATTTACCAGAATTAGTTGTATTGTTAGGTGGATAATAAAATAAATGAATTGCATGATGAGCATCGTGGACTATGTGTTTAATTTCTATTATCATGCATCATAAATTATTACTGCGATTTTTTTGCTTGGATGTGCTTAAACCCCACCCCTCACTGAGCGAGTTGGAAAGCTCACCCCACTTATACACACTTTTTAGATGACGCAGGTAAGGTCATGCCTATGGCTAGTGACTCTCTTTCCTCTGAATCCGAGTACAGAGTGAGTGACTGGTGGATACTGAAGCAGAGGGGCATGGCCAGGATCGTGCTTGTAATTTCTATGTATATGCGGCACTATGAGGTGTTCGAAATATTTTTGGATGTTGATATGAATTTGTGGATGGTATGCTTTTGCTGTTAATACTTGTAAGTCTTAGATCGCTATAATGGAATAACTTGGTTATGTATATAAAATATCATTAGTTGTTTCCCCATTTTATTGATGATTCTGCTACTATACTCTGATTCTTCTGCTTTTGATTGGTTTGTGATGTGAGATTGTGAAACATTAAGGTATTGCTATTAGAGATCCTTGTAGTTTTGTAAGACAGGTACGTGTCTTACTCACACCATCGGTATTCCTAATGGTAAGTTGGGTCTATTGAAAGTGGAGAGTGACAGCTATGGTATCAAGCATGAAGCTCTACCTTAACTCACAATCTCAACCGAACCATGACTTGGGAAAATTAGGATTTAAATAAAAATCTCAAATACAACAATAATAGAATTGCACAAACTAGGAGACAAGCATAGGTGTTAAATCCGTTTCATTAAATATGGAATTTGATTACATAAGCTTACACATTTTCATAAAAATAAAATACTGAAAGCTGAAAATCCTACCTAGCCTAAGTCTAGGAATTTAAATAATTGAAGCAAATGACAGAAAATAAAAGTTCAACTAAACCTAGAACATGAAACTCAAATAAAAATGGAAGGGAAATCCTAAAAAACTACAGTGGCAAACATGCCACTACCCCTACTGATCATGCTCCTATTGATCCTACTACTGCCGGTGCTGTCCTTGGCCTTGAAGCTAGTTTTGACCATATGTTCCTGGAGGTGGCACCAGAATGCCAAGGTGGAAGACCATTGCGTGCATCTGTGCCTCAAGGGAGGCCACCCTATTGTCCATAGGACTATAGTTCCTATCTATGCTCTTGATGCGGTTGTCTATCCTCCTCAACAGTGTTGTAGTAGTGTCTAAGTGGGCCATCACATCATTGAGACCATAAGGTCATGCACCCCTTGTGCCCTGGGAAGTGGAGGCTACTTTGGAACCCATAGCCTATGGGTTAAAGTGGTGGAACACCACCAACCATGGCAGCTCCTCTCCATACACCACTAGCACCTCTACCAATGCCTCCACCAACATCACAGGCACCGTCATCAATATCACTGGCACCGCCACCCTCTATATCCATAGGCTACTCATCCTCCTCTGCAGTAGGTGATACCTCATCCATATCTAGAGTCATCTTCCTTAGGGAGTCTTGGTTGAAATCTAGGACCTCATCATCCAAGCACACCTCACCCTCCAAATTCACCCCAAAGCGAAGGAAGATGTCTGTCAGTATCCTCCCATAGCATAAGTTCCCAACTCTGCGATCCCCTCCCTCAGACCAAGTTACCATGGTCCACATCAGAAGGTAGAGAAGATTTATTTGCACCCCTATGTAAACGCAGTAAGTCACATAGGCATGCAATACGGATACCTCATTGTAGTGCCCACAGGTAGGGAGAACGTTTAGATAGACTGCCCAGTAGACAACCTTTGGAGTGGCAAAGTAGTTGGTTGTGCATTCCTATCCATGAGCATTCTTGGTCAACATGCTATTTACCTCTTAAAGAACATCTGAACTCTGGAAATCATAGGTTGGAGTCCGAGGGGGGCAGTAAGCTAAATCCCCTGTGTTGTCAATCATCCGGAGGTTGGCTAGTTGCCTCATATCAAAAGAGATCTTGACCCCCTTCACATAAAAAGTGATCCACATCTCCTCAATACCTCGATTCACGCACTGTAGGTTGGAGTAGAACAACCTCACTAGCCTTGGGTAGTAATTCTTGTTGGGTTTCAAGATGTGGTACGACCCAATTGCCTTATCCTCACATATTTCTCTGTGTCCATATTACAGTACTCAAAGCTTTCCCAACGATCTTGCTCAGCCACAGAGCGCAGAATAGGAGTGGGTTATACTGTGGTTCAGCGGGGATGGCTTGTTCCTCTTATGCAACAGCAAGGCGAGTACATACACTGCATCTAAACATACTTGCAGTGTGATTCCTAAGTATTCAAGAACAAAAACCTAGTTTAAGAGATTGAAACAAAGCTCACAGTGAAGAAAATCTTAAAACTAGATCAGAGAAGGAAGAAAACGTACCTTAGATGCATAGATGGCTTTGATTGATCTTGGAATTGTAAGGAAAGGGTGTGGAAGAACCTCCTTGGCCATTTCCTCACCTTCTCCACGAGTTAGATTAGGGTTTTGTGAACTAAACTCCAACCCCAAGTCTATTTATAGCCGTTTTAGGTCCACAGGAAACAACCCATCGAAAACATTGGACCTGCTTGTAGTGCCTATTTCCAGTGAGTTGAAAAGTCCCAAATCAGCTTTTGGCACTCCCATCAAAAATAGTACTGATATTTCCAGTGGAATGGCTCATATTTCTGGTAAAAAAGTCCCTGTTTCCGGCAGGCTATTTTTGGAAATGAAATTTATTTTATTTTCTAAATCTTTATAATCGTTTCATTCCTTTAATTGTGTGACCTTCGTGATATGCATGCGATCGAATCCAAATATTTGTGGACCCTACTTATGCATAATCTAACCCTAATTTTTGCCTGTTGCATACGTGTTTGGACCCACTATGAATGCATGTGTTCCAAACTACATGCAACCTCGTATATGCATGTGAACTAATTGGATTCCTCCATAGGAGTCATGTCACATCGGAACACTTGATCCTGATCCTAGTCACACCCGTCACCTCCTACTTCCCCTATACAGAATCGGGGTAGACCCCACAATGCACCCACGGCTCCGCTAGTACTTACTGTGCATGATGTGGCCTCCATGGATAATATGATACGGGGAGTTGAGGAAAGACAAAATTAGTTTATGGCTGGGATCGATGATTGGATCAAGCGGTAATGGGAGCCTGTAGTGCTCCATCGACACCTCCTACTCCAAAGATACCCATTTCGGTGCCCACTGGATTGGCTACCCTTCAAACATCAGGTGGGGCACAAGTGCATGGGCAAAGGCAGCAAAATGTACATGGGCATGTATAAGACCCAGTACCGGGATAAGCCTAGGCACAAGTAGAGGGCTGGATAGACCTAACGAAGATGATGAAGAAGTTTCAGAGGCTTAGGCCTCCATGCTTCTTAAAGGTGGGCTAAGATTCATTGTATCCATTAAGATGGATTGGTGGCATGGAAAAGGTGTTTAGGCTAATGGGCTGCACCGAAGAGTAGAAAAGTTTATGTGCGGGCTATCAGCTGTAAAATGAAGCTGGTGATTGGTGGAGTGCTACTGAGCCCATTTTGAGGGCGAGTAACCCAAAGCCTACTTGGGCAGACTTCAAAGGGGCCTTCTTTAAGAACTATTTTTTAGAAAGCTTTCGGGATAGGATAGATAGTGATTTCTCCCAGTTGGTACAAGGTTCCCAGTCTGTGCTCGAGTATCAGTAACGTTTTGAGGAGCTATTCTATTTTACTCCTGAGCATCTCCAAAGTGATAGGGCTAAAGCAAAGAATTTTAAGAAAGGGTTGAGGCCAGGTATTGGGTCCACCATAGTTGGGTTGAAATTGCAGACATATGTCGAGGTGGTCCAAGTGGCCAAGTCTATTGAATATCAGTATAGAGATAATTTCTCGGCCCAGCAGGGAATAGGAAAGAGGACAATGGGGTCTATTGATTCCAGGGGAGGTAGCAAGCCCTTTTGAGTGCCTTATATCAACCCAACACCAGTACAGTTTAGAAAGCCTAAAGCTAGTCAGACTTCCAATTCTCCCGATCTACTGCTGCGTCTGAGTCTTTGGGATCGAGCCCAAGGTGTTTTTATTGTGATCAGCCAGGTCATCTAGCAGGACATGCCCCCACTGGAGGCCAGGTGATGCACTATACACTATGCCACCTAGGCCCCAGCAGACCTATGCAGCACTTAGACCAGCATAAACCCTATAGAGCCAGAGACCACAGGACAGAGTGTTTGTCATGACCATAGAGGATGCAGAGGCTACACCCGGTGTAGTGATAGGTACATTTTTTATATCATTATTGCCTGCACATGTGTTATTTGACTCAGGAGCTTCGCATTCGTTTGTGTCACTGGCATTTGCAAAGAAGATGGGAATTCCACCTAAAGGGTTGAATCAGTGTTTGGTAGTGAGTACCCCTACAGGAAGTGTAGTAGGTCTGAACTATGTATATGAGCCTTGTCCAGTGACCATAGGTGGACATGAGTTGAATGCTCATTTGATCAAGTTGGATATGACCAAATTTGATGTGATTCTAGGGATGGACTGGCTATTCATATACAGAGCCAGTGTGCTATGTGTAGAGAAGATGATCATTTTCAGACCTCATGATGATGATGATTTTGTTTTCCAAGGGGATAAGCCCAAGAAACCTAAGAAAGCTATCATATCAGCACTTCAGATGAAGAAGCTACTGGATAAGGGATGTCAAGGCTACTTAGCATCTGTGAAGGATATTGAGATAGATATTAGGCCATTGACCGAGCTAGATGTGGTGAGGGAATTTCTTGATATATTTTTGGATGACTTGACTGGTTTACCCCCGAACCGAGAGATAGAGTTTGCTATAGATTTACTCCCCGGTTTGGCACCAGTGTCAAAAGCCCTGTACAGCATGGCCCCCATAGAGTTGAAAGAATTACAGGTGAAACTTTAGGATCTTCTAAAGAAAGGATTCATTAGACCTAGTATTGTTCATCAAGAAGGATGGAAGTATGAGGTTGTGCATTGATTACCAGGAGCTTAACAAGCTAACCATCAAGAACCGGTATCCTTTTCTAAGAATAGATGATTTATTTGATCAGTTGCAGGTGCCAAGGTATTCTCCAAGATTGACTTTAGATCGGGCTACCACCAGCTCAGGATCAAGGATAGTGATGTCAGCAAGACGGCCTTTAGATCAAGGTATGGATATTATAAGATCTTGGTGATGTCATTTTGGTTGACCAATGCACCGACTGCATTTATAGACTTGATGAATTCCAGGATGTCTTAGATAAGTTTGTGATTGTATTCATTGATGACATCTTGATTTACTCCAAGAGTGTAGAGGAACATGCTGTTCACCTGAGGTTAGTACTACAATGGCTAAGGGAGAAGCAACTCTATGCCAAATTCAGCAAGTGCAAGTTTTGGTTATCACAGGTGGCATTCCTAGGCCATATTGTTTCAGATAAGGGAATAGAGGTTGACCCAGGTAAGGTGAAGGTAGTCCTAGAATGGGAGACTCCCAAGAGTGTATCAGACATACGTAGTTTTTTAGGACTGGTTGGATACTACAGGAGGTTTATTGAGAACTTCTCCCGCATTGCTACCCCAATGACCCGACTCACACGGAAGGGTGTGAAATTTGAGTGGTCTGATGCTTGTGAAAAGAGCTTTAAGGAGCTAAGAAAAAGATTGGTATCAGCTCCAGTTTTAACTATTTCGACAGGTACAGGTGGTATGGTTATGGATAGTGATGCCTCCAAAATAAGATTGGGTTATGTATTGATGCAGCATGGGAAATTCATTGCTTATGCATCCCGTCAGTTAAAGGCTTATGAGAAGAACTAACCCACTCATGACTTGGAGTTGGCAGCAGTGATTTTTGCACTGAAAATCTAGAGACATTACCTGTATGGTGAGAAGAGTGAGATTTACAGTGACCATAAGATCCTCAAGTATTTCTTCACCCAGAAGGAGCTCAACATGAGACAGAGGTGTTGGTTGGAGTTAATGAAGGACTATGACTATTCTATCCACTATCACCTAGGAAAGGCCAATGTGGTAGCTGATGCACTTAGCCAAAAATCCCAGTCACTGACTCTTACCTCACTGACCTTCTATAAGCATCTCATAGAGGAGGCCAGGAAACTAGATTTGGAGCTACTATTGGAAGGTGTCACCTTGTCACTATCGGCATTGGTGGTACACCCTAGTCTGGAGGATAGGATCACTGCAACTCAGGTTACTAATGCAAAGTTGTAGAAACTGATAGCAGAATGCAAAGAAAGAACTTAGAAGGACCTGGATTTCTCTGTAACTGAAAGAGGGATTCTCAAGTTCAAAGGGAGGGTATGCATGCCTAGTGATGGTGATTTGAGAGATAGTTTTGAGAGAGGCACACAGTTCTCCATACTCCATTCACACCGGTAGTACTAAAATGTATAAGGACCTCAAGGGCTCCTACTGCTGGAAAGGAATGAAGAATGACATGGCCACACATGTGTCTAGATGGCTCACATGTCAGTAAGTCAAGGCCGAAAGACAAAGGCCCCATGGGTTATTATAGTCCCTGTCTATTCCAGAGTAGAAATGGGAGAATTTACTATGGACTTTGTCACAGGCTTACCTCGCGCACAGAAGGGTATGGATGCCATTTGGGTAGTTGTGGATCGCATGACAAAGGCAGCTCACTTTATCCCAATCAAGGTTATATTTTCCATGAACAAGCTGGCCAACTTGTATATTGATAAAATCATTAGGTTGCATGGTGTACCAGTTAGCATTATCCCTGATCGAGACTCTGGAGTCACTTTCAAATTCTGGACATATGTATAGAAGGCTATGGGTATTAGTTAAATTTCAGCATAGCTTTTCACCCCCAGATTGATGGTTAGTCAGAAAGGACTATCCAAACATTGAAGGACTTACTTCGAGCATGTACCTTAGATTTGAGTTACGGTTGGGATGAGCACATTTTCCTTATTGAGTTCTCCT
Source organism: Macadamia integrifolia (assembly GCF_013358625.1). Classification (NCBI taxonomy): domain Eukaryota; kingdom Viridiplantae; phylum Streptophyta; class Magnoliopsida; order Proteales; family Proteaceae; genus Macadamia; species Macadamia integrifolia. The sequence continues at coordinate 25,690,248 of NC_056565.1, read as the reverse complement.
ACAACAACAGTTATCAGGCCACCATCAGAATGTCCCCATTCGAAGCTCAGTATGGCAGAAAGTGCCAGACTCCACTCTATTGGGATGAGGTTGGTGAGTGGCATATTCTGGGTCTAGACTTGATACAGGCTACTAGTGAGAAGGTAAATGTGATCAGAAAAAGGATTAAAGCAGCTCAATCTAGACAGAACAGCTATGTAGATATCAGAAGGAAACATCTGGAATTTGAAGTTGGAGACAAGGTGTTCTTGCAGATCTCCCCAATTAAAGGGGTGATGCGGTTCGGCAAGAAGGGAAAGCTTAGTTGAGATTTATGGGACCGTATGGTATACTAGAAATGATCAGACTGGTAGCTTACTAGATAGCTTTACCACCAGAGTTGGAGGGTACACATGATATCTTCTATATATCCATGTTGAGGAAGTACATTCCTGACCCCACTCATGTGTTGACTTACATACCTCGTGACTTGGATAAGGATTTTGCCTACATGGAGTATCCAAAGAAGATTGTTGACCAGAAGGACCATGTTCTCCACAACCGCACTGCTTCCTTTGTCAAAGTGAAATGGATGAACCACCCTGAACAGGAAGCATCCTGGGAGTGAGAATATGAGATGTTGAAACAGTTTCCTAGATTGTTTGATTTACCGGGTATGTTCAATTTCGAGGATAAAATTCTTGAAAGGTGGGGGGAGGAATGTTACACCCGTGCCCTGACCCGATCTAATTTGAATTGTTGTGATAGCTCTTGGACTAGGGATCAGAAGTACAGTAGGGTTTTGGCTCATCATGACCCATTGTGATAGGTTTTGACCACACGTGTTCATGCATTACGTGCCAGTCCAACTGGAGGAGATTCATACCTCCCGATCCCAAACGATAAGTGACCCAACTCCTCACATATGAATTTTGGCACATACCAACATTGCCGAAAGACCATGAGCATGGCCATGGGCAACTACCCTTGCATGGCTAGATAGTGGACAACAAGCAATCAAGATAGTTTGCTATCTTGACCACTGGAAAATAAGCCACTGGAAATAGCCTGGGCCTAAATCCAGTGACTATTCTGGTGAGCCAAACGAGTTGCTGTCAAGGATCTGATGCCCGTGGGTCCTGCCACTTACATCATAGATGGTCTAGGATGATCCCAAACCATCCTTCACACATTCCTCAGGACATGAGCATTTCATGGACCTAAGTAGTTGAGTTCTCGTGCTTCGAAAGTTGTATTAACCAAATCAGTCCAAATAGGGTTCAACCAAACGAACCCATTAGCCTTAGTGTACAAAACATAGGAGAGGAGAGAAAGAGGAGAAGAAGGAGAAGAAGAAGGGGAAGAAACTTACCTTGGTGCCAGCTGCCGCCTAGTTTCCAGAATCGCTGTCAGAGGTAAGTGCAATCACTTCTACTACTCTCTCTCTTCATTTTGACCTAGGTTAAGCTAGGTTTGGATAGAATCTTAGTGTACAAAACATGTTGAGCTTGGGGAATGCGTATTTTATGTCCCTGGTGCAATTGCAAAGTGCAAACCAAGTCTGGTGAACTCTGGCAACAAGATTTAGCCAAATGACCAACTAGGGTTTCGATCATTCAATCGATGTATCTTCCAAACGGCAAGGTGGAATCAGGATTTTATTAGCTTAGAATGATGCTAGGAACATCCCCTAAAAACTCCATAGAATATATCCTGATGATCGGGCCAGAGCTGAAAAGCCCCAATTTATATGGACAGTTCTATACTGCCACCAAAAGCAAGCCACCGAAAACACTGGGCCTGCTTCTAGTGGGTTGTTTCTGGTGAACCATAGAGCCTTGTGAGCTCTCTGTGACCTCCACCAGAAACAAGACTGATATTTCAAGTGGAAAGTCCCTATTTCCAGTGACATTACTGTCACTAGGGGACTTTATCTGTACCCTTTGGGGGTGACCCATGTGGGTCCCTCCTGATGTCCCAGACACGTATTGATGTACGATTATCTTTGTGTCTAGGACAGTGATGTGCATGTGCCCCAAAGCTGGAATTGAGTTGATCGACAGATGGTCATATTTGAACCCTAACGCACACGAGCATAAACTAGGTGAGGGATGGATTGCTTTATTTTGAGATTGTTTTATTATTATAGAACTGCTCACATGTGTAGGATTTTACATGATTATTAATTGCTCAAATGATGATGGTATGCTATCACATGTTACATTTTTATGATTATGATATGAATTGTTATGGAGATGTATGGTGGAATCCGGTGTGGCTGAGGTGGTACCGGTGCCATGATTACTGTATGTGTGTTGCATTCATGCATTGATTATGTGCATTAGAGTTAGTTGTAGTCGTAGATTACACCTTGTGGCCGATGTGTTACCAGTATCGTGTACTCCAAGACTGCATTTGGAAATGTATATGCTTTGTGGCCAATGATTAGTACTGGTGTTACGTAGTCCATACTCAACTATTATATGCATGCTAGCTTAGGTAAATGATCTCGGGTTACACTTTGTGGCCGATATGTTACTGGTATCGTGTACCCGGGACTGTATTTGGCAATGGATTACACTTTGTGGATGATATGTTATCAGTATCATATAATTCATACTAATTGTATCATTATGAAGGCATGTAGCATATATGTGGTCAGGTATCACTCCCTATTCTATGAACCCTTGCCAATAGCGGTTAAGATGTTGGATAACCCATTGTGGTATATTCGATGTGCCTTTTCGTAATGCCACACCCGCAATACGATGTGATTGTTGTTGGAGGCAGAAATTTGTCAGGTGTGGTCGATGATTGGTTCCGGTGACCCAAGGATGTATACGGGGACCGGCAGGCTTCTATTCACAACTAGGGTTTGTATCCCTGCATAATCGATGGTGGTTCCGAGATGAGGGATACATCCTAATGTGCCATAGTAGCATTTACCAAACTTAGTTGTGTTGTTAGGTGGATAATAAAATAAATGAATTGCATGACGAGCATCGTGGACTATGTGTTTAATTTCTATTATCATGCATCATAAATTATTATTGTGATTGTTTTGCTTGGAAGTGCTTGAACCCCACCCCTCACTGAGCAAGTTGGAAAGCTCACCCCACGTATACACAGATGATGATGTAGTTATGGTCGTGCCTATGGCTAGTGACTCTCTTTCCTCCGAACCCAAGTATAGAGTGAGTGACTGGTGGATGCCAAAAGTGGAGGAGCATGGCCAAGACTGGGCTTGTGATTTCTATGCATACGCATCACCATGAAGTGTTGGGCATATTTTTGGATGTTGATATTGACTTGTGGATGGTACTCTTTTGTCGTTAATACTTGTAAGTCTTGGATCACTGTATTGGAATAATTGGTTATGTATATAAAATATCATTAGTTGTTTCATTATTTTATTGATGATTCCGCTACTATACTCTGATTCCACTACTATACTCTGATTCCACTACTTTTGGTTGGTTTGTGATGTGAGATTGTGAAATGTTAAGGTACTGCTATCAGAGATACTGGTAGGTTTGTAAGACAGGTATGTGTCTTACTCACACCCCGGTATTCCTAATGCTAAGTAGGGTCTACTGGAAGTGGGGTGTGACACCAAACTATGATTCCAACCTAGATCTAGGGTCAATCCAATGTTGTAAGCGTGGATCTTACCTTTTTGCTCCAGAATTACCTCAAAACCCCAAATCTTCTCTTTAGGTCAAGAGATCAACAAATGCTTCACAAACCTTGCAAGTCTTCCACTAAATCCTTTATAAACAACATATAAAACATTCATTAAACCTTAGATTCACATTCCCAAGAGATCATAACAAGATCCCAAGGATTGCTACCCAAATCGAAGGGTTTCACTTAGGGTTTCATAAGGGTTTAAGGAATATGGACTTTTACTCACCTCAAATCGTAGATCTTGAGATGAGGATCGTTAATCCAGTGTCGGATTCAAGAGATTTGATCTTGGCGACACACGACGATCACTTCCTTCCCATCTTCTTTTTCCTTCCTCTCTCCTCTTTCTTCTTTTTCTCTCTCTTCTTTACTTTTCTCACCCATAGTGTAAAACAATTAAATGGGGTGAAAGAAAGGTAATAAATGTCATTTATAGTGGGGTCAAAACATCTAGAGACCAAAGTGGTAGGTCACACTGGTGGGTCTGACCCACCTATAACCACCCACCAGTTGGCCAGAACTTAGCCTAATCATTGGGGTTTTTGATAGGGCTTGGCTCCGACACGTATTTCATCCCCGGTAATTGATTAATACATGTACTTATGTACCTTTATTATGCCTACATGGCCTTGTGATACATTTAATTGCATGATTTGGGTACGCGAACTTCAATAGGAAGATCCAGTGTGCGATGACGTGAGTTTTTAGCACACCTATCATAAAAGAGGTCAAGTTTAGTATAACCCCATTTTAGGTTCACAACCAATGGAGTATGATGACCCCAACACATTTAGAATCACTAGAAAAGGTTGTCTGAAAAATTTAGGCCCAATCAGAACCCGATGGGTTGGAGTGGTAGGTTAACCAGTGGGCGAGGTACCCACCGATCCTTGCCCGTCGCTCTATATAGGGGGCCTTTAAGGACTGTCCGGCCAGGAGTGGTGGGCAGGTGCCCATCGGTCCTTGCTCACCGCTCTACCTAGGGGCTCTACCTAGATCAGAGGGCCATGAGCGATGGGCTAGGTGCCCAACAGTCTGGCTCATCGATTAAACCAGTAGCCCATATAGGATAGGCGGGCTCTGGATTGGTGGGTCTGACCATTTCCAGGCACCCATCACTCAGAAATCGAGATTTTTTTGTTCACTCCCATTCTTCATCCCACCTTAGGGAAACCATCACAGGTTGATTCGACCACATTTTCCACAAATCTAAGGTTTCATATCATGATTCCAGTATAGATCTAGGATCGATTCAAAGTTTTAAGCTTGGGTTTTACCTCTTTGCTCAAGAACACTTCAAAAACCTCAAATCTTCTCTCTAGCTCAAGAGATCAAAAAATGCTTCTCAAATCTTACAATTTCTTCCTCTAACACCTTTATAAACAACATGTAGGTCCTTCATTAGACCTTAGATTCATCATCTCAAGTGGGATTAACAAAATCCAAAAGATTCCTACCAAAATCATAGGATTTCACTTAGGGTTTCATGAGGGTTTAAGAAATATAGTCTTTACTCACTTCAAATCATAGATCTCGAGATGAGGGTCACTAATCAGCTATCGGATTCAAAGGATCTGACCCCAGCAATGCACAACGATCATCTTCTTCCCCATTTCTTCCTTCTTCTTTTCTTCTCTCTTCTTCGTTTCTCTCTCTTCTTTACTTTTCTCACCCACTCTGTAAAAAAATTAATGAGGGTGAAGAAAGTAATAAATCCTATTTATACTTGGGTCAAAATATCTAATGACCAAAGTGGTTGGTCACACCGATGGGTCTAAACCACCAATCGGCCAAAACTTAGCCGAATCATTGGGATTTCAATGGGGCTCAGCCCCGACATGTATTTCACCCTCGGTAATTGATTAACACATGTACTTGACATAGAATATGGCTACGTACCTTTATTGTGCGTACATGGCCCGATGATACGTGCAAGTGCATAACTTGGGCACACAGACTTCATTAGTCACTGAAACTAACTCATCCGGCCAACTTGAGTTCAGGGTTACACTTGCAATCATGTTCCATAAGGTACTCGCCTTGGCTCGCTCTAGTTTAGGTCCTGCAAGATCAAACCGAACTAACGGGGAAATTAGACCGAGTTTAGAAAGTAGTGTATCACACGTTTTGCCGCCGCACAAGAACAACTAGATATTCTTGAAGAAGAATAGTATGGCAAACAACCGTTCCACTTCGTGGTTGAATAGGATCATTGGGAAGGCTTTGAGTATCGAAATGTGGATCCTGGGAAGTACATGCAGACTAGAGATTTCTGACGGTTCCACCTCCGTCAATAGTTCAAGGCTATTGGGTGGTATCGTATCCTGAAACCCAACATGAAATACTACCCACAGCTGGTGAGGTTATTCTACTACAACCTCTAATGTGTGAACTGTGGCACGGAGGAGATGAGGATTAATAGGGAGGTGGTGTTGGAGGTGTTGGTAGAGGTGATGAGGGTGCTGGTGGAGGTGCTGATGGAGCTTTTGGTGGTTCTCCACCACCTAACCCATAGGCTATGGGCTCCATTGTTGCCTTCTCTTCTCATAGCACTAGGACTGCGAGGCCTTATGGTCTCAATGACATGATGGCCTGCTCGAACACTACCACAAATCTGCTGAGGAGAATGGATAACTGACTAGAGAGCATGTCACACCCCATTTCCAGTACACCCAACTTACCATTAGGAATATTGACAATGTAAAAAAAAAGACACGTACCTGTCTTACAAACCTTCCAGCATCTCTAATAGCAGTACCTTAACATTTTCACAATCTCACAACACAAACCAACATAAGCAGTGAAATTAGAGTACAGTAGCCAAAGCATAATTAGAATGGGGAAACATCTAATGATAATATAATAGTAATATCTGAGTTATTCTATTACATTCATCCATAACATATAATATAACATCAACAAAAGATATAATCCACAGTTATATCCAAAAGTATCGAAGTATGATATACAATCTCACGGTGCAATGTAAGCACAATGGTTTCAAGCACAGTCCTAATCGTGCCCAGCTGGTTGGTAGGATCGGTGGGTACCCAGACCTGCTGGTAGCACCCACCAGTCTTGGGTTAGCCCTAGGGTCCTACCAGTGGGTGGGACCAGTGAGTACCAGATCTACTGGTACACTCGTCGGTGTGTGTCTAAATGCTATCTGCCTAGATAGCTTACATAGGTGGGTTCTCCTATCCACCTATATGACCCACCTGTGGTCCAATGAGCTCCATTCAGGCCCGAATTCATTGACAACCTCCTTTGCATTATTAAATGCATCTTGACCATATCTTTCATCATTTTTATGGTCTCGGAATAGATGTGCTCTAAGCTTCCTTTCTATGTTAGGTATCGAGACTCTCATCCTCACACACTGGATCTTACTCATACCGTGTGTGCATATTCTCGTACATGAATAGGTAAGTGGGGAGAGGGCGTTGATTTTATTTTTGGAGTGTTTATTGCATCATGTTATATTTATATATATCATCTTCTCATTCACGAATGCCATTTTTCATGCATATGCTTGTCTACTGTTGGATGCATTTAGAAATGGTCATGCTGTATCTTTAAATTCCAAACACTTGTTACATGCTTTGAGTTATGAGTATGGATTATTCGATTGTTGGATGATGATGATTAGTTGCACATGTGATGAATTACTACATTAGATGCCATAGACGGCTTGGAAATGAATGCATTGGTACACCATGGAATGGGATACGAAAGTACTATGCAGTCGTACTATCTCATGTAGGAGCATATGGTTTAGGATTGAAATTTTCCTCGTGCTACGACCCTTCCCAACAGGGGTTTAGGTGTTGGGTTATCATTGGGGGCAAGCATCGGTCATGAACCTCTGCGGTGGTTAGAAGTACGCCTGACTGACCATTAGGATAGTTAAAAACCTTGGTGATATATTCAGAGGGCCGAGCATACTGCATTTATTTTCTATTGTTGTTCGGCCACAATTTACTTTTTCGAGTATTCACGGTCGGGCCTCTCCAACAACCCTATGGGTGTATTGTGGGATGGAGAACACACCTCGAACCCGAGTCATACACACACTGTGGTTGTGAGTAGCATGTAACCTATGACTTAGTAATGTTGCTTAGGTGGATAGGATTAAAATAAATCTTATGCATATAGGATCATTTAAATTGCGATTGCTTTTATGTGTCTTTCTTTCTATTTACTGAGCTAGTGAGCTCACCCCATGTGTAGGCACATTTTTTATATGATTTTACAGGTTTTTTGGTAGAGGAACAAGAGTCGGGGCCCACTAACAAAATTTCACTAGGAGATTGGTGGGTCCTAGAGGGATTTGGGCATGACGTCAGGCGCCCGTATGAGGGCTGCGTTGCGGGGTAACTGTAGCTAACTCCGAACTCAATACTCCTTTTAATTCTTTTGATGTATTCCCCTTTTTGTGCTCTAGATATTTAAATTCTTATTTCTTACGTAAATATCATGCCTATGGGCCCACATGTAAATATACTATGTATAACAATTTGGGTATCAAGAGTAAGTGGGGAATTTACAGATACATATATATATATGACTAGTCTTCCGCTAAATTAATTAATTATATTTTCAAATTATTGTAGCATGTTGTGTTGCGGTTACTGTATTAGATGATCCTAGTGGTTTTGGGTTACCTGGAGGTAACCAGGTCACCAATACAGTTCTATGTGAACAGAGTGTGACAACAGTGGTATCAGAGCGAGATGCTCTAATCACTCATATCTTGCAAGTTGAACCCTGTAGAATCTATAATAGGATTTGGAGTAGGGTAAATATAAAATATTCCACATAAAAGCCATACAAATATAAAAGTTTGAATTTTATCATGTTGCATGTACGAAGAGAAGAATACAAAAGTTAATATCAAAAGAGAGGAATATAAGGAAAAGTTTCTCAATCAAGATTACATAAAACCATCACCACTCACTACAACATCAAGCGTCATCTAAATCAATAACTTCTTCCACCTAGGACCTAGAATTGATGTCAAGGCGACTATCAAAATAATCGAAGTGACGGTTCACCAAATCCACCTCTTTTTGAAGCTGTTTTAGGCTCACAGTCAACTCTGCGGAGACTAAGTCCAAGGATTCGTATAGGTATGTAAGATCTGTATCCAAATGTGCTTGGGCCTGTAGGAGTGACTCCTCACGGGCAGCACTCTCCTCCTAGTTCTACAAGATCTGCTCTTGGCCTGCCTGTAGTGCCCCTAACCAGTCCATTATGCTCTGAAAATCAAAAGCTCCACCTGTAGATGGTGGTGCTGTTTTTGAGATTTAAAGTAACTGCAAGCGTATGGGATCAATGTAGCTAACAGGTCGAACACAAGGAGAGTAGCCACTTTATTTTAAGCTTCTTTTAGTAATGTGAAAGTGTAACGATTGATTATAGTGATCTACTTCTAACCACCACCCTAAACAAATGCATCTAAAAACATCCTAACCAACACATCTAGGAAAATTGGAAATTGAAATTAAAAATTGAACGACCGAACCATTCGCATCTAATCCTAATCATTCGTCATCTAGGAATTTAAATACTCAAACCTCGTAATTAAAAAGAAAATAACTGAAATAAAAAATAATAAAAAAATGGATAAATCTAGAGAGAGGCACACAAGTAGGTATCTTTACTTAGCCTGAGGGATGCACCATAAATAATATGAGCTTCCGTACTTAACCACAGAGTACTTTTACAAGGGCTTTTCTACTTGGCTTTAGGGGAAGGGATGCACTATAAATAATCAAAGTAAAAGGATGGTTCCATAGCTAAAGAGGGGCAAAGCCGACAAATAATCTAGCCATGAACCTTAGGGGATATATATTTTCTCTTATTTCCTATTTTTTCTCTCTTTTTCTCGCTCTCTACGATTTTTTTTGCTTGCTTGAAGATTTAGACAGGATTTATTTCTCTTTTTATTTTCTTTCCTTTTTCTCTCTCTCTCTACGATTTTTTTTGCTTGCTTGAAGATTTGGACAGGATTTATTTCTCTTTTTTTTTTCTCTTTCCTTTTTCTCTCTCTTCTTGTGTAAGAAACCCTGAGAAAAGATCATCTCCAACACCAACGAGCATCCAACGATCCGTCCAAGGGCTGGGATTATTTGGGCACACATCCCCAAATGTTGAGATGCGTGACCAAGCCATCCCAACCCTTGGATCCAGATCGTTGGATGCTCGTTGGAGCAACTATCATTGGAGACCCCTTGGTCTTTAAGTGGTTGGAAAATGAGAGAGCAAAACAAATAGCCAAGAGGTTCGAACTTGAGACCACTTGGTTAACATGGGATTTTTGCACACCATAGCTCACCAACTACGTTAAGTAGTTGTTGTTACCATAAAAAAAGAATCTTCAATTATTTAAAGGTGTCCATCGATCCTTGTTGGCATTTGAAATATTCTTTTGTACCCCTGGGACAACTGCAGAAGGGCTGGCCCACATCTTGGTTCAATTCTGGTTTATTATTCTTTTCCTGGCTTGAAAAGAATTATTATGCATACGGGTGCCAAAACGAATGCATACTTTTAATGCAACACATCCATCTTGCTCAAAATTTTGTCCTCTTCACAACTGTGAAAAGAAATTGGACCTCTTTACGTTTGAAAATTGGAGATATGGTGCTCGATAGTCCTTAAGGCCTGTAAAATACAAAACCTGCAAAAAGAGAGTAAAACCCAAGGTAGCTCCATTCTAAATATGTAAAATGCATGCTTTTATACCCTAGATTTCATACATAAATGTGCTCATTAGAATTTCCCCACACTTAGACTTTGCTAGTCCTCGAGCAAAACCAAAAGAAAAAGAATAAAGATAAAAAAACCTAACTCACTTTCGTAGGAATCACAATTGCACTTAGCATGTGCAACAAGCCTTTAAACCACTAGGACGAGTTGTGTCTCATGGGTGTTTGCAGTGAATATATACCCAAAATTTAGAGAAACAAATCCCAACCTTGGCTAAAGGTAAGGGCCATACTGATCCAGAGCAAAGATAATTCCTCTTACATTTGATCTAGGGACCCCCACACTTGAATTTTTATTACCCCATATAGATTTCAGGCATAAGCATATTTCTTTAATTTGGAACTCACATTGTCTCTTCCAAAACATCCTTATCTTAAGGCAAGGCCATTTGTGAAGTAATAAGGAACCAAGGACTAAGGCATTGGAGTGTTTTTGACCAAACATATTACCAAGGCATTGATGACATTTGCACATACTTTCCTGTTGTGTGGTTTTTCTTTCTCCTTTTTTTTCATAATAACTCTATCCTACTCCACTACACAAACACTAGACACCCAAGTTACTATGTAGCTTTACTTTTTGCATATACCCAAATAGACAGTGATGCTAGAGTTCTTTCAGAAGTTTCCTCCCTAGGAATTTGATCAAGACGCCACGCTTCTTGAGGCACAATATCCTGTCTAGTTCTAAGGAAATCAATTCTTACTTTTCATTTATATCACTTTCCACACTTCATTTAAAAAAATGTATTTGTCAACACATGCCAAATTAAAAAGAGGGTCTCAACTCCAAATCAAGAGTATAAGGAACTCACAAACTTACATATGGTCCAACACCATAAAACAAAGGTTTTTTATTTTTCAAAAGAGAGTTCTATCTCAAGACATAGGTTTGTTTCTTTTTTCATATAATAACTCTATCCGACTCCACTACTGTTAGCCTGAATGACATAGTGGAGCAACCATCAGAAACCCAAGTTACTATGTAGCTTTGCTTTTTGCAATGCCCACATAGATATTGATGCTAGAGTTCTTTTAGAAGTTTCCCCCTTGGAATTTCGATCAAGACACTATGCTTCTTGAGTGCAATGCCCTGTCTAGTTCCAAGGAACCCAACTCTTACTTTTCATTTATATCACTTTCCACACTTCATTTAAAATTGTGTATTTGTCAACACATGCCAAATTAAAAAGAAGGTCTCAACTCCAAATCAAGAGTACAAGGAACCCATTAACTTACAATATGGTCAAACACTGTAAAACAAGGGGATTTTATTTTTCAAAAAAGAGTCCCATCTCAAGAGATAGGCTTGTTTTTTTTTTTTCTCAATAGGATTTTTATGTGTTCAAGATGGGTACCTTAATAAAAAATTCTTACATTCATATATCAAGCAACCGAATTATATGATCATTTACCAAAAGCCAAAGTAGGAAAACAAACAAAGGAAAAAAACAATAGGAAAACAAACAAAGGAAAAAAACAATAGGAAAACAAACAAAGGAAAAGAACAATAGAAAAACAAACAAAGGAAAAAAACAAAAAGAAACTAATTTCCCTCCCCCACACTTAAGTCATGCAATGTCCTTAATACATGGAAAGAATTAAAAGCAAAGATAATGCAAGGGGGATCATACCTAGGTAAAAGTCAGTCATCTGTGTAAAGAGGTTCATGGAGATCCATGACCTCTTCACTAGCAGCAGTAGGAAGCTCAAAGAACGGTTTTAGATGTTGACCATTGACCTTGAAAATTGCATATGTGTTAGGGTTCAAAACCTCAACAGCACCATGAGAAAAAATAGTCTGCACAATATAAGGACCATCCCAACAGGATCTCAACTTGCCTGGAAAAATATGCAACCTAGAATTGTAAAGCAAAACCTTATCACTAGGAATGTAATACTTCCTAAGGATTTGTCTAACATGAAAACACTTGGTTTTTGCCTTATAAGTCCTAGCATTGTCATAGGCATTATTCCTAATCTCCTCCAACTCTGCTAGTTGGAGTCCGCTATAAGTACCAATAGTAGACAAATCAAAATTCAGCTATTTGATTGCCCAAAATGCCTTATGTTCTAACTCAACCAGTAAGTGACATGCCTTCCCATACACCAGACGGTAGGGAGATTGACCCAAATCGTTCTTATAAGCAGTCATATGCACCTACAAGGCATCCACCAATCAATTAGACCAATCCTTGCGATTAGGGTTGACAGTCTTTTCCAAAATTTGTTTAATCTTTCTATTGGATACCTCAACCTGACCATTAGTTTGAGGATGATAGGGTGTAGCCAACTTATGGGTGATCCCATATTTCTTCATCAAGGTCTCAAAAGGCCTATTGCAAAAGTGTGCACCCCTATCACTAATAATAGAACGTGGTGTACTAAAGCGGGAGAAAATGTGTTCTTTCATAAACTTGATCACCACATAGTGGTCATTAGATTTACAAGCAAGGGCTTCAATCCATTTGGAAACATAATCTATAGCCAATAAAATGTATAAATTCTCAAAAGAATTAGGGAATGGTCCAATGAAATCAATACCCCACACATCGAAAATCTTAACAACTAGAATTGGGTTAAGGGGCATCATTTTTCGCTTGGTCACACATTCTAAAGATTGACAGGGTTTACAAGACTTGAAATACATAAAAGCATCCTTGAAGAGACTAGGCCAATAGAATTCATAGTGTAAAACTTTGGCCGTAGTCTTCTTCGCACTAAAATGACTTCGACATGCCTGATCATAACAAAAGGAGAGAATGGAATGCTGCTAATGATCGGGAACTCATTGTCGGATAATCTGATATGGACATATCTTAAACAAATAAGGATCATCTTAAAAAAAAGTACTTAACTTGGGAATGAGACCTATACATATCTTGGGTGGACTAGTGATCCGGAGTCACACTCGAGACTAAGAAGTTGACAATGTCAGTAAACCATAGTTCACTGGACACTGTAAGTAACTATTCATCAAGAAAATTCTAGTTGACTAGAGAATCGACAGTCAAGGAATTGGGAAGCTAGGATAAATGGTCTACAACTAGGTTTTCACTTCTTTTCTTATCCCTAATTTATAAATCAAACACTTGTAAAAGTAAAACCCACCTAATGAGATGGGATTTGGCATCCTTCTTCTGAATAAGGTATCTAAGAGCAGAATGATCACTATACACCACCACATGTGATCCAACTAAGTAAGACCAAAACTTTTCTAATGTAAACACAGCAGCTAAAAATTTTTTTTTAGTGGTGCATCATTTAGGGTCCTACTAGCATAGTAAATGACAGTGGACAACTTATTAGTCCTTTGTCCCAAAACCGCTCCTATGGCAAACTCAGAAGCATCACACATCAGTTCAAAAGGTTCAGTCCAGCAGGTGGTTGAACAATGGGTGCATTGGTTAACTCCTTCTTAAGTTGCTCAAAGGATTCTAGGCATTCTGTAGAAAACTCAAAAGTTTGATCTTTAATAAGTAGTGAGGTGAGAGGCTGGGCTAACTGACTAAAGTTCTTAAGAAACCTTCTGTAGAAGCCAGCATGACCAGGAAAAAATCGGACATCCTTAACAGATTGGGGAGATGGTAAATTAACAATTAAATCCACTTTGGCTCTATCTACCTTAATTTCCTTTTTAGATATTACACGGCCTAAAACAATACCAGATTTAACCATAAAATGGCATTCCTCCCAATTCAAAACCAAATTCTTAGATATGCACATTTTCAAAACTAGGGAAAGACGGTGAAAACACTCAAAATAGGAATTCCTATGAATCGAAAAGTCATCCATAAATACTTCTAAGAATTTTTCAACAATGTCAGAAAAAATTCTCATCATGTATCATTAGAACATAGCAAAGGCTTTGTAAAGCCCAAAAAGCATTCATTTGTAAGCAAATGTTCTATACGGGCATGTAAAAGTGGTATTATGTTGATCTTCTAAAGCAATTGGGATCTGGTTATAGCTGAAATATCCATTAAGAAAATAATAATATTCATGTTTAGCTAACCTCTCTAACATATAGTCAATGAATGGCAATGGGAAGTGGTCCTTCCAGGTTGCCACATTAACTTTTCTGTAGCCTATGCACACTCTCCACCTTGATTGGATATGAGTTGGAATCAGTTCATTATTGGCATTGAGAACTATAGTAATACCAAACTTCTTAGGCACTACATGAACTGGGCTTACCTATTGGCTATTAGAAATAGGATAAATTATTCCATAATACAAGCACTGTAGGATCTCTTTCTTAATGGCTTCCATCATCACTGGGCTAGCTCTTCTTACACAATAGAAGGGCTTATACCCTTGATATCAGCCATGGTCCAACTTAGGGCTTCCTTATTATCGTTTAAAACTTTGAGTAATTCCTCTTCTTGGCTAAAAGTCAAATATGAAGAAATTATTACTGGAAGAGTCTGGTCAGGCCCTAGGAAAGCATACCTCAAATTAGATGACAAATCCTTAAGATCTAGCTTAGGGGGCTCAACTATGGAAGGTTTGGGAATGGAATTGGAAAGGGGTCCTAAGGGCTCCACAGGTGTGTGAAGATTCGAGACTTTAAAAAATAAATTTTTACTATCATCATCCAATTGATCCATACACTCTTAGAATTCTGAATCAAAATCAATATCAAATTTAGTAATTAAATCACAAGAAAAATCCAAAAAAATCCTCAAGCTTATTGATCTCTTCTTCCATATGTGGTTGCTTTGACTATCCTAAACATATTAAACTTAACAATTTGGTTGCCAAAAGATAACCTTATGAAACCATTCCGACAATTGATTAATGCATTACTGGTAGCCAAGAATGGTCTTCCAAGGACTATAGGGATCTCATCCTTAGTTGAAAAAGGCTTAGTATTTAACACAATGAAATCAACAGGGAAAATAAATTCCCCCACCTTAAGTAAGACATCCTCAATCATCCCTTCAGGAATCTTAACAGACCTATCTGCCAACTGAAGAGTAGTTCCAGTGGCTTTCAAATCTCCCAATCCTAGTTGCTTCTACACATGGTAAGGCAAAAGATTCACACTTACACCAAGGTCAAGTAAGGCATGCTTAATGTTGGTGTTGCCTATTCACAAGCTATAGTAAGGCTCTCTGGATCCTTATACTTGGTGGCTATAGGCTGAGTAATTATGAAACTAATGTTACTTGCCAAGAACGCCTTTTTGGGTACACTAGCGATACGTTTGTGAGTACACAATTCTTTCAAGACCTTTGCATAGGTGGGGATCTGGGATATGGCTTCTAAAAGAGGGATGTTCACTTCTACCTTTTTGAAGACTTCTAAAATTTTATCTATGGAAGCAGTCTTCTTTTTGTTTACTAAGCGATTAGGAAAGGGGATAGGAGGAACATAAGGACTGTTAGAGATTTGCCCTTTTTCAGGAGAATCATTTTTTGTTTCCTTGACTAAATCATCTTTCATTTTAGAAAAATCTTTATGTTCATTAGAAAAACTTGGAATAAGAGGCACACTTATGTCCTCAACAGAAGGAGAGTTAATAGGAGTAATTATTGGGGAAGATTTAAAAATACTCTGTTGGTACTCTCTACCACTCCTAAGGTCATAAACAACAATACATTGGTTGAAGGGCCCTTATTGGGTCTGACCTTGTACTATATTCAGTGGTAGTTGGTGCTTGTGAACTAACATACTGATGATGCCTAGGGTTAGGCTCTGGTTGACTGGACAAAGTTCCCTTCTCCCTCTCATGCAAAATTGAGACAACTTGGGAAAGTTCTCTTGTAAGATTTTGATGGCTTGTCATGAGGACAGCCATATTCTTTTCCAAATCACTTACTCTACTTGCCTCTCCAATGTTGGTAAAACCATGGGGTTGCTGATAAGAAGATAGGAGAGGAGGCCTAAAGAAACTAGCCTTAGGTCCTACATTTGGCCTAAGAAAAGTATTTGGTGCAAAAGGTTGTGCAAAGGGAGGCCTTTGGGGTCCAGATTGACCTTGATTATGGAAATTAGAAGGCCCTACTTGATTGCTCTGGTTCTAGGAAAAATTTGGGTGATTTCTCTATCCTGGATTGTAAGTGTTAATATATGAATTATTCTAATATAAGGCATTCACACTTTTATTGGAAGTGCCCCCAGAGGTGTTGGGGTATTCTTCTATAACATGTCCAGGGGACTGGCACCAAGCACACATCTTAACCAAATTGACTGATGACGGCTCTCTAAGAACAATAGCCTCAATCTTTTTGATAAGGCTATCCAAGTGGGCTTCCTTGGCTACTAACCCATCCACAAAATATCCTTTCCCTCCTATGGTTCTTTCACTCTCTTGGGTTGATTCCCACTGATGGGTTTTGTCAGCTAAGTCAAGTAAGAATTCCCATGCCTTTCCTTCATCTGTAAAGGATGTGAATCCCTCGGGGAACGTAGAGTCTATCATTTGTTTAGTTGGGTAATCAATACCCTAATAAATTATTTGACATAAATGCCATAAGTCTAGGCCATGGTGAGGGCATTCTTGGAGTAGATCCTTGAATCTTTTCATAAGTTTAGAAAAAGACTCACTAGGCTTTTGCCTAAACTGAAGGATATCACTTCTAAGCTTATTGGTATTGTGAGTTGGGAAAAACTTCTTGAGGAAGGCAACTGTGAATTTCTCCCATGTGGTTATGGAATTTGTGGGTAACCCATACAACCACTTCTTAGCTTAGTCTTTCAATACAAAATGATGAACCTAAGCTTAACAGCATCATCAGAAAGCTATTGGATCTTAATTAGAACACATACCTCTTCAAATTCCCTTAGAAATAGGTATGCATCCTCAAATGTCAGCCCATGGAAGTGGGGCAACATAGTGATGTACTGAGATTTGAGCTCAAAATTATTGCCCTGGTGTGAGGGTAGTGGCCGGAGAATTCTCTCATCTTCGGCCGTCTCTCCTCTCTTTCTCTTAGGGAGGGGTGTGTAGTGTGTGCTTACCTGTGGGCCTCGCACCATCGTATCGCCACTCAGAGATACGTGGAGGCCTATTTCACAAGAGTATAAAAGTCATCATTGAGACAGGGATTTGATGATGGTCCAATATGGGGGATTGGGATCATACAAAAGGGTTTGGACTCTCCACCTAGGGTTATAGGCTTGGGACCCAGGGGTGGGCTTGGTTCCTGAGAAAATGGCCAAAAAGTTGGTCTGGTCCAAAGATTTAGGGTATATGTTAGGTTGTAGAATTGGGAAGGTGTTAGGCACCTAATCTACTCGATTTGACTGGTCTTCCTACTAGATGCTTAAGAACTAACATTTTTCACAATTATTCCTATGCATGCATGGCTAAGTTATCACACATATATATATTGATTGAATTTAAATAAGTACACTAAAACAAGATCAATATAAGGTCTACATTATGCTAATTTGGGTATGAAATTATACCTGAGCTTGACCCTTATTTCGGGTCAAGAGTTGTGGAACCCCGATTAGTGCCGGCACGAACCATCTTTCAAATTCTCCTGGCTTAGGGGAAGATGGTCTTGACCTCCAACTTCCTTTTTTGAGAGATGCTGACTGTGGTCATATTTGGACAGAGTTCCTACTAGGAACGATTACTTTTAGGTTTTGACTGCGGTATTAATTCTGCAGAGCTTCCACTAGGGATGGGCTACTTATGAATTTTGAATGAGGTGGCACTCTGACAAAGCTTCCACTAGGGATAGGTTATGTAAAGGCTAGGTTGAGATGACACTATGATAGAGCTTCCGCTGGGGATAGGATGAAATCTAAATGGTTGAGGAACTTCGAAGGCCTGAAGAACACTTGGGATCTTAGGAAGATCTCTCCGAAGACTTGAAGAACCTCAAGAGGGGGTGGGAGACTAAGGGGAAACTTTTCCTATGCAGAAATCTCACTCAAAGAAGACAAAGGATCAAAGAATTCGAAGGCCTGAAGAACACTTCGGATCTTATGAAGATCTCTCCGAAGACTTGAAAAACCTCAAAGGGAGAGGGGAGGAGAGAGGGTAGAGTTTCTCTACTATGGATGCTCCTAGGAGGCTTGGGTGTTTTGTGGTGTGTAAAACCAAAGGGAGGGGGTATTTATAGGATTATTGAACCAATGGGGAGGAAAGGGGAATTTCCTTAGCCAATGGGGAGAAACGTGGTTTTTCTAAACCAATGGGGTGAAAATGTGAAATTTTGGACCAATGGAATGGAAGGTGATTTCCTTTGACTAATAGGGAAAAAGTAATATTTTTCAGACCAATAAGGTAAAAAGATACTTTTATAGGCCAATGGGAAATTGTAGTGTAGGGTATGCTAGCAGGAGAGTGTAAAGTGCACAAGTGGATGGAGAGAAAATCTCTTCACCCAACAAGTCAATGGAACACATATTCCGGCCATTGACAGCGGCACACGAGGCTGGGTAGGGGTGGCTAGGATAGTCATGGGTGCACAGGGTAGGCAGGGTGTGCACGAGGAGGTTGGCAGGGGCGCACAATATATTGCGTATAAGGCAAGCAGGCAGGTGTGCGTAGCATGAGTGGGGTTGGCTGGCGGGTGTGTGAGACTAGCAGGAGGGGGCATGTGGCATACATGCGAAGGCTTACGAGGGTGCATGGCCTTAACATGCAGGTGTACAAGGCTTGTAGCCGGGGGAGCACGAAATGTGCCCGAGGCCATGTGGGGCTGGCTGGCAGGTGCGCAAGGTGGCAAGCACCGAAGGCTGGCAAGCACTTGCGACATGCTTGCGGGGGCACTCGGGGCTGGCTGGTGGGTGTTGGCATGCATCGAGTTGGCACACATGGGGGGCATACGCGGGGCTGGCTTTCACGAGGTAGGTCCTGATGCATGTAACTAGGTGTAAATTTCCAAGAGCGATTGCGAGAGATCCAACGGTCCAATTTTAACGTGCCATATATCATTGGAATCATAATTCTAAGTAATATGCATCCGTATGGTCACTTAGGACCGAATTCCTACATCTATGAAAAGTCATAATGGAACCCTCTTTTCTCTCGCACGGGATTTTTAGGGTTTTGGGTGAGCAGGGGATGTTTCTGGGTTGGATTATCTTAATCAATTATCATCTCTGATGGTTGGAAGCAAGAAGTCACATCCAAGATCCATAATCCATCATACCCAGAGGGGGGGCAACAAAATTGGGTGTCTACAGAATGCCCCTCTTTGGGTGAGGCCTGTGCTAACAGCTGAAGGGAAAAGAAAAGAACGATCACATTTTGTCACCCGGAGCATGTGCTATGGTCATTTTGCTCATTAATGACAGAGTTGAAAATGCAATAGGCAATATCTCTTAACTACTTTAAAGTTTGAGACTTACCTGGGCTGCCGATTGTAGGAAGGAAATTCGCTGCTCCTCCAATCCTTCAAAAGATGTTAGTACTTGATCTTTATCTTTTCCTATGCTAGGCTTCCATGTTCCAGTCTAGGGATTTCATCAATGAGATTAGGCCACTTAGAGCTGATTCAAAGAGATTGGACCACCTAGGGCCGATTTAATGAGATTGGCCCACCTAGGGCCGATTCAATGAAATTAGGCCACCTAGGGCCGGTTTAATGAAGTTAAGCCACCTGGGGCTGGGTCAATGCAATTGGATCACCTGGGCCGTGTCAATGAAATTGGGCCCCCTTGGGCCGGTTCAATGAAATTGTTTCTTTTCTTGATTTCTCTCTTGTCCCTTGATTGGGGTTCTTGAATTTAAACCAAGAGTTTGGAGTCTTGAATTTTGGCTTTTTGATTTGGAATCTTGCCCTTTGCTTTTGATTTGGAATATTGCTCTTTGCTTTTGATTTAAAATTTTGGCCTTTGCTTTTGATTTGAAATCTTGCCCTCTACTTTTGAAATTTTACCTTCCTTCTTTGAATTTGACTATAATTTTTACCTACCAATGAAATTTGACTTTTACCTTCCCCTTTTCATGTGATATAATTTTCATCTACCACACAAATTTTGATTTGGATTTCACCTTCCCTTTTTCATGTGATGTAATTTTTTATCTACCCATTTGCTTTGTATTTCACCTTCCCTTTGATTTTTACCTTCCACTTTGATGTGATATAATTTTCATCTACCACAAGAAGTAATTTTGAATTTGGTATTTTGTGGTACTAACCTTTAATTTTCACCTTGGAATTGGAATCTCAATTTTTTTTTTGAGAAAACTAATGTTTTACCCATAAAATGGTCCCCCCTCCTGTTCATTCGCCATCGCGATTTTTCTGAGTTAGGGACGATTTGTGAATGAGTGAGGTCAGATTTTTGAATCTCCTTGAAGATTCGAAGCTTTTTGCATTTTTCTGGGTTTCTTCAAAAAAAATTTCCGAAGATCTTCAGGTTTCCCTTGAAGTTCTTCATCGTTCTCTTGAAGATCTTCATATTTCTTGAGGAAGGAGTCATTTGGAGAATCTAACATCTTTTTTGGACTTTTTTGCAAAATTTAAAACTTCTTGGGGTTCCTTGTGATTTTGGGAAATATGGTTGAGAGAAGAAAGAGAAAGACTTCCAGAGTGGTACCGCTGGATGTTTGTAGCAACTCTTCTCAAAGGGACGAGGGTCTCGCAGACTAGTACACTAAACAAACACTTCGCAAGACTCAGGATCATGTCTGCAACTCAGTATGGGGCTCATAGGTAAGTCCTTGCATTTTATTCATTTCTCTTTATTCATTTATCATTGTTTTGCTCTTTTTTTTATTATTTATTTTTTTTCCTTATTTGAGAAGCATAATGGGGGAGTACCACTGACCTTGGCCAGATATGGCCATCTGAACATAGCTCGGGAATGGTACAAGATGCTTCCCCGCAGAGTGAATGAGTTGGTTAACTCATCTTATCTGAGTCAATTGGCTTCCATAGAGACTAGGAAGTTTAGCCTGGCATTGGCAGAGGCCGTATTGGAGAGGTTGTGGTCGAGTACTCACTCCTTCCATCTTCCTACTGGCAAGATTACTGTTACGCCCTTGTGCTTCTATGCCTTGATAGGTATACCATTTGGGTGGAGGCTCTTGGCCCTTCTCGAGACTCTGACAGCTAGGGAGTTCACAGACTTGACAGACATAGATATCGAGGATGATTAGACACATATCTGCCTCGACGAGATCAGTGCTCATTGGTGGAGGACTGGCCTGGGGGTAAACCCTGGTAACATTGCACAGGTGACCTATTCTTTCCTTTTGTTCACTATGAGTTAGTGTCTCTTTATTCAAGGCAGGGTGGACATTCACATGGCTGCCTTCTTCCAGAATATCCAGGATGTGGACACCTAGGATTGGGATGGGGCTGCTTATGCATATTTTCTTTGGACTCTGGACCTGTTATTATACAGAGATCGGGGTCTCAAGGGAGTGGGCTACATCCTCCAGGTAATCTCTCATCCTTGTACTCATTTCTTTTCATTTGATTGCATTTCCTCACTTTGATTTTTCAAATCATCCCTGGTGCTATTAGCATCTGGGGATTATAGCTTCCATACTGAAGGATCCTCAAGCATCGGCCTTTCCCATAGCCATGAGATGGGGAGATAGCCGAGTACTCAAGGGTGGCACCATCCTCTGGGGACCACTGCTCATTCTCTCCTGAATTTGCAGGTCACTTGGAGACCATTCCAACCTCTTATGTTCCTAGACCTTGATGAAGTTACTCGGGCCAGATACTTATCAGAGAACCAAGTCCTATTCAGGGGTATATAGGGTCATACCTGGTATTTAGGAGAGAGAGTTATACCCCAATGGTCTGATTCTGATACACGCTTCTCTCCTTGTCTCCCTCCACCGACCATACATTGTTTGGAATGCATTCCTGTAGATCAGATCGAGAGACTGGCAGACGAAATATGAGATGATTCGTTCCTTGACCAGGATAAGGATTATAAGACCTTCCTTGAGGAAGGGATAGTATGCACGCCTCTTAGTCCTAACGGTCTAGTGGTATGTTGCTCTTCCTTGAGTATCACCTTCATTCTTCAATTTCTTTTTGCTTGGCCTTGATC
The DNA here is from genome assembly GCF_013358625.1 of Macadamia integrifolia. Lineage (NCBI taxonomy): Eukaryota > Viridiplantae > Streptophyta > Magnoliopsida > Proteales > Proteaceae > Macadamia > Macadamia integrifolia. The sequence continues at coordinate 25,667,830 of NC_056565.1, read as the reverse complement.
GATGTTCTTTTAGGGGGGAACACGGTGTGTAGACCTTCCTACTGTTCAACTATATGTTAGTGCTGCTGGTCCATCCCAAGATGAGCCTTCTACTAGCGTGGGTGGGTCCCTTAGGATAGCCACCATCCCCTTCTATGGCTTCCCAATTTGGTCTTATCCCAACACAACCAATCCTAGCATTCCTCATCTTCTGGGGCAGAGAATAGACATAGATGCTTCTCTTTGGCTGGCTATTCCATATGACTATGTGAGTATCTAATTATCCCTCAATTGATTGGATTTCAACCTCACTTGACTGATATGCTCTTTCTCAGGTGTCTCCGGAGGTCTATACTGTGATCAGGAGGATGCATCAGAGCTTGTGTGAGGTGGTGATCAACAAGGTATCCCCATTTTTTTTTTATCTTGTCCTTCTTATTTTGATACTCTTTTTCTTGTTCCTCTTTATATTCCTCAGGAATGAAAGATCATTGCCTTAGAGAGCCAAGTCAGCTCCTACCAGTAGGAGAATGCCCAACAACATGCACATATTCAGGATCTAACCTAGAGGCTGGCGAATTCGAGATTGGCACCTATGAGCTCCTCGACATTCCATGAGGGTGACCTTGAGTATGGTTCAGGTGAGGACTTTGACTCTTAGGGATCTGTTTTTGTAGTTCCTGCAAGCACAAACACATTTATATCCTTTTTTTTTTCCTTTTTCCCTCCCCTTCTTTTTGTATTACGAAATTTGGAATTTTATGAATGAAAATTTATTGGGGTTATAAAGCCAATTTTATTTCTGAATTTTGAATTTTTAGGCATGATTAATTCCACAACTCAAGTCTTTATTAGAATAATCAGAATAACACGAAAACCCAAATATTACACCATTTTACTACCAAGTTCAATACACGGAATGAAAATAACTTTCCTACCACAGACAAGATAGGCAGGTAACAAGGTTGGGAGACAATCCTTGGGGTGGGTAGAAGTTCACCAACTCTCTCGGGTCCTCTTCTTTCAATCCATACTGTCAGTTGATGTAGGTGGGCAAGTAAAAGGACGTATGAGTCAATCCCATTATCCTGACATAGTTGTGTCCAGGGGTCTTCATTAGAAAATCTTCTTGTGGCCACCATAGGCTCGTCCATGCAATTTCCTGTGTAGTTCTTCGTTGTAGGTACTCCTCCCAATCAACGATAAGCTTGAATTCTGGTTTTTTCCTCTTATCCTGGTAGCAAAAAGCCTTAAGTTGGCATTCTTTTAATGGACTAGTCAACTTCAGTTTTTCGAGGAGTCAAATCTGGAAAATAGCAGGACTTCCTTGATAATAATCAAGTCCGATTCTATGGCTATGACTCATGTCATCAAATCCCTTAAGTGTTTTTGTGAGGACCATAGGGATGATATCACCTCCTTTCTTCAATTGCTTGACCACTTCTATTAGAACAAGTGGTGCACCACGTCCGGGAGTTTGCAGAACATAGCGAGCTATCATAAGACAAACATCCTATGATCTTTGTTGATGGATTCCTCCCAATGATAGATATTGAGCGAGGAACCTGGCCACCTTCAGAATGTCAATCTTCTCAAATCTAATGAATTGCTTCACTTCCTCCTCTTTCCATCTGAAGAAGTCTTGAACTTCCTCTGAGTAATCTTTCTTCAAAGATGGTTGGATTAACCTGCCCTTGGTTGTTGATAACATTCAAACTTAGAATTCTTTGAGAGTTAGGAAAATCTCAACTCATCCAAACTAAAACACATGAAGATTGGTATCCCAGTATTGAGGCACCTACAGGATTAAATGGTGATGTAATTTTGCACACCCAATCCAACTGAGCATTGATATATTCATAGATTCCAGTAGTCTTGGTGCCATTATGTTGATGTCTAAGGTCCATTTTCTTAATGACTCATCCAAAGAGTCCATGAATTTTCCTAAAGCCATCATAAGCAAAGAAGGGATGTAATGATTTGCTAAAGTATCACTCATTAGCTACTGACACAATCAAACCTTTACCACTGTTGCATCAAAACCTTTTTCTTTTTTTTTTTACTAATCAAGATGTGATGCATGCCAAATGGAAATTCTTGGGGACACAAGCTATGATGATCTTTTTAGATACCTTGATTATTAATCTAAGAACCAATTTATTGCCTTTAGATGGTTGAGACTGAACTTGAACATGTCAAGTTGCCTACGTATCCCTTGAGAGGAATCAGGTCAGTGTAGCTCAAGCTCTTCACCCCTTTCAGACATAATATCTCTTGAGTTGATCCATATTGACCAGTCCGGGTATTTCTTCGCCGTTATGGTCTATAAGTTTCATAGCCTTGCCTGGTAGAATCTCTTTAACAGTGAATAGGCCACTCCAATTGGGCCTGAATTTCTCTCTTGGGTCATGAATTGGGGCTCTTCATTCTTGAAGAAAAAGCTCACCCTCCTTTGTGTGATGCGGCTTCACCTTCTTGTTGAAGACCCTTGCCATTCTCAATTGATACTTTTTCAGATTATCCTTGGCCTTCATACGCCTTTTATTGAGAAAGTTGAGCTCGTCATGTCTAGTCTTCACCCATTCTCCTTCAGGTAGCTGACTATCCAGAAGCACCCTTAGGGATGGCACTAGGATTTCCTTGGGTAGAATTGCAGAAACCCCATACACCAAAGAGAAAGGAGTTGTCCCCATTGAGGACTACATAGAAGTCCGATATGCCCATAAGACAAGGGGCAACTCATCCGCCCAATCCTCGTGTGTTTCAGCCATTTTCTGTAGGATGACCTTGATGCTCTTGTTGGCTACTTCTATTGCCCCATTGGTCTGTGGCCTATAGGTGGTAGAGCAATGCATTTTGATACCAAACTTTATGCAAGCCTTGTCAGTTTTGCCCCATAAATGGGATCTTTGATCCAATATCAACTCTTGAGGCACTCCATATCTGCAAATGATGTTTTCTTGAATGATCTTTTTTACCTTAACAGATGTGAGGATTGCATATGACTGGGCTTCTACCCACTTGGTGAAATAATTAATGGCTATCAAGATGAATTCATGACCATTGGATGATTTAGGGTTAACCTTCACAATGATATCAATGCCCCAAGTAGAGAACGGCCAAGGGGAACTGGGGGAGTGTAGTTCTATTGACGGGATGTGTATGATATTGGTAAATATTTGACATTTGTGGCACTTCTTGATAAGGCTCACACAGTCTGCCTCCATTGTGTTCCATTAGTATCCCAATTTGAGAATCTTCTTAGCTAACATCTTGGCATTCATATGGGGTCCACAAAGACCTTGATGAATTTCCTCCATAATGGTGGTAGCTTATTCTTCATCCACACACAATAATTGTATTCCATCATAGGACCTCTTGTATAACAAGTCATCCTGAAGAATATATTAGATAGCATATCTCCTCAAAAATTTCTTTTCTCTATTTGTGGCTTCAACCGAGTACTTCCTTTCCCTAATGAAGTCCATAATATAAGCGAACCAAGACCAACCATCCATGGTAAGAGAGTTAATTGAATTTTGATAAATGGGTCTATTTCTTTGTTCCACTAAGAATGGTCAGACTCGAGCCATAAGGTTGCATTCTACCATGGAAGCCAAGGTTGCAAGGGCACCAGCAAACCGGTTGTTATCTCTTTGGAAGTATTCAAATGAGATCCTCTCAAAGTGTCTAATCACTTCTTCCAGATGTTCTTGATACAGCTTCAGCTTCTAATCTCTAGTCCTCCAGTTCCCTCCATCTGACAAATGGCAATAGATGAATCTCCATACACCTTGATCCTTTTCACCCCAATAGTCAAGGTTGTTTCCAATCCCAACGCACAAGCTTCATACTCGGCAATATTGTTGGTGCAGGGGAAAACAAAGGTGGAATGACAAGGGAAAGTAAAGGCAATCAGGGGTGATGAGTAATATTCCCACATAACACCCCTTTTGATTAGCTGCTCCATCAAAGAACAACTGCCATTCATTAGTTGTGTCTTCTTCTTCTATTACTATAATTTCTTCATCGGGAAAGGCATCATCTAGGACTCTTCCATCTTCTGTGGGGTGGGCAGCCAAATGATCGGCTATAGCTTGTCCCTTGATAGATTTCTGAGTAATATAGGTGATGTCAAATCTAATAACAATAGCCGCCACTAAGCCATCCTTCTTGTTAGAGCTGGTTTCTCAAAGAGGTACTTGATTGGATCCATCCTTGAGATCAGATGTACTGGACAAGCTACCATATAGTGTTGCAACCTTTTCGTTGCCCAAATCAATGTAGCACACGTTCTTTCTAAAGATGTGTACCATGTCTCATACTCTAAGAACTTCTTATTGAGGTAGTATATGGGATGTTCTACCCCCTTCTCTGTCTCCTTTTGTGCTAGCAATGAGCCCATGGAATATTCTCCCACTGATAAGTATAACAGAAGTGGTGTCAATACTGGTAGGTACACTAGGTATCTTTTGATCTTATTAAAAGCTTGCTGGCATTGGTCATTCCATTCTGTGGGCTAATACTTCTTTAGCAGCTTGAAAATTGGTTCCCAATTCATAATCAGTTGTGCTATGAACCTACTGATATACTAGATGTGACCCAAAAATCCTCATATTTGCTTCTCAGTGCAAGGCATGGGCATTTCTTCGATTGCTTTGATCTTGATAGGGTCAACTTCGATGCCCCTTTCACTTTCCAAGAAGCTCAGTAATTTTCCTATTGTTGCCGCGAATATACACTTCTGAGGATTCAACTTTAGTTGATATTTCTTAATTCTTTCAAAGAATTTCCTTAGTGCAGGAATATGCCCCTGCCGATCCCTTGACTTCACTATCATGTCATCCACATATACTTCCACATCTTTGTTCACCATGTCATGCAATATGGTTGTGGCTACTCTTTGATAAGTTGTCCTAGCATTCTTTAATCTGAAAGGCATCACCTTATAACAATAGGTTCCCCATGGAGTGGTGAAGGTTGTCTTCTCAAGATCCTAAGGGTGCATGCTCACTTGATTGTATCCTGAGAATCCATCCATAAATGATAACAGGCATGTTCTGCTGTGTTGTCCACCAATACATCAATGTGAGGTAATGGAAAGTCATCCTTAGGGCTTACCTTGTTAAGATCTTAGAAGTCTACGCACATTCGTACTTTTCCATCTTTCTTTGGCACTGGTACTATGTTGGCCAACCATTGGGGGTACTTCACCACTTGTAGAAACCCTGCATTCCACTGTTTCACAACTTCTTCTCTATATTTTCACTCCATTTTGGGCACATTCTTCTGAGCTTCTACTTGACTGGCTTTGCCCCAGGATAAGTCAGCAATTGATGTTGCATAATGTTGGGGTCTATACCAGGCATATCCTCATGAGACCAAGCAAAGACTTTGGCGAACTCTTTCAGAAGACCAATCATCTATTCTACTTCTTCATCATCTAGGGTGGTACCAATTTTTACCTCTCGAAGGCATTGGTTGGTTCCCAATTTAATAACCCGGGTATCCTCATGGATGGGTTGGGCTTTCTTTGGTTTGCATTGTTTAATTAGCTCTTGATATTTATTAAGATCTTCATCAGAAAAAGGAGGCACGTTATACTCGGAATAAAAAATTTCATTCATGAAAGAAGAAGTAACAGACTCAGCATACACAGACTCTGGACTTACCTTGAGAGGAAAGGCAGACTCAGAATCATAAACAGAAGACTCAACAACTGACTCGACTACAGACTTGATGACTGGTTTGATGCTTTCATCAGTGGTATCTAGGCTGGTTGACTCAGTTGCATAAGTAGACTTGAAGTTCTCCCCAATGCTAGTCTAGTTCAGAAGTGGGTCGATGGCTTGATGGATGAGCAGATTTGGCATAGGACCTTCTTCTTCTTCCAGAAAAGTCACCGCTATCTCTTCATCGGTGCTAACATCAGATACTTGTTTCTTCACAAAGATAAGCTGATCCAACTCATATTCCCTAAAGCCAAACTTCTTGAGGGGTGAGGATTGGTCGAGGCTATTTAATCCTCTTTCTATAAAGTCCAAATTTTCAAGCCTACTAATTGAAGCCATCCCTGCTCCTCGGTCACATTTCTGACCACCATCATGGGTCTTCCCATTGTAGTTGATTTGGGCACAGTGCATGCAGACCATCACTCTTTGTGCTCTTCTTTGCTTTGCATATACACTCCTTCCTTGAAAGGGTCTGGGTTTGCCTCTCATGTAACTCCGGAGCTTGTGGTTCCTACAGGAATGAATAGATGTGGTTCTTTAGATCAATAGGAAGTTGCAGACTCCAAACAAGTCTTATCTTCTTTTCCCATTCCCTCCTCAAGAGTACTTGGGGACTTGGTAGTTCCTTTAATCGGATCAGTGTTGTGGGGTTGCTAGAGGAGAACCCATCTTTAATCATTGCTACTTCCACTATTCCAGTGATGTAGCTATCCTGATCTTCCTTTGTCTTTTGTTGTTCAACCTCATGAGTTACCCAGTCAAACTCATCCTAAAGGAATACCTCAAATCCCGGTTGCATCTTTACAGCTGTTTCATTAAACCATGGCTCAACCTTTTCGCAGAAGGTAAAATCTTCTCCTTCCATTACAAAATACCCATTGACAGTGGGGTAATAAGAAGCAGAGATTTTCCTTGTCATCTTTAGTATCTTCTGCCATTTTCTGGTGTTGTTGCTTCTTGGTCTGGTGGTTTGAGTGTACCCAAGACCACTTCTTCCTTTGTTCACCACCAAACTAGGTTGCTTTGGAACTCCCTGATGATATTTTCCTAGTCCCATGCCAGAAAATATTGCATATTCTTCATCATTTGATTCACTGGGGGGCTCCAGACTGCTTCATAGTTAGTCAAGATTTTCTCTTTTGGTATTTCTTTGGCAATGACTGCACATGTTACTTTTAATTCAAAACCACCAAGTCGGACTTCATGGTCTTGTTCTTCTCCTTTTTCAGCATTAGCTAAAGTGTTGACCTTTTTAGGATCTCTAGCTACCATAATCACTTTCCTTCCATGAATGAATTTCATTTTTCAATGGAGGCTAGAAGCTACAACCTTTGCATGATGCATCCAAGGTCTCCCAAGGAGCATGTTGAAAGACACTGGTATGTCAATGACTTGGAAATTAATGTCAAATTTCACAAGGCCAATTATCAGGATTCCAAGGACTTCTCTTTTGATATTATCATATGCCCATATTGTCTGGCTTGACGGCCTCATCTCTTCCATATTGATGCCTATGCTCTTGGCCGACCTCAAAGGTAGAACATTCAAAGTGGACCCATTGTTAATGAGGACTTGAGGCATGATTTTGTCATTACATTCTACTATAATGTGCAAAGCTCTATTGTGCCTGGCTCCTTTGGGGGGTTTAGATTCTGAAAACATCAATGACTGCACCGCATAGGTTGCCCCTACTATTTGTGAGAGATGTGTTGGATCTATCTCGATCGGTACTTACACATTAGTGAGGGACTTCAGCACTGCCTCATTTCTTTGACTGTTATACGACTAGGGCCTTGCCCTTGTAGTCTCTTCCACTTCAAGTCTCCATCACACTGACATACTTCTTTACAATGATCTTTGTGGGATAGCAATCTTCATCATCAATATTCGTTATGGTTATTATACCTACCATAGGATCATCTTCTTCTTCGGACTCTCCTTCCCTACTTGAGGTGGGAAGTCAAGGTCCTCCACAAATATCCAGAGCCCTGGCACGCACCTTCTTGACTACATTGGAAAGTCACGTAACTGTTTTATCCACCATTTCTACAAGTGTGCCATGCCTCCTTCTTTTTCAAGGATTCCTAATTACTAGGTGTAGTAGTGCTCACTAATGGCTACTTCACCAAACATTTGATCAATTTCATCAGCCTTGAGTTTCATGTCAACCAAACGATTATAGACATAAGCCATGTGTTCTGCTATAGGGTTTACTTCACCCTAAAAAAGATCTCATACCTTTCACTATCTTCTGAATCTGATGCCGACTCATCTCCTTCCATGTGGATCGTGAGTGCTGATTGGATTGCATTGGAAGGGTCAATCATTGGGTTATCTTCACTGATTGCATACACAGAAAACCCTCAAGGATCTCTGGGTGAATAATATCTAGATTCATCATCTTTGTTATTATCCCAAGGTCCCTGGTAATTACTATCATCCCAGTCCTAGTAGTCATCATCATCTTGAGATCTGGAGTCATCCCCATCATTCTCATTCTCACTCTCATCCTCATCATCGTTGTCATCATCTTCTTCTTCACTGATGTCTCCCTCACTTGGTTCTTCATCAGATTCCTCCCAACCATTGAATTCTCCAACATCCAAATGCTCGTAGTATTCAGAGCGTATGGATCAGAAGGTTTCCATAGGGCTAGACTTGACCTCATTGGCTCATAGTTGGATTATACCAGACTCATCATCTTTCGTATCACTCTCTATATGGATTAGGGAGGTATGCTTTTTGATTTGTTCTCCCACTACTAATGCCATTACTGGTTAGAGGAGGTCATCTATGACTTCTTCAATGTTCTCTGGGTTATTCTGAGGTATGGTTGTCTGAATTAGGGAAGTGGGATCACCATCTTGATTTTCTCCTAAGACATTCACCAACCCTGTTGATGAGGTTATTTTTGGAAAATCCGATAGTGCAAGCATGTCCTTTTAGTTGTATTCGCTTATCCATTCTTCTCTTGGATTATCCACCAAATCTTGGGGATGGGATTGGTATGAGGGTGACGAGGGATATGAGGTGGGGTGATATGAAGGTGAGGTGATATTAGAGATAGGGTGTTGTGATGAAGATAGGGGGTGATAAGATGAGGAGGTTCCTTCTCCTTTGTTAATTAATATGGGTCAGACTGGGTTCTGACCCGATTCCTTCATGGGTCACCCACTTGGGGTAATTATAGACCCACTAGGATTGGGAACCCTAGCAAGCCAATTCTTTATAAATAAGAGGGTTTTGGCCACAAAGCCAATTAAGGGTTTTGACCTCATCTCTAATGCTCTTGCTCTCCCTATTCTCTTCTGTCTCTCCCAATTGAGAGTGTGTGTCTCCAAGGATCCCATTGAAATCCTCGGATTTGGAGGGTGGAATATTTCCTAGTGAGATTGCCGCAACCTTTTGTTTATCGCTATTCGTGCGGATCGATGCATGGTGCAATCCGATCCATTCCACTGCGAGGAAAGCTATACTAAGGTAATCCCTGATACTTGTTTGCTTTCCATTTAACATTGGTATCAGAGCCAGCGTTCTTGGTTGCATTCATTTGTGCTTTATCGCACTTGAACATGCATCACCTTGCTTGACTGTGGCCATGCTGCACCTTAAGACCCACTTGCTACCATTTATTGGTCATTTTTTATTCTTGTGTGAATTGTGATTTCCGTAATGGTTGCTGGATGGTAATGGGTTCAAAGGACACTCGTCTTTTCTAACTAGGAAACTAAAACACTGATTGTGTTATTGTTTAAAAAAAAAAAAGGAATGATGGTGACAAATATAAAGGGTTTTTTTTTTTTATAATAAATCAAACTCTCTAATCTATTTAATGCAAAAGACAATCTATTTATAAAAGGATTACTTTTTATGCAAAAGAAGCTTGCATTAATAAAAGAAAAATCTATAGCCATCATTGAAGTTTTTTAAAAAAGGAAAAAATGAATATACTATTTACGTTATTAGACAGTATAAGTGGTTTTAGGAACCGGATTTGAATCGGTCTGAATAAGTTGGATTAGATTGGTATTGTCCTTTACCGCCGATCCTAATCTTTGTATTCTTAAACCAACCCAATATGCTATTTTGGTGGTTTAATTTTATATGTTTCTTTCAATGCTAGAACTTATAAGGTTATTGATGTAATTAGGATTAGGCTTTGTGTAACCCCATTCCAAAATTATTTTTCTACCTTTATGATTTTAAAGGTGGGAGACTGCATGTTATGTTACTTACTTTAAGGTATTTGGATCGACAAGTAATGGAAAGTATTAATTTAGGGTTTGGGTTTATGTAACCCTGCCTAAAATTATGTTTTTCCCTTAATGACTTAGGTCAAAGGGTGACTTAGGTCAAAGGGAGGGTAATTTCTCAGATAATTTACGTGAAATGGTTTCTTAATATGATGATGCATATTTAAGTTGTTTGCTTTACATTATTGGTTCTATTGGCATAACTCGAACATGCGACCTTCGTGTTATTAGGCAAGACATGTTATTGCTTTGAAATGTGTTTTAGCATGTATATGTATATTGACAAATCATCATACCCTCCCATGGCGGGTTTGACTTGAGACTCACTCCACTTGTTGGGATGCATGGTCGATCTCCACCCATTGGACCCATGGTTGTTTATTATTTTTTTTGTTAGAGATCATATTGGTATTTAGTTTAATTAGGGCATGTTCATGTATGTATGTTAGAGTTAGTCTTCATGCATGATGTAAAGTGCGGCACTCCCTACTAGTAGATTGATGTAGTAAGACTTTTAAAGGATGTAATTATTTTTGGGACAATGTAATTACTTTTTTGAAAAGCCTTGTAAAGAAAAAGTTCCTCGCACTACATAACATACACTTATACTACCTCAACATGTCACTTTAAGTACCAATCGGGTTCCTATGTAGGACCCATGCACATCCGTTTGTATAGCACCGTTTTGTGGATTGGAGATACCTAATTCTCCTAATATTTTTTCAAAAATGATTAGAATTATGTCCTTGACCCAGACATGTGAGATTTGATTATGAGCTTAGCAAAATTTTTGGTCTCACTATGTGTAGTAAGGAACCATTAATTTTAATTAGGGTTTCTAAAACAAATTCTTAATGTGTACCTAATGTTTACCTTGCACATTTTTGTGTGTAGTGATATGGCCACTAATCATGTTGTTGCGAACCTCACCAAGGGTGAAATATTGACTGGACCTAACTATGACATGTGGCATCGAAAGATTTAATATTTGCTAAATGAGAAAAACTATCCTGAGTATTTGACCTATGTTATGGACAAACCCGCTGAGGGTACTACTGCTCAACACCGATGTGATATAGAAGCCTATAATCAGTGGGTGAATAAAGATCACAGTATGCACTTTATTATGTTAAGAGATATGCATAATGAGTTAATTGGTGATTATGAGAAATACACCATGGCTAAGTCCATGTGGGACCCACTGAACATTGACTTCGGAGGTACATCTATTACAAGGTTAAGGGGTATGACCTTGAAGTTTGAGATGTATAAGATGGATCCTAAGCACACTATGCCTGAACACCTTAGGGTGGTCGAGGACATGATTGGGAAGCTAAAAAATGTTGGGACCACTTTCACTGATGAGTAGTAGGTTCAAGCTATCATTAAGACATTACCTAATTCTTGGAACCCCATATATCTCATTCTCACACATAATGATAGCATTAGAAATTTTTCTGATGTTGCACAACATGTGGAACTTAAGGTGGAGCACCAAGAGGCCAACTGTGTATCTACCCTGCTCTCCTAAGGTGACAAGCGCAAGTTCAAGGGAAAAAGATAGGGCAACCTAAGAAATCAAGGTATGGCTCAGAACTAGGCACCAAAAGAAGGCAAGCCCGCCAAGAGCAAAAGAGGCTAACGTGGCAAAAAGAAAGATTTATCCAAGGTCAAATGCTATAACTACCAGAAGAAGGGGCACTTCGCTCTTAATAGCATTGAGCCAAAGCATGTACCATTTCTATCCCACTCTCCCTGTTCATATGTTTATACCCATGTTTTGGTTGATTATACAAAGTCTGATTGGATTGTGGATATAGGAGCAACAAAACATATAGCACGAGATCGAGGGGGTTTTGTAGGTTATCACAAAATTCTAGCTGGATCTCAGAATATGTTCATGGGGAACGACACTAGTGAGGCAGTTCGAGGAGTTGGTACTTATCAGCTCAATGCACATTGCTTCTTCACGATGTGCTTTATGCACCAAATATTCAGCATAATCTACTTTCAGTTTCTACATTATTACCTTTAGGATATTCATTCCATATTGATGGTTACACTTTAGAGTTTTATTTGAGATGTATTTTTGTTGGACGTGGATCTTCACTTGATGGATTTTTTAAATTAGATTTAATTGATTCTACTTCATCTATTTCTTATGTAGTTAATACATGTGATAATTTTGAATCTATTACATGGCATGTTAGATTGGGACACATAGGGTGAGTCAGGATGACTAGGTTAGCTAGAGAAGGCCTTTTAGGTCCACTCGCTAAAGTCAACCTCCCTGCGTGTGAGCCCTGTCTAGCAGGTAAGGCTTATCGGAAGCCTTTTGGAAAGGCAGTTCGAGCTACCTAGCCTCTAGAACTTGTCCACTCAGATATTTGTGAACCTATGAATGTAAAGGCATGCCATGACACTTTTTATTTTCTCACATTTATTGATGATTATTCGTGATACGATTATGTGTATCTGATCGCTCACCGCTACGAGGCATTAGATTGCTTCAAACGCTTCGTAGCAGAGGTTGAGAATCAGTCAAGGAAGAGCTTAAAAACTCTACGCAGTGATTGGGGATGTGAATATCTATCAGACCGGTTTAAAGAACTATGTGAGGAGAAGTGGATTTGCAGGCAATTAACCATTTCTCACACTCCGCAGTAAAATAGCATAGTGGAGAGAAATAGGGCTCTTTTAGATATGGTTAGGTCGATGATCGCGTAAGAAAAACTCTCGACATCTTTCTATCGGGATGCTCTTCTGACTGCTACCGACATCCTTAACCACAATCAGTTCCTTCAACCCTCTATGAGTTATGGAAGAGCACAAATCCAAATTTAGGGCATATGCAACCATGGGGATCAGCAGGTTATATTCACAACACCTCCTATAAGTTTGGGAAGCTTAGCCCTAGAGCTCAAAAACACATCTTTATAAGATATTCTAACAGCTTAAAGGATTACGTTATGTCCAGTGAACACCTTGACGAAGGAATGAATGAGATAGAGTCATGCGATATGACTTTATTGAGACAGATTTTCCTAGCATTGGTGACTCCAGTAGGGATCTTAACCTCTTTGAGATAGAGGATGAGGAAAGTGTCTCACCTATTCTTGGCGAGGGTGGGGAAATTACTCATCCTGTAATTGCCAAAGAAAGTGAGACTAATCATCAGTCTAGTGGAAGCATACCACTAGATGATCATCAGAATTCCCTCACACGTAGAAGTACTCGTGGGAATATTCCCCATCGTCTTTTTGAGATTAAAGGGGAAGCTCTCATTTGTGTTTCAAAGGATGAGGATGAGCCCGCTTCTTTGTGAAAGGCACTCTCCTCACCTACTAAGGATAAGTGGTAAACTGCTATGGAGGATGAACTGAGTTCTATGAGTAATAACCAGATATGGGAGTTAGTTGACCTAGGTCCTGGATGTAAGACCATTGGAAACAAATGGCTTTTAAAGGTCAAATGCATAGCGGCAGATGGTTCAATTGAAAATTATTAGGCACGCCTTGTGGTGAAGGGCTATACCCAAAAGGAGGGTGTGGACTATGATGAGACTTTCTCCCTAGTGGTGAGAATTACCTCAAGTCGCCTCATTCTAGTACATCTTTATAAGATATTTCGACAGATCGAAGGGTTACATTATGTACGGTGAACACCTTGATGGAGGAATGACTGAGATAGAATGACGGGATATAGACTTTATTGAGACAGATTTTCCTAGCATTGGTGACTTCAGTAGGGATCTGGACCACTTTGAGATAGAGGATGAGGAAAGCATCTCACTTATTCTTGGTAAGGATGGGGAAATAACTCATCCTGTAATCGCTAGAGAAAGTGAGACTAATCATCAGCCTAGTGGGAGTGTACACTAGACGATCATCAGGATTCCCTCGCACATAGGAGCACTCATGGGAATATTCTTCGTCGTCATTTTGAGATTGAAGGAGAAGCTCTCATTTGTGTTCCAAAGGATGAGGATGAGCCCACTTCTTTGTGAGAGGTGCTCTCCTCACCTACTAAGGATAAGTCGTAAACTACTATGGAGGATGAACTATGCTCTGAGTAAGTACCAGGTATGGGAGTTAGTTGACCTACCTCCTGGGTGTAAGACCATTGGAAACAAATGAGTTTTAAAGGTCAAACACAAAGGTAGATGGTTCAGTTGACAAGTATAAGGCACACCTTGTGGCAAAGGGCTATACCCAAAAGGAGGGTGCAGACTATGATGACACTTTCTCCCCAGTGGTGAGAATTGCCTCAATTCACCTCATTCTAGCCATTGTCGCAAAATTAAATTTGGAGCTCTTTCAGATGGATGTTAAAACTGCATTTCTCAATGGAGAACTAGATGAGGAGGTCTTTATAGATCAACTAGTGGGTTTTGAGTCCAAAGGACAAGAGCACAAAGTTTGTCATCTCAAACGTTCTATATATGGCCTTAAACAATCGTCTAGGCAGTGGTACTTTAGATTTTATCAAGCCATTACCTCTATTAGTTTTGAAATGATTGAAGAGGACCACTGTGTGTATGTGAACGGTCCAAGGGAAGTTTTCTTATTCTATCCTTATATGTTGACAACATTCTATTAGCCAGGAATGACATGGAGATGACTGTTGCCACTAAAGAGTGGTTGTCCTCTACTTTTGAGATGAAGGACATGGGTGAAGCCAACTTTGTGTTAGGCATCAAGATTATTAGGAGCCACTCTAGGAGTATTCTTAGATTGTCTCAAGTGACTTACATAAAGAAGATCCTTGAACAATTCCATATGGATAAGTCTAAACCCATTGACACTTCCATAGACAAGGCCTGGGTTTTGAGCCTTCACTAGTGCCCTAAGACAGATGAAGAGAAGAATCAAATGTCCAAAGTACCCTATGCAGCTACAATAGGCAGTCTGATGTACATGATGATGTGCAAGCTTCTTGATATATGCTTCACAGTTGGCATGGTTAGTCATTACCAGAGTAATCTAGGACCACACCATTGGCAAGCAGTGAAAAGAATCTTTTGATACCTTCATGGGACCATTGATCTCACCCTCACTTATAGTGGTTCGGATTTGAGATTGAGAGGCTATAGTGATGTTGACTGGGCCAGTGACAGAGATGAGTTCAAATCTACTTCGGTATACGTATTTGTCTTAGGAGGTGGGCCTATATCTTAGAGTAAAAAGAAGCAGACCTACATCACCCTATCCATGGTGGAGTCTGAGTATATTGTATGCTCGATGGCTGTTCAAGAGGTCATTTGGCTAAGGAGGTTCCTACAATACCTTGAAATTACCGCTCATTTAGGAGATCCAGTGCTTGTACACTATGATAGTATGACAGCTTGGCATTCGCTAAGGACCCCAAGTCCCGTGGGAAGGCCAAACACATAGACATCAGATATCACTACATTCAAGAAATGGTTGAGCAAGGGGAAGTTGTCTTGAAGCATATCTCCACGAGTAGCATGGTGGCTGATCCATTGATTAAGCCTATTGCTTGGTACATTTTTCTTACTCATGTTAGAAATCTGGGACTTAGATGTGGATGATTTATATTTTGAGTTTTGACATTTTCTTTAGACATTATTGTTATCACTCCTTGATTTATATACATGAGACATATAATTTTTTAGAGTGATTTACGTGTGTACACATTTTATTTTCTAAATATGTCACCAGGCTTGAATCAACCCAATCACACGGGTGATTCACCTTGGCGCTTGGAAATAGCAAGCAAGATGAGCCAAATTCACCTTGGTGCTTAAAGATAGCGAGCGAGATGAATAGATAGCTTTTCAGCTTAGTGGTGCCTTAGTTAGAGCTAAGATGAGACATTTCTATGGTCGAACACACAGATCCCACATCTCAGTGTAGCCTACTTATAGCCGAGTGTGAGAACTCAGGTAGATGCCTTTGTGGCAACTGCGTTGATTTACTCAGGTTAGGTGCTTGAAAGTGCGACTGAACCCAGACTCGTATAGTGTTCTTTTTATTTTATGAGTGACATACCCACCTTAGTGGGAGTTGCACCATAGCATACATTTCATACTGTATGTGCTTTATTACGACCGTTTACGAGAGTGACTGAATGGATCCCTTCTTCATCACTGTGTGAGCCACTTGGATCAAACTGAGTTGATCCTATGGATACTCTCTACCTGAGACAATGTCATGAAGAGGATGCCCAATGACGCTACTTTGACTGCTCCTTAGGATCATGGATGATGCGATCCAGCGAGATACAATTGGGAAAGAGGTTGGAAATAGTCAGATTGACATGTGGGCCTAGGGAAAACTATTCAAAATTGCACCCTTGTTTTGTGGCTTATTGCCTAGGCGACTTGTCGTATTTATATTTCAATGTAATCATAAGCATATTATATGTTTTAAGGTTAGCCTGGTTATCATGAGGGATTGAGAGTGCTAGACTTGTTGTAATTGGATTTTTTAGGGTACCCAAGATTATTTGTGAGTGATGTGCTATATTGGTTAGATGGAAGCTTGATATAGCACTCCTACATTTGTATTATCTCGTTAGGTGGCACGCTCCATTTCCTGTATGATGAGACACCTATGGTAGAGAGACTTCTAGAATGGACAATTAAGTATGTCCATCCTACGTGGGCAATTGGGAGATGTTAATTAATATGGGTCGGACTGGATTCCGACCCAGTTCCTTCATGGGTCTCCCACTTAGGGTAATCATAGACCCACTAGGATTGGAAACCCTAGAAAGCCAATTCTCTATAAATAAGAGAGTTTTCCACAAAGTCAATTAAGGGTTTTGACCTAATCTCTAAAGCTCTCTCTCTCTTTGTTCTTTTTTGTCTCTCCCAATTGAGAGTGTGTGTCTCCAAGGATCTCCATTGCAATCCTTGGATTTGGAGGGTGGAATATTACCTAGCGAGATCACCACAGCCTTTCATTCATCATATTCATGCAGATCGATGCATGGTGCAACCCGATCCATTCCACTGCAAGGAAAGCTATACTGAGGTAATCCTTATTACCCGTTTACTTTCTGTTTAACATCCTTGATGGTATGGTGGAGGTTGGTGATATGGATGCAGTTGGTCATATGGCCAATGTTGATGGTGTGGTAAAGGTTGATAATATGGTTGTAGACACCAAATTTTATCCCCCCCTCGGCAATGATGAATTACAGGTAATGAGGAGACATATATACTCTCCTTCGGAAAGAAGTCAAATTTTCAGCATGAGTCCAGATTATCCTAGAACATGTGATTGGTCAAACCTGATGATGTAACGAAAGTGAGTGGAAGTGGTCAATGTATTTTGTCAGAATACAACAATTGAACCTAGTATGTGCTCGATTCCCATATCATTAGAACGTACTTGGGAATACGGTCCTATTGGTATCTTGCACGAAAAAATTGGATACCTAGGTGTGCCGTATTTTTTACTTGAACTTTGAATTGGTTGAACAAAATCAACCCAAACCAAACCCTAACCCAAACAAAACCCTAACCCAAGCCAAACCCTAAAGCAAGCCAAACTCTAAACCAAGCCAAACCCTAAACCAGACAAAATCCTAAACCAAACCAAACCAAACCCCAAACCAAACCCCAAACCAAACCAAACCTTAAACCAGACCAAACCCTAAGCCAGACCAAACCCTAAACCAAACTAAACCCCTAAACCAAACCAAACCCTAAACCAAGCCAAACCCTAAACCAAACCAAACCCTAAACCAAACCAAACCCTACGGCTACTGCCATGATAAGATTTCCATAGTAACCACGTAGGGCTAGTGCCGCCCAGCCTAAGGGGTAGTCGCTCAGTCTACGGGCATATCTAGAAGCATAACAGGGTGCCATGGGATTTTTCAAGACATTACAAAGTGCCATGAGGGGGAAAGGCCTTACACGGATGTGTAGGGGCCTTACATGCCATTAAACCTCCTTTATAAGCTCCTATGTGGCATTTTTACATAGGATGCCTCATTCCTTCTATAAAAAGTGACATCGGGTCACCGAGAAAACCCCAGAAAAAAAAAGAACCCCTGAAGAAAAAAAACCTATTCCAGAGACCTTACAAAAAGAGAGAGAGAGAGAGAGAGAGAGAGAGGAAAAAAAAGAAGAGACAAGAGTCTGTAGAAATTCTGAGCCAAGCTTACTGAAGGTGACGGAATCCTACCCTATTTTTAGAAGTCCACGTCATCCATATCAGGTTAGTATGGAACTTCTATTTAAGTTCTTTTGTATTTCATTTCAATATTTTCATTATGGTATGGAAGCTCTGTCCAAATTTCCACAGCTGATTCTGACCCTAGGAAAGTAGCACGGAAGTCCTGCCCAAATTTCCAAAGCTGATTCCAACCTTAGGAATATGGCGTGGAAGCCCTGCCTAAATTTCCACAGCTGATTCTGACCCTAGGAATATGGCACGAAAGCCCTGCATGAATTTCCAAAGCTGATTCCAACCCTAGGAATATGGTACGAAAGCCTTGCCCAAATTTCCACAACTGACTTCGACCCTAGGAATTCGCCGTGGAAGCCCTGCCCAAATTTCCTTAGCTGATTCCAATTCTAGGAATATAGTGTGGAAGCCCTGCTCAAATTCCCAGAATCTAGAACCCATGTTCACACCCTAACATAGAAACCCTATCAACTTTCTTACCCAAGTGCCGAAAGTTTTTAATTTCTACAAGAAAGAGAAAAAAATTAAATCGTTGCCCCTGAGTTGAGGAAAATTATCAGAAATTTCATCATTTTCATCGGTCATCATCATGTAAATATTACATCGTAATTTCATTTGCATGTATAACATACCTCATCTCCGCATGTATTATTTTATATGTCTACTGCATAAAATAATGATTTGTTGTTATCATTCCATGTATTAATTTTAGCATCTATGCATTAAATGTAATCTATTTTATCATTTTATGTGTTATTGCATGTGTTTGTCACATGAAATAATGATCATAATTGTCATGTCATGGGCATTGTAAATGTATGTAAATAAGGTAATTGCATTTTCTATTATTTTATTTAGATTTTAATATTTCATGTGGTTTTAATATAGAGCTACATTTCATGTGACATTTCAATAACTTCGTACAATTTTATATGAGTGTATGTATATGTGATTGCATTATTTCATGCAATAAGACTTCCATGCTAGCTTAAGCTATTAAAATTCTCAGGGGAGAATATTCAAAATCCAAGCCTCTTGTAGAAAGACCAAAATTTTGGGTGAAGTGAGTTCCTAACACCTTCCCACACTCATAACTTGACATGGACCCCTATCTCTAGAACAAACCAAAATATGAAGTCAAATTCGGGGCTTCCTTCCTTTCACAAGAATCCAACCCCTTATTCAAGCTCGATCCCTCGATCAAAATTGGGCTCAACAATAGGGTTCTAGGTCCTGAATCTTAGATGGTGACTCCAAAAATCATGCTTTCCCCATCCCCCTATAGTCACCGGACCATGTTTGGAGACAATTCACCACCCTTGCAAGGTAGACCAGGTGAAAAGTAAATAGAAAGTGGAAAATGATATTTTCACTTACGTTGGCGGAGGTTGAAGATATGGTGCGGTGGATCCCCTAGTTGATGATGAAGGAGGGATAACAGATATCTGTTCTTTTAGTTCTTCTTTTGAGGATTCTTCTCTTTGGAAGTCTTCCTGACTTTAGCCATTTGGCTCATGGCTTTCCTGTAAGCACGAGCATTCATGTGACTCTTCCGAGCTTGGGGTATGATCAACTGAGTGGGATCACTCTCTATTGCCTCTTCATTTAGGTTGTTCACATGATCATAGAAAATGGGATGACAAAAGTGCTTGTCTGACTGATACATGTGAACGAGCCTTTAGAAGCAGTCACACTCCGTTTGACAAGCATCCTTAATGAAACCATTGATGTATCCTACTATCTCCAGAGGAAGGGACAATCTTTGAAGCTCCTCTGTGAATGGTTGGCCTGACTTGCTCTTGTTCTCTTGAGTCAACTCGAGAAGAATTCCCCCGATGACCTGTAGGTCCATTCTAATCTAACTCTCCTATAGCTTGTACTGGTTCAGCCCTGGGAGGGTTTCAGAGCATGTGCAATATCTGAGCTAAACCACTCTTGACCTTAGCCATCTCTGTCTGCAAGGTCTCTATGGGGTGGACCCAAGCTTGCTCGGGTGATTTAGAGTCAAGTGGATCCATGTGAACTAGGTTGTAATCACTTGACGATAGACAATCCCGAAGAGACGAAGGAGGTGACACTGGACTTAAGCGAGTCAACCGGTTACCCTGACGTGTCCAAATGGACCGCAAAGAATACTTGAGATGTAGAATTGTGCTTGAACCAAAAGTTGCTTATTTTAGAATTCTTGTATTCCAAACCCTTTATTCATTCATCCACTCACTTATCAATCAATGATCCATCCAAAGTTAATCCAGTTAATGATAGAGAGTGGATAGGGGTCAATGGCCCTAGTCCACTCAATGTCATAAGTGGGAGATACAGATAAATGGCTTGACCAGAATACTCCTATAAGACATCTGCCAATAAAGTCATGCTTTCTTTAATCTTATCTCACTAGGTGACCTTCCTCCCGGTTTCCTTGGTTCTTTTAGATAATTTGGCATTTTACAGGATTTTGATGGGCATCACCACATAATCACTCATACCAAATCATCCACATTTCATTTCTAAGGAGGAAGGACACCTTTTATCCGAAACCAACTTAGAAGAGAATTTTTTTGTGACTAGAATGTATTATAGGGAAATTCATTTTCAAGACTGCAAACAAATTCTACAGATCAGCTTGTGGCATTCCTAGCATTCTCCATTTATTTCCTAAATGATACGAGCATGCGGTGGATGCAATAGGACCAATAAGATTAAGCAACTGGCTATGGGGTGGTGGAAACGTGAGTGATTATGTGCAAAAGTGTAATGCAAGAATATCATTATTCGATCTCAGAATGTCATAAAGTGCACGCACCTCCTCGAGGGTGCTAGAATAATTATGAACATCCTCACCATTTAACAATATCCCACAATCTTGTACAAGAAGTGGCTACGATTTGCTCTTAGATTACTCTCCATGACATGCACTGACCTCCTCGAGGGTGCGGGCATGACAGAGAGTCCCTCGCCAAATGATTTCATTTTGAGCATGATGTATGATGCGGTTAGCGAATACAATTACAAGCATGGGGTTAGCCAAACATGTTTTCAAACAGATGTGGTGAAAAATGTTCTTGCATTTAATGGTAGAATATAGTGTCGGAAGCTTGACATTCTCCCTAGTGGAGTCACCACTATGAGGGTAGCGACCAGAGAATTCTCTCGCCTTCGACCCTCTCTCCTCTCTTTCTCTTAGGAAAGGGTGTGTCGTGTGTGCTTACCTATGGGCCCCACACTGCCATATCACCACTTGGAGATACATGGAGGCCTATTTCATAGGAGTGTAAAAGTCATCAGTGAGACAGGGACTTGATGATGGTCCAATACGGTGGATTGGGATCATGCAAATCCTAGGGTTATGGGCCTAAGACCCAGGGGTGGGTCCGATTCTTGAGAAAAGGGCCTGAAAGTTGGTATGGTCTAGAGATTTAGGGTACATGTCAGGTTGTAGAATTGAGAAGGTGTTAGGCACCCAATCTACTTAGTTTGACCGGTCTTCCTACTAGATGCTTAAGAATGAACATTTTCCATAATTATTCTTATTCTGCATGCATGGCTAATTTTTGACTGAATTTAAATAACTATGTACACTAAAACAAGATCAATATAAGTTCTACATTATACTAATTTGGGTAAGAAATTATATCTGAGCTTGACCCCTCTTTCGGGTCAAGAGCGGTGGAACCCCGATTAGTGCTGGCTCGTTTTGAATTCTCCTGGCTCAGGAGAAGATGGTCTTGACCTCCAACTTCCTTTTTCAAGAGATGCTAACTATAGTAATATTTTGATAGAATTCTAGCTGGGAATGGTTAATTTCAGGTTTTGACTATGGTATTGATTTGACAGAGCTTCCGCTAGGGATGGGCTACTTCAGAATTTTAAATGAGATTTGATAGATCTTCCGCTGGGGATAGGTTATGAGAGGGCTAGGCTAAGTTGACACTCTGGCAGAGCTTCCGCTGGGGATAGCCTGAAACTTAAATGGTTGAAAAATTTTGAAGGCCCGAAGAACACTTTGAAGATCTGAAGAACATTTTGGATCCTAAGATGATCTCTTCGATGATTTGAAGAACCTCAAGAGGGGGTGGGAGACTAAGGGGAAACTTTTCCTACGTAGAAATCTCACTCAAAGAAGACAAAGGATTAAGGAATTTCAAAGGCCCGAAGAACACTTCGAAGATCTGAAGAACACTTTGGATCTTATGAAGATCTATCCGAAGACCTGAAAAACCTCAAAGGGGGAGGGGAGGAGAGAGGGTAGAGTATCTCTACTATGGATGCTCCTAGGAGGCTTGGGTGTTTTGTGGTGTGTAAAACCAAAGGGAGGAGGTATTTATAGGATTCTTGAACCAATGGGGAGGAAAGGGGAATTTCCTTAGCCAATGGGGGGGAAAAGTGGTTTTTCTAAACCAATGGGGTAAAATGTGAAATTTTGGACCAATGGGATGGAAGGTGGTTTCCTTTGACTAATAGGGAAAAAGTAAGATTTTTTAGGCCAATAAGGTAAAAAAATACCTTTATAGGCCAATGGGAAGTTGCAGTGTAGGGTATGCTAGCGGGAGAGTGTAAAGTGCACAAGTGGGTGGAAAGAAAATCTCTTCACCCAATAGGTCAATGGAACACTTATTCTGGCCATTGATGGCAGCACACGAGGCTGGGCAGGGGTGGTCGGGGCAGTCATGGGTGCACATTACAGGCAAGGTGCATGCAGCAGGTAGGCAGGTGCACGCGGTATGCGCGTAGGGGTTCGTGAGGGTGGCTGGCGGGTGCCCAAGGCTGGGAGGCTGGGGCATGCAGGGGTGGGCAAAGGCTGGCGAGGGCACGCAGGGGCACGTGACATTGGCATACTGGTGTACGAGGCTGGCAGGTGGGGTCTCGTGGCATGCGTGTAGGGCCTCGCAGGGCTGGCTAGTGGGTGTGCGAGGATGGCAGGCGAGGGCTCACAGGGTTGGCTGGAGAGCGCACGAGGCTAGCAGGTGGAGGCACGTGAAGGCTGCCAATCACTTGTGGCATGCATGTGGGGGAGCGCAAAGGCTAGCGGGCACATGCGGTATGCACACGGGGCTAGCTGGTGGGTGCTGGCAAGGGTGAGGCTGGTGCACATAGGGTTGGCATGCGCGGGGCTGGCACGCATAGGCCTGGCATGACGAGGCTGGTATGCGTGGGGTTGGCACACATCGAGATGGCTTGCTTGGGGCTGCCGGGTGCTGGGTTGGCATGCGTTGGGCTATCATGCGCAGGGCTGATGCGTGAGAGGTAGGTCATAATGCATGCAACTAGGTGTAAATTTTCAGAAGCGATTGCGGGAGATCCGATGGTCCAATTTTGACATACCATATATCGTTGGAATCGTAATTCTGAGTACTATGCATTTGTATGGTCACTTAGGACCAAATTCATATGTTTATGAAAAGTCATAATTGAAACCTCTTTTCTCTCACACGGGATTTTTGGGGTTTTGGGTGAGTAGGGGATGTTTCTGGGTTGGATTATCTTAATTAATTAATTATCAACTCTGTCGATCAGAAGTAAGAAGTCACGCCTTAGATCTGTAACTCATTATAGCTAAAGGGTAGTGACAGAATTGGGTGTCTACACCTGGGCTTGTGGTAGAACTATGCAGGAAGGTTGGGCTGCTTTAGCAGGGTAGAACCTATCTTTCAAAGATTTAGATAGAGGGTTTTGCTGTTGGTCTCCCATATTGAAAGGTTTTAAAGAGAGTGTTGGTATAGGGTTACTACTTGTTGGATCTCTTCTTTCTAACCAATTCTCAGTATTACGTACCCACCTAGCACTTATGCAACAGAAAACTAACCACAACTAGAATAAGACAAGCACAAAAGAATGGAATTATATTTTTGTTTTTTTGGCTTTTTGGGAGCTTCCCGACAGGGATCCGAGGTTGCTCAATTCAATTCCTGAGGAATTGCTACAGTGCAAAACCTATCTTTATCATACTGTGAGGCTTGGTGACCTCCACCGATACAACTATTATTGCAAGTTGTTTTTCTTAAGAATTCAATAAAAGAAAAGGAAAAAGAAAACAAAGCACTTTGATTTACTAAAAGAAAGTGAAAAATAACATGGAGAGCTTCTGCTGGGGATAGGCTAGGGAGGGCTAGGCTGAGGTGGCACTCCGACAGAGCTTTCACTGGGGATAGGCTAGGGGAGGTGGCACTCCGGGCAGAGCTTTCGTTGGGGATAGGCTAGGTGAAGGCTAAGTTGAGGTGGCACTCTGAAAAGATTCCAGGGGCATTTGGACAGGGCTTCCACTAGGAACTGCTATTTTTGGAAATAAATGGATTGACCTAAAAATGGATTGAAGATCCCCAAAGCCCCGAAGAATACTTTGAAGATCCGAACAGAACTTCGGATCTTGAGAAAGATCTCCTCTAGACCCAAAGAACCTCAAGGGGGGAGGGATTTCCATTTTTGGTAAAGATCAAGAACACTCAAAGGGGGGAGGCTAAAACATACTAATTTTGGAAAAAACTGGATTGGACTAAGACCTTGGATTGAAGATCTTCAAAGTCCCGAAGAACACTTTGAAGATCCGAACAAAGATTTTAGATCTTGACGAAGATCACACCGAAGACCCAAAGAAAATCAGGAGGGAGGAGGAGAGGGAGGGTTTCACTACTATGGAGTGAGGTGGGGTTTTTTGATGTGTGAAATCAAAAGGAGGGGGGTATTATAGGTTTTTTGGGCCAATGGAAAATAGGGAACATCTTTATCCCACGGATGAAAGAGGGTGTTTGGAATAAAGTGGGTGAAGAGGGCTTTTATCTAATGGGTAAAAGGAATTCTTGGACTAAAATGGGTGAAGAGGGCTTTTATCCAATTGGGCAAAAAGGGGGTATTTTTTGAGAGAGAATCCTTAGCAAAATAGGGGTTTTTGGGTCTTAAGTGGGTAAAGATGGGATCTCTTCACCTACTAGGTCAATGGAATACTAATCTCGGCCATTGACGGTGGTGCCCAAGATTGGGCCGAAGTGCACGAGGCATGGTCAGTATGGGAGGGTAGGCAATGTGTACAAAGTGTGTGGATAATGTCATGGGTATGCAGCACATGGCACGTGGGTAGAGGCATGGGTGTGTAAGCAGTGGCATGGGTATGCGGGGGGTGGCATTGATGTGCGGCACTATGGTATGTGTGTGCAGCACACAAGGCTGGTTGGGGCAACAAACATGGGCAGTAAGTATGGGCAGCAGCCATAGGCTGGCAGCAGCGGGCATAGGCGTGGGCTTGGTCCTATGGGGTGTGGGTCATGGTCAGAGGGGGCGCAGGTCATGGGCAGAGGGGGCATAGACTACGGCCAGAGGGGGCACAGGTCATGGCCAGAGGGGGCGCGGGATGGGTCCTACGGGGGCACAAGCTATGGCAGCAGCCATAGGCAGTAGCCACGCACTAGGCAGCAACTAGCGTGCACACTGTCATGGAATTTTTTGGTGACGATCACGGGAGATCTAACGGTCTGATTTTGACGTACCATATATTTTCAGAATCATATTTCTGAGCACTATCCATCTGTACAGTCATCTTGACCAGATTACTTCGTATATAGAAATTCAAAATCAGACCCTCTTCTCTCCCGCATGGGGTTTCTAGGGTTTCAGATAGGGGAATGTTTCCATCATCATCGTTATTGATCGGAAGCCGAAAGTCACATCCAAGATCCACATTTCATCATAGCTAGAGGTGGGTGACAAAATTGGGTGTCTACAATATGTAATGGTTCTAGGAATAGTTACCTCAGTCAGTTGTCATCTCTGTCGATTGGAAGTAAAAGATCGCATCCAAGATCCATAAGTCGTCATAGTCGAAGAGGGTGACAAAATTAGGTGTCTACAAAATGCCCCTCTTCAGCCAAAGCATGTGCCAATAGCTGAAGGGCAAAGAAAAGAACAACCACTTTTAACGTTTAGAACTTACTTGGGCTGCTAATTGTAGGAAAGAAATTTGAGCCCTTTCGATCCTGTTAGAAAATGTTGAATCATCATTTTGCAGAGATTTGTGCCCTCCCTACAGAAGATGTTAGTGCTAAAAAATATTCTTGATCCATCATTTGAGAGATTTGAGTCGTCCTTGCAGAAGATGTTAGTACTTGAAAATATTCTTGATCGATTATTTACAAAGATTTGAGCCCTCCCTACAAAAGATATTAGTACTTTGATCTTTGACTTTTCCTAGGTCGGGCTTCCATGTGCTAGTCTAGGGATATCCGGTCTCAAAGCTGGTTCTTTCGAACCAATCTGGGCTATCTGGGACTATCAATTGGAAGAAAGAAATTCGCTACTCTTTTAATCTTGCAAAAGATAAAAAAAAATTGATTCTTGGATTTTCCTTAGCTGGGCTTCCATGTGCCAGTTTAGGTGATTTGGTCTATGAGATCGGGCCACTTGGGCCAATTCAAAGAGATTGGGCCACCTGGGGCCGGTTCAATAAGATTGGGCCACCTAGGGCCAACCAATGAGATTAGGCCACATGGGGCCAGGTCAATGAGATTGGAACCTTAAATTTAGGCCCTTTGAATCTTGAAATTTGGCTTTTGATTTGGAATCTTGATCTTTGAATTTTGGCTTTTGATTTGGAATCTTGAACTTTGAATCTTGACTTTTGATTTAGAATCTTGATTTGGAATCTTGGCTTTTGATTTGGAATCTTGAACTTTGAATCTTGGCTTTTGATTTGGAATCTTGATTCTTTGAATTTTGGCTTTTGATTTGGAATCTTGATTCTTTGTAAGATAATATCCATCTACCTCACAAATTTTGAATTTTGATTTCACCTTTTATTTTTATCTACCAATTTCATCTTCCACTTTCATGTGATTTTATCTACTAATTAGAATTCACTTTCCCTTTTCCATATGATTTTATCTACCAAGTAGATTTCACTTTCCCATTTTCATGTGACATAATTTTTACCTACCATAGGAAATTACTTTGAATTTTATTTTTCTGGTAAGAACTCTTGAATTGTACCTTGGAATAAGAATCTCATTCTTTTTATGAGAACGAATTTTTTAACCATAAAATGGCCCCCTCTCCTGTTCACTTACTAATCTGATTTTCTTGAGTTTGGAACAATTCGTGAGAGAATGAGCCCGGGTTCTTGAGTTTCTTTGAAGACTCGAAGTTTTTTGCATTCCTTTCAGTTTTCCCAAATTTCTTCAAAGATCTTCAAGTTTTTCTTAAAGTTCTTCATCTTATTCTTGAAGATCTTCATAGTTCTTGAGGAGGGGGCCATTTGGAGAATTTAAAGTCTTTTCAAGCATCTTTGCAATTTGTGAAACTTCTTAGGGTTCTTTGTAATTTTTGGTAAATATGGCTGAAAGAAGAAAGAGGAGGACTCCAGGAGAGATCCGGCTGGGTGGTGGAGAGAGATGCAACATATCCTCTCAAGGGGATGACAGTCCCACAGACTGGTATATCTGGCAAGCACTTCACAAGACTCGGGACCACAAATGTAATGTAGTGTGGGGCAAGTGGGTAAGTCTTTTCCATTTCCCTACATTATTATATATTTGATTTTGTTTATTTTTTATTTATTTTTTGCATTTATTTATTTTTATTCATTTTTGCATTTACTTTAGGAGCACAATGAGGGAGTACCTCCCACATGGCCAGGTATGGCCAACCAAACATAATCAGGGAATGGTATGAAATGCTTCCGCATAAGGTAAAGGGGCAAGTAGATTCTACCTACTTGCATCGCTTGGCCCCATTGGAGACCAAGAAATTTAGCTCGGCATTGGCGGGAGCCTTGGTGGAGCGGTGGTGGCCGAGCACCCATTCTTTTCACCTCCTTACTGGCGAGATCACCATCACACCTTTGTGTTTCTATGCTATGACTAGCATACATTTTGGAGGGAGGCCCCTGTCTCTTCCTACAACTTTGACAGCATTGGAGTTTACAGATTTGATGGGTATTGAGATTGAGGTAGACCAAACGCATGTCCATCTAGGTATGAATATTGGCTGATGGATGAGAAAGGATCTGAGGGTGAACCCAGGTAACCTCGCATAGATAACTCGCTCCTTCCTTCTATTTGCTGTGGCACAATGTCCTTTCAGTGACCTCCAGGGTGGAGTGGACATCCGTATGGTGGACTTCTTCCAGAATATTCAGGAGGTCGATTCATGGGATTGGGGGGCCGCTTAGATCTATTGGCATATGGGGATCGGGGCCTCAAGGGGGAAGGCTACATTCTCCATGTGAATTTGCATTTCTTTTTTTTTTTTTTTTTTTTTTATTGCTGACACATCCTTATTTTGATATTTCAATTCAGCCTTAGTGTTACGAACATCTAGAGATCCTAGGCCCCATTTTGAAGGATCCTCAAAGCTCACCCTTCCCCATGGCTAACAAATGGGGAGATAGTCAGGTGTTGAGGAACCGATGCGTTCCTCCTGGGACCACAGCCCAATCTCTTCTAGACAGTCTCACAGAGGTAAGTCATATTTGGGGTCAAATTTTCCTTTGCCTTGTGTTGTACTCACTTCATCTTAAATTTGTAGGTCAATTGGAGGCCATTCCGAGATCTCCACTTCTACAATCCTAATGAGTTCGCTCAAGCCAAGTGCTTGACAGAGAGCCACGCGCTATTCAGGGGCATTTAGGGCCACACCTAGTATCTGGGGGAGTGTGTCACTCCTCAATGGTCTGATCCTACGATGCGCTCTCCTCCCTGCTATCCTCCATCGACTATGCATAACCCGGAGAGTATCCCCGAGAGTCAGATAGAGGGATGGGCCAAAGGGGTGTGGAATGATTCCTTTTTAGATCCGACAAGAATTATGAGGCCTTTCTCGAGGAGAAGACAATCTGCACTCCTTTTGGTCCCAGGGGGCCATTGGTATGTTTCCTCTCTTAAGCATTTTTTTTCATATTTCAAATTCTTCTCCTTTTTTGTTTATTGATGTTCTTTCAGTGGAGGGAACGACATGTGGACCCCTTCCTACTCGGTCACGAGCAGGTGCTACTACCTCATCTCATATTGAGTTTTCTATTATTGTGAGTGGGACCTCTCCGTATGGTTCTCAGTCCCTTCAGTGGTTTCCTGGGCTGGTCTTATCCCAATGCAACCCATCTGGGTATTCCTCAGCTCTTGAAGCGTAGAGTGCACAGAGACGCCTCCCTTGGACTTCCTATCCCATATGACTGTGTGAGTATCAAAACTCCTCTCATTTGATTGGTTCTTAATTCTTTTTTACTGATATACTCTTTCTCAGGTGTCTCCAGAGCTCTATGCCGAGCTCAGGAGGATGCATTAGAGTTTATCCGAGGTCATGGTGGATAAGGTATTCTCCTGCTCTTAGTTTCATTCCTCTTTTATTGCTTCTTTTCTTGATCATTCCATATGTTCCCCCAGGAGAGGGAGAACGATGCCCTAAGGCGGCAGGTTAGCTCCTATTGTTAGGAGAATGCGTGCCTATTGAGGCAGATTAAGGATCTTACATAGAGGCCAGAGAGTTTGAGATTGGCATCTACCAACCTTCCCACTATCCACGAGCATGATTCAGACAAGGACCATAGTTCCATCGAGGATCTTGACTTCTAGGGATTTATTTCTGCATTTCTGTAAACACAAACATATGCATATTTTACCCCCGTGTTATTTATTATTACTTTTTTTTTGTTTTTTATTTTGGCATCTTATGAATGGAAACCTATCTTTGGCACAAAGAAAATCTCTTTTTGGTTTTGGAATTAATGCGGTAAAAATTGACCAATCGATCTTCCTTGTAGCTCCTAATGCTCCAATTGATCTACACAGAAGAGAAGACAGGGGAAAGTTGGGCTGACCTGACGGGGGACTCTCTGATGCCTAAGTCAGATCTTTTCATAATAGTTACTCAAGAGTTTTCAGTAAAAAGAAGTGATCGATCCCTCTTAGGGGGCTTACCTTGGTATTTATAGGTTGCTAATGGAGGGAGAAAGAGAGACATTTGTGTAGAGTCTTGTTAGGCATAGAGTCCTTGAGAGGTATGGCTCTCTGATTCTAGGAATATTCCAGATCCCAGCGCATCTTTTGAGAATATTCCTCTCTTATCTTGAAGGTGCAAGTCATGAGAGGGCTGGACACCTTTGATGACGTGTAGTGGATAGAGTCCTGCCCCCTTAATCAAGGATCACATCCCTTGAATATAGGAGTGGATGTGTGTACGTTTATGGGTGCCTTACATTATTGTACTAGGTCAAGGTGGCTGCTCAGCATGAAGAGAGGCCGAGGTAGTTGCTAGGCATGAGGAGAGCTCGAGGTTGCTGCTCAGCATGAGGAGAGGCCGAGGTGGCTACTCAACATGAGGAGAGGCTAAGGTGGTTGGTCGACATGAGTAGAGACTGAGGTGGCTACTCGGTATGTAGAGAAGCTGAGGTGGTTGCTCGGTATGAGGAGAGGGGCCAAGGTGGCTGATCGGCCATACATAGTGCAGACATGCCTTTACTGTGCTGAGGATGAGGACATATTTGGCCTCATCACCAACCCCCGCTCTAGCAGTTTGGATCGAGTTGCTAGAGCATTTAATGCGACCTTGACTTTTGTAAGTGTGCATCACTTGTTCAATGCAAAACACACTATTTCTACCATGTGGCACCCCACCGTTACTTCACCTCAGGCAGGCGAAGAGATCGGTTTGGGTAACAGTCGATCTCGGCCAGATCTAGTCATTTATTTTCTATTGGTTTTTCCTATAAATAGGATACTCTTCTACTAAAAAAACTATGCATTTGTTCGAGAGACCAAGTCAGTTTAGCTTACTCCTAGCTTCGGCGCGGTCATCCTTAGAGTCACAGCTCAGCTTGGCTTCAACAGTCTGTTTTCAACTAGCTCATCCTTCAACCAGTAAGTACTCATACTATGGTTTTGACTTATTGTACTTCTTCTGCTCAACCCTTCATGTGTCCTAGCATCGGTCCTGGTGATCCTGACATGGCGTTTGACAGTGATTCTGACTCACCAACCAAACTCCTTTGATGGTTGTGAGGCCCTGGGAGAACCACCAGAGTGTCTCATCCCTGATCCTTCATCCTTTAGCGATGATACTTCAAGCAGTTTAGGTTCTAACAACAACTCAGGCTTGAGTAGTAGCTAGGGTTCTGAGTTTGTCGAGGTGGTCTTCCCACCAGCCGACCCGACCAGGGCCACTATTGTCCCATTGATAGCTGAGTCGACCAGGGATAACCTTGGCCCAAGTGTCCCAGCCCAACACCCCAGTGTCGAGGATGCAGGCATCTTAGCGGTAGGACCATCAGGTGTTGAGGCAGGCTTAGCTGAGTCTGAGGGGGAAGGCTCCGCTTCTTGCTCTGGTGGAGAAAAGACTGCTGCTACCACCAAGAGTATTCTGACGCCCAAGGTCCTGGACCTGATTTGGGCTCGGTACAATATACCTGAGTTTATGGTGATGCATGTCCCTAATGATGACGAGTGTGTGGACACTGTTGAGGATGAGGTGGCACTCTACTATGTCACCTTCCAGAGTGGTCTCAGGATTCCATTGCCTGAATTGGTCAGCTCAGCCCTGGAGTACTGGGGCCTTGCTCTGAGCCAAATAACTCCAAACTCCTGGCGCTTTCTTCTTGGCTTTGAGGTGTTCGTCTCGAAGCTGGGCTGAACTGTAACCCTAGAGGTTTTTCGTAAGCTATTTTTGGTTAAGAGGCCCACCTCGGGGTGGTACTACTTCACCAAGTGGGATAGGGAGGGTCCCTATGCGAAGTTGAATTTGTTCGTTAATATGCCCTCCTCAATGAAGAAATGGAAGGAGTGGTACTTTTATGTGGCGATGGAGGGGAACCCTTTCAAGGGCAGCTGGACAAGACCTAATTTGTCTGTGTTGAATTGAGCTCCAAAGTTATCCACGACTGACCTCCAAACCTACCAGATGTGTTTGGGTGGGGAGGCCGTAGACGTCCGGATGTTGCAGGATGACAACTTCCTCCGGGAGTGGGAGCTAAGTGAGGTCCTCGAAGAGGGTGAGGGTCTTGATTGAGTCTAGTATTGTTCTTTACACAGCATGGTATCTATACTATTGCAGCTTGTTCTTGTCTCTATTTTGCAGTGGTGAACGTGAAGGTTAACAACAAGGCACTTACCACGATGGTGGCAAAAGCGAGGAAGAAGGAGGCGGCTGAGCTGGCTACAAAGAAGAATGCTAACAAGGGCAAGGCCGTGTCGAGTTCAGGCCTTAGCAAGAAGACCGTTCCGCCCACTAGTGCTGGCCTAAATGCCTCACCGATAGTTATAGGGGGCAAGCCCAGAAAGGAGATGCCCCCACCCATCTAGTACACAGCTTAGCACGGGACTCCTGGCTTGACCAAGGACAAGGAGCCAGTGGGCCCTTCAGTAGCTAAGGGGATGGGGTAGATCGACACGTCGGGTCAAGCTGTCATTGGCCAGGGGGCCAAAAGAGAAGGTGCTCACCTGATGAATGGGCGCAGCCTGGAAACCTTCCCAAGGCTGCCTGAACTGAGGATAGGACTCCGCCCGCTTGGGATGACTTGATAGAAAATGGCACTGTGCTGGACCCTAACAATGCTCAGGTTTGGTTCCATTGGAACCATCCTAGGAGGGATATTGCCCATTCCAAGAAGATTTCCAACTTCGAGTTTGCGGACCTAATGTACTCGTGAATTGGCGACGTGAGTTTCCACTACCTTTTTTTTGTATTTCTTGAGTTTTAAGTATTTCTAACTGCTCTACTGGCTCTTCGCAGGGCTTCAATTTCTTGGTTGAGGCTGCTCAGCAATTTGAGAACATGGTTGTCGCTTGTTCAAAGGCGAAGGATGAGGTGAAGAGCCTCTAGGGGGATCTACAAATAAATGTGGGCTAGTTGGAGACGAAAAAGAAGGCCCGATCCAAGGGGGTCTGTGCTGACGATGTTGAGCTGAGGGATAACGAGCTAGAGTGTGAGGTTGCTAAGCAGCTCAGGGCCAACAGAGACCTGGTTAAGGAGAAGGATGCCCTCCAGAGAGAGCTGGCAAGGGTTCAGGATGCCAGCAAGCAAAAAGAGGCAAAGCACAAAGCTCGAATTGCTGAGCTGAACAAAAAGCTGGCGGTGAATGACGAGACTGTTGTTGAGAGGTGGCTAAACTCTATAGCGGGTTAGTAGTGGTTGGTCGATATCAACGTTGGCTCATTCAATGCTGGCTCGGACAATGCTTTAAGTTTATACTGAGCAAGATGCTAGATTAAGATCTATCAAACTATGAGTAGCATGCTCTTGACCCCGCTCCTTCAGTGCAGCTCGGTGGCCTTACCGACGTTAGTGAAGAGGTCAACCAAGCCGACCCCAAGGATAGCCAAGTGAAGAGCTAAGCCTGTGAACCAGCCTGCTCCCCCCTAGGCTAGCCCCCTAAGATTTGCAAACTTGTTGCTATTTCCTTCTCCTTTCTTTCTCTTGTTTCCTTTTCTTTTTTATGTAAATGTCTCCTTTGGGAGTAATGTAATTTGAGGGTTTTTACCCTTCTTTTATGAATGGAAAAATACTTTCTTGTATGTTTATGCTTTTCAAAACATTTTGTACTTCCTTGTTTTCTTATTCTTCAAGCGTAGTTCCTTTATTTGGCTGAGCTCAAAATTGACCTCATGCGTATAGCATATGATCTCTTGAAGTGTTATGCCTAGGCTGGGCCATGGTAGTGTAGAGCTGGGGCTCGGTCTTGGGGTATGCCGACCCTAAGCTCGGTCTTGGGGTATGTCTATCCTAAGCTTAGTCTTAGTGATTGCCAAACCTAGGTTTGGTCTTTGTGTTGCTGAGCTGAGGCTCAGTTTTGGATGGTGCCAAGCTGGGACTCAACCTTAGTGCCTTAGGTGTTAAGGTCTTGAGGTGCCAAACTTGGGTCAGTCTAGGCAGCGCCGAGTCAAGGCTCGATCTTGGATATTAACGAGATGGGGCTCGGTCTTGGTGCCTTAGGTGCTAAGGTCTTGGGGTGCCAAACTTGGGTTTGGTCTGGGCAGTACCGAGCTGGGGCTCGATCTTAGATATTGCCAAGCTAGGGCTCGGTCTTGGTGCCTGAGGTGCCAAGGTCTTGGTGCCAGGTCTTGGAGGTTACCGAGCTGGGGCTCAGTCTTTTGAACAATGAGTAAGTATTAGAGAGAGAACTGCTTCATCTATTAATATGTGGCATGCACTTACAACAAATACATTGCTTTGAAATAGAGTCGAATCCACTCTATGAATGAAATTGAATAAAGTAATATGAAAACTAAGGTACTGAAACATAAAATCTATAAGACTAACACCCGAACGTGTGGGACTTTAATGTGATCTACTGATAAAATCTTTTGAGACTTTTGACATTCCATGCCCTTGGTGTAGTTGTACCCCCCTGAGTTTGCAAGTGGTAAGTACCGGGGTGAACGACTTTGGAGACTATATATGGGCCCTCCTAGTTTGCACTTAATTTGCCTTCATTTCTCGGCTCTGCTGCTACTGCCTTTCTGAGGACTAAGTCACTTACTATGAATCCTCATGACCGAACCTTTCGGTTATGATACTGTTGCACCTTTTGCTTGTAGGCTTCATTTTGCATTGGTGCCTCTTCTCAAACCTTGTCTATGAAGTCAAGGTTTGCTTGGAGCCCTGCCTCATTTTGTGATGCATCAAATACTATCGATTAGAACGAAGCTTAGGTCATCTCCACAGGGGTTAAGGGTTCAGTTCTGTATGCCAGCCAGTAAGGTGTTTCCTTTGTGGGGGTCTGAGTTGAGGTACGATAGGCCCAAAGCACACTGAGTTGCTGGTCAACCCAGTTCTTCTTCTCCCAGTCCAGCCTCTTCTTGATTCCATCCAGAAGAGTATGGTTGGCCTTTTATGCTTGGCCATTTGACTGTGGGTGTGCGACTGCAGTATTTTAGAAATCAATGTTAAAATTACTGCAGAAGAGCCTGAATTTCTGATTGTTAAATTGAAACCCATTGTCAGTCACTAGCACTTTTGGGACACCATAGTGGGATATGACATCGTCTCTTACGAACTTTTCCACCTCTTGCTCGGTGATCCTTGGTAGGGGACGTGCTTCCACCAATTTAGTGAAGTAGTCAATGGCAATAATCAAGAACTAGACACTGCCCTTGCCTCTCTTGAACTGTCCTAGGATATCCATTCCCCACATTGCAAATGGAATCGGGCAGATTATGGAGCTAAGTTCTGTAGTCAGGACATGCGGTATTGGGGCATGCACCTGACACTTAAAGTATAACTGGATGAAGTTCATTGCATCTTGCTGCATCTTTGGCCAGTAGAATCCTTGGTGCAATATCTTGTAGGCAAGAGCCCTTCCTCCCATGTGGCCTCTGTAAATTCCTTCATGGACCTCTCAGAGTGTCTCTTCAGCTCAGCTCGGTGTGAGGCAATTCAGCAGGGGCTAGGATATTGTCCTTTTGTAGAGTACTCCTCCTTAGAGGGTGTAGTTAGTTGCTCTTCTCTTAACTGTCCTTGTCTCTATCTGATCTCCCGGGAGGTACCCATCTCGCAAGTAATCCGCAATAGGATCCATCCAGCTCGGCTCGGCTGGCTGTGTATCATTGTTGCACATCATTTCTTACTCATAAGTTGGTTTTTCCAGCACTTCAAAGTAATGCGAGCTCGCGTAGTCATTGAGTTCCGCTGTGACTAGTTTGGAGAGGGCATCTGCCACTGTATTTTCATCTTGCAGAACTTGTACCATTTCAAATGTACTAAAGCTGGTAATCAGGCTATGAGCGTCCTTTAGGTACTTGATCATTCTCTCTTCCTTGGCTTCATATTACCCATTGACCTGGTTCACTATCAGCTGTGAGTCACTATGCATGACTAGGTCATCTGCCATCACTACCTTCACCAATTTGATTCCCGCTATCAGGGCTTCCTACTCC
The DNA here is from genome assembly GCF_013358625.1 of Macadamia integrifolia. Taxonomy (NCBI): domain Eukaryota; kingdom Viridiplantae; phylum Streptophyta; class Magnoliopsida; order Proteales; family Proteaceae; genus Macadamia; species Macadamia integrifolia. Next base: position 25,631,858 of record NC_056565.1, on the reverse strand, counting down.
ACTTCACTGTTCATCACGGGAAATGTAAATCTGAGGACATACTATATTGCAAATGCCTCTGGACTTTGTAGCACAAGTCATGCGTTGCTCCTTGTTGAGGTGCTGGATCCATAAAAAAAGAGCTTTGACATTCTTTTTGGCTTGACCTATGCTTCCAATTCTTCCTCTGACTGTGTACACTCAACCAGGAAATCTGCCAGTGCCTGGCCATTGATTGCATTCTTGGGCCAAAATTCTATGTCATGCTCAACTCGACAGCCCAGCTCACCATCCGCCTTACTACACTAGGGTTGTGGAGTGACTTCCTCAGTGGCTGATCTGTCAGTACAGCTACAGTGTGTTCTTGGAAGTAACGCCTCAGTTTCCTAGCTGCCATGACCAATGCCAACATAAACTTTTCAATCCTTGGTTACCATGTCTCTACGTCGAGGAGCACATGACTTACGTAGTAGATAGGTTTTTAGAGTTTTCCTTCTTCTCTTATGAGGACTACCCTAATGGCCACCGGCGATGTAATGAGATATAGCTGGAGCACCTCCCCTGGCTCGGGTCGGCTCAGTAGAGGGAGCCTAGTCAGGTAGGCTTTAACTTCCTCAAATGTCACTTCACATTCATCCATCCAGCTGAATTGCTGGTGTCCTTTTCCTCCTTTTAGCAACTTGAAAAAGGGAAGACACTTGTCTCCAACTCTGGAAAGAAACCTGTTCAGGGCAGCCAAGCACCCCGTCAGCTTCTGGACTTCACGGATGTTTTTCAGTGGGCGCATCTCTTGAATAGCTTCAATTTTGGAGAGGTTTGCCTTCCCCTTTGTGATACCAGGAAGCTCAGGAACTTCCCAGAGGTCACTCCAAATGCACACTTGGTAGGATTTAGCCTCATCTAGTTTTGTCATAGAACATTAAAGGCTTCCCTCAGATCTAGCACATGATTGGTGCCCTTTGCGCTCTTGACCAGCATGTCAACAGTGTAAACTTCCATGTTTCTTCTGATCTGGCTTCAGAACATAGCGTTATCCATTCTCTGGTAGGTGGCTCTTGCATTCTTAAGGCCAAAAGGCATTGTAGTGTAGCAATAGTTGCCCTGGGTGGTGAGAAACACTATCTTCTCCTCATCTTTAGCTTTCATCTTTATCTGGTTATAGCCAGAGTATGCATCCATGAAGGTCAACACCTCGTGGTCTGCCATTGAGTCTATGAGAGAGTCGAGCCTGGGTAAGGGATGATTGTCCTTGGGGCAGGCTTTGTTCAGATCAATGTAGTTTATGCAAATCCTCCACCTCCCATTGGACTTGGGACCATGACAACATTAGCCAGCCAGGTTGGGTATTTTACTTCTCTCACAAGCCCTACTACTAGGAGTTTGTCAACTTCCTCGTTGATGATTGTGTTCCACTAGGCCGTAAAGTTCTTACGCTTCTGCTAAAAAGGCTTAAAGCTAGGATTAACATCTAGACTGTGCTCAACCATATCCCTTGGGATACCTGGCATATCAGAAGCCTTCCACATAAAGATATTAGAGTTTTCGCTAAGGAAGTTCAGGATTTTATCCCGACGTTTGGAGCTTAGTAATGCTCCAAACTGGACAGTCTTTGTTGGCTCAACCTCAGTCAGTGGGACAGTGAGCAACTATTATATAGGCTCGACTCGATTCAGAAGGCTTTCATCGTGGCAATCAATGATTTTTACCGTGCATTCTAGGCCAGAGCATAGTTTCTTGACAGACTTTATAAAGTTGGCATAGCACTTTCGAGATTCCTTTTGGCTAGACCTGTATTCCTTGATTCTGTTACTGGTGGAAAATGTGACCTTCATATGCTTAGTGGACACAACCACTCTAAGGCCATTAAGACTATGTCGGCCAATTGTAAGGTGAGACTATCTTGGCAACCATGAAAGTGACCATGGTGGTTGCCATATGAGCTCCTTGACCAATTGTTACTGGTAAGTCAACTACTCCTTTTAGCTCTGCAGGTGTGCCTGAAAATCCATACAAGGGCCCATGGGCAGGCTTTAAGGATTTGATGCCAAGCCCTAATTTCATGAAAGCGTCATAGGACATAAGTTCGATGGATGCCCCTGTGTCTACCAGTGCTCTGTGGAAGGGGTGGTTGGCCACCACTAACTGGATTACAACAACGTCATTATGAGGCTAGTTCAGCTCTTCCAGGTCCTTGTCTGAGAATGTGATGGGAGAATTTGTCTTGAGGGACTTGACGGGATGTTCCGTAATGTACACGAACTGTGCATGAGCTCTGGCCTTTCTTATCGACTCCACAGTGGGTCCTCCCATAATGGCCAAGATGATAGGACCCACAGGCTGGTTATCATATGTGTCAGCTCAATCCATGCCTGGCTCCTTGGGTGGCTCGGCCCTTTCTCTGCTCAGCCCGGCTTCTTCTCTCCTCGGCTCGGGCCAGTCTGCACCATATTTTTGCTTCATGTACTTGTTAAGGTACCCTGCCTTAATGATATCATCAATCTCCCTTTTCAATGACTTGTAATCTTCAGTGTCATGTCCATGGTCCCAATGTATTGGTAGTATCGGTTGGGATTCCTCTCTTCTGGCTTAACCATCATTAGTCTCGGCCAACAGAAGTATTTATGGTCTTGGATCTCTAGAAGCAAATTTTTCCAGGAGTAATCGAGCTTATATAGTTTGGGCTCAGCTATGTCATGCAGTCGATCTGTCCTGTTCTTCTTTGGCTTACGGGAGTCATCCCTAGGCCTTACTGGCCTTTTCTTTTCTTTCTCTGGCAGCTCATTCCTGTCGGCTATCCCCTGGCGGGTAGGACCTCTTCCATATTAGCATACTAGTTGCACCTTCTTAGCAGCTCAGGCATTATATCTGGCAAGTCCAGGGTAAGAGATCGAACCAGATCGGGATAGGTTATCTCATTGCACAATGAGCTATATGCTACTCCTTCTGGCAGATTTTTCACCTCCAATGTCGCCTTGGTAAATTGGGCAAGGAAATCTCGTATAGTCTCCACAAGCCTCTATCTCATATTCATCACGTTCTGTGAGGTCTGCTTCTGTTTTATGCTAGCTTGGAAATAAGTGAGGAATGCCCTCATCAGTTCTTTATAGCTGTGGATGGACTGGGGCCTCAGGTTCGACATCCACACCAGTATGACACCCTTTAGTGAGGCTGCAAAAGCTCAGCAGAGAGTTGCATCCAATCTCCCATGGACTGTCACGGCTGAACTATAGTATAGGAGATGATTGTAGGGATCCGTAGTGCCGTTGTATGTGTTAAAGACTGACACAATGAAATTTGAGGGCAGCTCAACATCTATCAACTTATCGGATAGTGCATTATGGGCTGAGGTCACTGTTATGTTAGTCGGGTGGCTTTGCCTCTGCATTCCTTATATCTACTCAGTGAGACACTAGATGCACCATTCCAGGTCATCCCTTCTCTCCTTGGCTTGGTGGCCCAAGGAGCGGTGTTCACATTCAGCTCACCTGGGGCTTCTTCCACTATCTTAGCACATGTCTGTTTGTTCTGTCCATGCTCACGCTCAGCCCTAGCTGGCCTATGTGGGGAGTGTCAACATTCCTCTGCCTTTGCTGGAGACCTATGAGCATCTCATCTCTTGGGGCTCTGGTCTTGAGTTGAATGAAGTGCCCTCCTATTCTGGGCAGGTGAAGGCCCTCGTTGACGTCGCTCGGTGGGAGATTGGGGTGGTGGCACTTAGCAAATTGTTCATGATGTCCTAACAAACCCTGTCCTTACTGCTGATTGAGGGGTGGCACTGTTATCTTATGTTTCATCTCGAGGTCGCCTATCAAGAGTTGGCCTGGGCATCTGAGCAGAGCCTGTGTGGGGTACCGGGTGTGCCAAGCCAAACTAGCGTATGAAGTCCTGCACTAGGTTGTTAGTTGCCAACATCTATAATCATAGACTCTGGATCTGTTCTTCTACGATCGGGTGAGTCATTCGGGATGAAGGTCCTTAGAGAGATTGCTGAGGTTTCGATTGCACTACCCTCCCTCTCCCAGAGTGACCCCTACATTGGCCTGAACTTGTGAAGGTCTAAGTAAGGGCCCCTCCACTGTTGGGGCATTCTCTTAATTAGCCATTGGAGGTAGGTGAGGTTCCTCTACTTGTCCAGGTGGCAAACCGCGAGACAATCTTACTTGTGTTGTAGTGGAGGAGACGACCTTATTACTTCTTAGTTGTATTGGTTAAATAGATTTTCGTATCAGTTTCCCATGAATGGCACCAATCTGATGTAGTAAAAATTGACAAGTTGATCTTCCTTGTAGCTCCTGATGCTCCAACTGATCTGCAGTGAAGAGATGACAGGGGAGAGCCGGGTTGACCTGATGGGGGACTCTCCGATGCCTAAGTCAAATCTTTCCATAGCAGATACTCAAGAGAGTTTTCAGTAAAAGGAAGTGATCGATCCCTCCTGGGGGGCTTACCTTAGTATATATAGACTACTAATGGAGGGAGGAAGGGTGACGTTTGTGGAGAGTTGTGTTAGGTGTAGAGCCCTTGAGAGGAATGGCTCTTTGATTCTAGGAATATTTCAGATCCCAAGGCATTTTTTAGGAATATTCCTCTCTTATCTCAGAGGTGAAAGTCATGAGAGGGGTGGATGCCTCTGATGATGTGTAGTGGATAGAGTCCTGGCCCCGTGATCAGGGATCACGTCCCTTGAATGTAGGAGTGGATGTGTGTACGTTTCTGGGTGCCTTGCATGACTGTGCCAAGCCGAGGTGGTTATGCGTGTTGCCCAAGTGAAGTGTGCCTATGTGTGCACATTGAGTGCCACTAAGTGTACACATTGTCACGACTTGCCCAACAAAGACCCATGGACTTAGGCCATTGGGCTAAGTAAGGTCCAAGTTCTAGAGTTTTCTACAAAGGTGCAACAACTCTAGATAATTTTATTGTAGATATTTCTAGAAGATATTTATAGGAGGTATTTTGGGAGAGATTTCTAGAGTTCTCCACTAAGGAGGTGGGAAGCTTCTAGTTTCCTCCCCGACCGTTGGATGGAGGACATTTGTAAATATCTTAGCCATCCTTTGTAACTTGAGGTGCCCATAAATAGGTGTTGCCTTATTTGGCAAAGACACTCACTAATGACCAACCAAGAGTGTTCAACCGAGCAAGTGAGTTCTCAAGCCTTGTACTCAAGAGCTCTCTAGTGCAATACAAGTTCATTCTTCTTGAACTCACTCTTGTGTTCACTTCTTCTCTTCCTAAGTCCCTTAAGGAGGGTGGTTAGGCTGACTTAGTGCTAGTGGGAGTACTAATAGGTGGCGCGGTCTCTTAGAAAGGTCTAAGGCCGTGACAGTTGTGGGGTCAGAGCTTCGGTTAAGAGGGAGCCAAGCTTGTGGGATAGGAGATAGGCGAGCTAAAACTGTGGAATAGAGACCAACACCTACAAAAGTAAGCAAAGAAGGAGCGAAGACAAGTCCGTCGACTTTGGCGTCACTTTGGGGCCTCGCTTAGCTCGAAGGGAGCAAGTATTGGCTGAGGCAAAGTGGTGCCTGAATGTCGCGGAGCAAAGTGGGGAGGAGCTCAAAGGCCATGTGGAAAAGTGGAGAGGAGCTTGATGGCCAGATGGGGGAGCTTAAGGGGTCCCTACAAGGTGCTTTCAACACCATAGTAAGTAACCAAGAGGACATGGTTGCCACCTTCAAGGCTCAAGTATGCAAAGGAGTTGGATAAGGTGGAAGCTTGTATTAGAGAAGAAGTATGGAAAGAGTAGGAGGACAGCGGTGAGGGAAGCCACTACCTCTCATGACATGTCTAACGGAGAGGCACTAAGACACAAGCGTGATAAGAGGAATCGGTTCAAGCCTAGAGACAAGTGATTCCTATATGATGAGCTACATTGGTTTAGGGATTGCCCCAGGAGGAAAGCTCTTAGTGCCCTATTGGAGGAAGAGGGCCAAGAGGAAGAGCCACCTTGCATGGGGTCCCCAATGCAGCATGGTGCCATCAGGGCCGAGATAGGGGTCAAGGCCCTTAACTCTCAAAAGGGGTTGATGTGCGCAAAAGTGTGCATCGATGGGAAGCCCACACAGGTGAAGGGAGATATAGGAGCCACACACAATCTTGCCTTGATAGAGGAGGCAAAGGAACTCGGGCCAAGGGCATCCTAAGGCTATCAACTCCAAAGAATGCCCCATAAGTAATGTTGCTCGAGGGGTCGAGATGAACCTTGGGACTAAAGGAGTTCTCCAACACCATCCAGGGGCTAGGTGCTTACTTGCCCTTGGACGGGAGGGCAAGACAAGGAGAATTTGGGAGCAAGCCATCCATGCCAAGAAAGAGGAAGATGCAAACGAGAGAACGGAGACAACCAGACGACGTTGTAGGAGGCTCAAGTTATGTGACTATAACAAGAACCCCAATAGGCATTACTCCTTACGAGAGGGAGGCTAATTTGGTTGCTGATCCAATCTTCTAGAGACACAAACTATCTCCTTACGTGGAGTATTTAGTCAAGTGGAAGGGGTGACCAGAGAGCGAGACAAGATGGGAGACAACTGGCATGCTGAAACGACTCGTGAATAAAAGTACCACAAGGAGGTTATGATGAGGGCGTCACAGATTTAGGTGGGGGAGAGTGTCACAACCTGCCCAACATAGGCCCACGAGCCTAGTCACCAAGCCCATGGACTTAGGTCGTTGGGCTAAGTAAGGTCCAAGTTCTAAAGTTTTCTACAAAGGTGTAGTAACAATAGATATTTTATTGTAGATATTTGTAGAAGATATTCACAGGAGATATTCTAGGAGAGATTTCTAGAGATTCACTAAGGAGGTGGGAAGCTTTTAGTTTCCTTCCCAACCATTGGATGGAGGACATTTGTAAATATCTTAGCCATCAATTGTAACTTGGGGTAGGTGTTGCCTCATTTGGAAAAGGCACTCACCAAGGACCAACCAAGAGTGTTCAACCAAGCAAGTAAGTTCTCAAGCCTTGTACTCAAGAGTTCTCTAGTGCTATACAAGTTCATTCTTCTCAAACTCACACTTGTGTTCACTTCTTCTCTTCCCTAGTCCCTTAAGGAGGGTGGTGAGGCTGACTTAGCACTAGTGGAAGTGCTAAGTGCCGATGCGATAGCTTAGAAAGGTCACAATAGATATTTATTGTAGATTTTAGAAGATATTCACAGGAGATATTCTGGGAGAGATTTCTAGAGCTTCGCTAAGGAGGTGGGAAGCTTCTAGTTAGACATTTGTAAATATCTTAGCCATCCATTGTAACTTGGGGTAGGTGTTGCCTCATTTGGCAAAGGCACTCACCACAGCAAGTGAGTTCTCAATAAAGCACTGACAACGTACTCTTGAATGGCCCAAGTGTGTGCCTACGCGTGCCCCCAAGTGTTGCAACGTGTTCCCACATGTACATAGTGAATGGCCGCACAACACCCCAAGTGTTGACTACATGTGCACAATGAATGGCCCAAGTGTTGCCTAACAGTGCCCATGCATGCCCACAACTGTTGCCTAAGTGTGCAACCAAGTGTGCTAATGCATGCTCTTGAATGCCCCAAGTGTTGCCATAAATGTGCCTATACGTGCCCACAAGTGTTGAATAAGGGTGTCTACACGTGCACCCAAGTGTTGCCCAAGTGTCACCTAATTGTGCTCTTGAATGCCGTAAGTGTGCACATATACGTGCCCATGACAATGCCTACACGTGCCCCCCTAAGGGTGCCTAAGTGCATATGAAGGCAGTGCACAAGGAGGCAGTAACGCACGTAGGGTCGCACAATGTCCGTGCATGGTGGCAAGCATGGTTGCACTACTGCACGGAAGGCAGCTGGCATGGACGCACAAGGTGTAGACATCGCTGCGGTCAAGGTTGCACTAGCATGCGTAAGGCTGCTGGCATCGAGGCAGGCTGCCACGCACATGGATGCGGTCGTGGTTGTAATACCGCACACATGGTTGCACGTGGGCACGGTTGCGGGTAAGGCTCCACTATCGCGAGCAGGGGTGCAGGCTACCGAGTGCACATAAAGGAGTTCTCCAACACCATCCAGGGGCTAGGTGCTTACTTGCCCTTGGACGGGAGGGCAAGACAAGGAGAATTTGGGAGCAAGCCATCCATGCCAAGAAAGAGGAAGATGCAAACGAGAGAACGGAGACAACCAGACGACGTTGTAGGAGGCTCAAGTTATGTGACTACATCATTGTAACTTGGGGTAGGTGTTGCCTCATTTGGCAAAGGCACTCACCAAGGACCAACCAAGAGTGTTCAACCAAGCAAGTAAGTTCTCAAGCCTTGTATCAAGAGTTCTCTAGTCTATACAGGCTGGAGGCAAGGGTGCACGCCATGCGTAAGGTGGCAGGCAACAATGCACATTGCTGCGGGAAAGGGTGCTCAACCGCACGTAAGGTGGTAGGCACAGCCGCATATGGCTACCGGCAATGGTGCAGGCAATGCGCGCTGGGTTGCTGCCCGTGCTGCACTTCCACGCACATGGCTGCACAAGCCTCGCACTTGGTTTCGCGCTTGGCCGCACATGCCGCACGAAATTTTGTAGCTATGGCGCACATGACATGCAGATGGCTGCACAGCCATGCCCAAGGTTACGTTCCAAGCTGCACATGCCGCTCGTTTGGCTGCACTAACGGGTGCAAGGTTGCTGGCATGGCCTAACATGCCACGCCCCTGGCTGCCCTACCACTCACAAGGTTGAGTGTGTTGCTCCACACCACCCCCAAGGTCGCATGCATGGCTGCATGTGCCACCCCCATCGCTACCTCACCATGCACTTGGTTTCGGGATTTGCCAGAAGTGCCACGCATAAGGTTGCAGGCACGGCTGCATCGCCGCGCGCAAGGTTGCGTTGCGTGGTCGCACATGCATCGCCCATGGCTGCACTACCAGGCACAAGTTCACTGGCATGGCCTCCCATGCTTTGATCATGATGGCAGGCATGGCGGCACATGCCACGGGAATTTTAGCACATGGCGCGTGCAAGGTTGCACCCATTGCTGCACTTTGGTGCCCACGTCTGTAGTCCACCATGCACATAGCCACACGCACTTGGCTCACACATGGGTGCTGCCGTGGTCCCCATGGCCCATGAAACAGAGGCTTCTTTGCGGCCTTTGGCTACACACGTAGCACCGACTACTGCACACACCAGGGCCATCCCTGCATAACATAGTTTGGGTCTTTAAATCATGTTGTGCAAAACATCCCTTTGGGTTAGAAAAGCCTTGCAATTGGCTATTTGGCACCCAAAGTACTATCATTTTCACTTAAACCCCGTATTTCCATTTTTTTGGGTATTTTTCATAATGTTTCAATCATAAAATATTAAAAAATACCAAAATATGTTGGAATAGTCCAATATTTTTTTAGAAAATTTTATCAACCTTTGGAAGACATCCAAAATTTAGTTTTCAGAAAATACATTAAAATGGATTTTTCAATGTTTTTTGAATTTAATATGTTTTTTAATATTAAATAATTAATAAAAAAATAAATATTTATCAAAAAACTATGATTTTATATGAAAATATTCTTTGGATTGTTCCTTAATTTCTTACCAAGTTTCATTTGATTTGGATATTTGAAGCTCAAAAATTAGGCCGGTATATTTTGGGTGGGGGTCATGCCTCCTTCTGGAAAGGGGCAAAGAGCATAAGAGCTACTTTGAGGGAGGCGGGTACCACTTCCCAGGTGGTTTTTGAGGGGCCGCATAGAGGGGTAGCAAACAATGAGCGGGCATGGTAGGCAAACCCAAAAGACCCATGGCATGGGAAAAAAAGTGAAATGGCACGTGGGTTTCGATGAGTTGGCCCTTGGTATGCGTCGAGGCCTGCCACTTCATGTGGCTGGATGCACATAGCTGCCTGCCTTGAGTGCCATGAGTCCACAGCTGCTGTAACGTGTGCCAATTGTGGCATAGCATGCCCGACGAAGGTGCACGTGCTTGCGAATGGTTAGCCCTTATGTCGTACAACATCGCCCCCTTCTGCCACATAGTGTTGCTTGCCACCGTGGGCTGCTTGGTGCATAAGGATGCCTACCATGAGCTGCCATGCCCCCACTTCTGATGCCACATGTGCCCGTCGATGCACAACATTTCCAAAGAAGGTGTGGCTTGTGAAAACATGTACATGACGCGTCCGTCCCGACAGTCATCCCCTCTGATGCACACAGTTGCT
>NC_056565.1:25571706-25616706 GCF_013358625.1 Macadamia integrifolia | reverse complement strand
GGCGTAGTCAGCACCAAGGAACTCACAATGGAAAGGACATGACATCATTGCGCCTTTGGTGTGGTGTGGTCATCCTAGATCCGAATCTTTATCTTAACGACTCTCGGCAATGGATATCTCTGCTCTTACATCGATGAAGAACGTAGTGAAATGCAATACTTGGTGTGAATTATAGAATCCCATGAACCATCGAGTCTTTGAACGTAAGTTATTCCCTAGGCCATCGAGCTGAGGGCACGCTTGCCTGGGCGTCACGCATCATGTCGCCCCACCTCCTTTACCCCTTGTTGTGGTGGTGCAGAGCAAAGATTGGCCACCCGTGTCTCTGTTCGAGGTGCGGTCAGCCCAAAGTCAAGGGCTCCTTGTGTGGCAAGCGTCACGATGAGTGGTGGGTCGAGCCACTTTGCCATTGTTCAGACGTCGTGTGCGTGTTCTGCTCCCATTGGGCTCTGGTGACCCGGATTGCCCTTCAATGGCATTTCGACTGCGACCCTAGGTCAGGCGGGGCTACCCGTTGAGTTTAAGCATATCAATAAGAGAAGGACAAGAAACTTACGAGGATTCCCTTAGTAATGGCGAGCGAACCTGGAAGAGCCCAGCTTGAGAATTGGGCGGCTTTGTCGTTTGAATTGTAGTCTGTAGAAGCGTACTCAGTGGCGGACCGGGCCCAAGTCCCCTAGAAGGGGGTACCGAAGAGGGTGAGAGCCCCGTCATGTCTAGACCCTATCATACCACAAGGTGTTGTCGACGAGTCGGGTTGTTTGGGAATGTAGCCCCAATTGGGCGGTAAATTTTGTCCAAGGCTAAATATGGGTGAGAGACCGATAGCGAACAAGTACCGTGAGGGAAAGATGAAAAGGACTTTGAAAAGAGAGTCAAAGAGTGCTTGAAATGTTTAGGAGGGAAGCGGATGGGGGCTGGCGATGCATCTCGATCGGATGCAGAACGGTTAATAGTCGGTCCACCGCTCGACTCGGGGCGTGGACCGATGTGGATTGTGGCGGCGTCCCAAGCTCGGGTTATAGTGTTATACCTGAGGAGATGTCGTGGCTGTGATCATGGTAGGCAGCGTGTGCCTCGATGGCGTACTTATTGGCAACTGCATGCTCCCAGCATCGGCCTGTCGGGCTCCCCATTCGACCTGTCTTGAAACATGGACCAAGGAGTGATATGTGTGCGAGTCAACGGGCGAGTAAAACCCGTAAGGCGTAAGGAAGCTGACTGGTGGGATCCCATTGTGGGTTGCACCGTCGGCCGACCTTGATCTTCTGTGAAGGGTTCGAGTGAGAGCATACCTGTCGGGACCCGAAAGATGGTGAACTATGCCTGAGCGGGGCAAAGCCAGAGGAAACTCTGGTGGAGGCCCGCAGTGATACTAATCGAACCGTCTAGTAGCTAGTTCCCTCTAAAGTTTCACTCAGGATAGCTGGAGCCCGTGGGCAAGTTCTGTCTGGTAAAGCCAATGATTAGAGGCATCGAGGGCGCAATGCCCTCGACCTATTCTCAAACTTTAAATAGGTAGGATTGCGTGGCTGCTTTTTTAAGCCACACCATGGAATCGAGAGCTCCAAGTGGGCCATTTTTGGTAAGCAAAACTGGTAATGCAGGATGAACCGGAAGCCGGGTTACGATGCTGGATTGCATGCTAACCTAGAATCCTCAAAGGGTGTTGGTCGATTAAGATAGCAGGACGGTGGTCATAGAAGTCAAAATCCGCTAAGGAGTGTGTAACAACTCACCTGTCGAATAAACTAGCCCCGAAAATGGATGGCGCTAAAGCACGGAACCTATACCCGGCCGTCAGGGCAACTGATAGGCCCCGATGAGTAGGAGGGCACGGCGGTCACCGTAAAACCTGAGGCGTGAACCCGAGCGGAGTGGCCATCGGTGCAGATCTTAGTGCTAGTAGCAAATATTCAAATGGAAACTTTGAAGCCCGAAGAGGGGAAAGGTTCCTTATGAACGGCACTTGCACATGGGTTAGTCGATCCTAAGGGACGGGGGAAGCCCGTCAAAGAGTGTGTACGCACGCGTGCTCCAAAAGGGAATCGGGTTAAAATTCCCAAACTGGGACAGGGCGGTTGACGGCAACGTTAGGAAGTCCAGAGATGTCGACAGGGGCCTCAGGAAGAGTTATCTTTTCTGTTTAATAGCCTGCCCACCCTGGAAACGGCTCAGTCGGAGGTAGAGTCCAACGGATGGAAGAGCACCGCATGTCATGTGGTGTCCGATGCACCCGCGGCAGCCCTTAAAAATCCCAAGGACCGAGTGCCGACCACGCCCAGTCGTACTCATAACCGCATCAGGTCTCCAAGGTGAACAACCTCTGGTCGATGGAACAATGTAGGCAAGGGAAGTCGACAAAATGGATCCGTAACCTCGGGAAAAGTATTACCTCTGAGGGCTAGGCATGAGGGTCCCAGTCCCGAACCCGTTGGCTATCGACGGACTGCTTGAGCTGCTTTCACGGTGAGAGCGGGTCACCACGTGCCAATCGGGGGAGGACTAGGAATGGCTCCCTAGGGGGCCTTCCCCGGGCGTCGAACAGTCAACTCAGAACTGGTACAAACAAGGGGAATCCGACTGTTTAATTAAAACAAAGCATTGCGATGGTCCCTGTGGATGCTCGCGTAATGTGATTTCTGCCTAGTGCTTTGATTGTCAAAGTGAAGAAATTCAACCAAGCGCGGGTAAACGGCGGGAGTAACTATGACTCTCTTAAGGTAGCCAAATGCCTCGTCATCTAATTAGTGACACGCATGAATGGATTAACGAGATTCCCACTGTCCTTGTCTACTATCTAGCAAAACCACAGCCAAGGGAACGGGCTTGGTAGAATCAACGGGGAAAGAAGACCCTATTGAGCTTGACTCTAGTCCGACTTTGTGAAATAACTTGAGAGGTGTAGGATAAGTGGGAGCTGGAAATGGCGCAAGTGAAATACCACTACTTTTAATGTTATTTTACTTACTCCGTGAGTCGGAGGCGGGGCTCTGCCCCTCCTTTTGGACCCAAGGCCTGCCTCGGTGGGGTGATCTGGGTGGAGGACACTGTCAGGTGGGGAGTTTGGTTGGGGTGGCACATCCGTTAAAAGATAACGTAGGTGTCCTAAGATGAGCTCAACGAGAACAGAAATCTCATGTGGAACAAAAGGGTAAAAGCTCGTTTGATTCTGATTTCCAGTACGAATACGAATCGTGAAAGCGTGGCCTATCGATCCTTTAGACCTTCAGAATTTGAAGCTAGAGGTGTCAAAAATTTACCAAAGGGATAACTGGCTTGTGGCAGCCAAGCGTTCATAGCGACATTGCTTTTTGATCCTTCAATGTCAGCTCTTCCTATCAATGAGAAGCAGAATTCGCCAAGTGTTGGATTGTTCACCCACCAATAGGGAACGTGAGCTGGGTTTAAACCATCGTGAGATAGGTTAGTTTTACCCTACTGATGACAGTGTCGCGATAGTAATTCAACCTAGTACGAGAGGAACCATTGATTCACACAATTGGTCATCACGCTTGGTTGAAAAGCCAGTGGCACGAAGCTACCGTGTGCCAGATTATGACTGAACGCCTCTAAGTCATAATCCAGGCTAAAGAAGCGACGCCAGAGCCCGTTGCCCGCTTGTCGACCCGTAGTAGGGGACTTTCGACCCCTAGAGGCACATGTCGTCAGCCAAGCCCCCGTAGTGGGCGTGTTGTGTGGGCTACCTTGAAGTGTAATTCCTGTCGGGCGATGGGTCGAATCCTTTGCAGACGACTTAAATACGCGATGGGGTATTGTAAGTGGCAGAGTGGCCTTGCTACCATGATCCACTGAGATTCGGCCCGTATCACATCGATTCGTCCCCCCATCTTTTTCCCCTTTTCTTTCCCCCCACACCCTCCTGAGGCTAGGATTGTCCACGCGTGGCCCCAGGTATGCCCCTAAGTGTTAACTGCCCCAATGGTTGCCTGAGTATGGTTATTCATGTTGCCTAAGTGAAGTGTGCCTATGCGTGCACATTGAGTGCCACTAAGTGTACACGTTGTCACGACCTGCCCAACAAAGGCCCATGGACTTAGGCCATTGGGCTAAGTAAGGTCCAAGTTTTAGAGTTTTCTACAAAGGTGTAGCAACTCTAGATAATTTTATTGTAGATATTTCTAGAAGATATCGGAGGTATTTTGGGAGAGATTTCTAGAGTTCTCGACTAAGAAGTTGGGAAGCTTCTAGTTTCCTCCCCGACCATTGGATGGAGGACGTTTGTAAATATCTTAGCCATCCATTGTAACTTGGGGTGCCAACAAATAGGTGTTGCCTTATTTGGCAAAGACACTCACCAAGGACCAACCAAGAGTGTTCAACCGAGCAAGTGAGTTCTCAAGCCTTATACGCAAGAGCTCTCTAGTGCAATACAAGTTCATTCTTCTCAAACTCACTCTTGTGTTCGCTTCTTCTCTTCCCAAGTCCCTTAAGGAGGGTGGTTAGGCTGATTTAGTGCTAGTGGGAGTGCTAAGAGCCGGCGCGGTCTCTTAGAAAGGTCTAAGGCCATGACAGTTGTGGGGTCAGAGCTTTGGTTGCGAGGGAGCCAAGCTTGTGGGATAGAAGACAGGCGAGCTAAAACTGTGGAATAGAGACCAACACCTACACAAGTAAGCAATGAAGGAGCGAACGCAAGTCCGTTGACTTTGGCGTCACTATGGGGCCTCGATTAGCTCGAGGGGAGCAAGTATTGGCCGCGGCAAAGTGGTGCCTGAATGTCGCAGAGCAAAGTGGGGAGGAGCTTAAAGGCCATGTGGAAAAGTGGGGAGGAGCTTGATGGCCAGATGGGGGAGCTCAAGGGGTCCCTACAAGGTGCTCTCAACACTATAGTAAGTAACTAAGAGGAGATGGTTGCCACCTTCAAGGCTCAATTATGCAAAGGAGTTGGATAAGGTGGAAGCTCGTATTGGAGAAGAAGTATGGGAAGAGTAGGAGGATAGCGGCGAGGGAAGCCACTACCTCTCATGACATGTCGAAAGGAGAGGCACAAAGGCACAAGCGTGATAAGAGGAATTGGTTCAAGCCTAGAGACAAGTGATTCCTATGTGATGAGCTATATTGGTTTAGGGATCGCCCCAGGAGGAAAGCTCTTAGTGCCCTATTGGAGGAAGTGGGCCAAGAGGAAGAGCCACCTTGCATGGGGTCCCCAATTCAGTGTGGTGCCACTAGAGCCGAGATAGGGGTCAAGGCCCTTAACCCTCAAAAGGGGTTGATGTGTGCAAAAGTGTGCATCGATGGCAAGCCCACACAGGCGAAGGTAGATACAGGAGCCACACATAACCTTGCCTTGATGGAGGAGGCAAAGGAACTCGGGCCAAGGGCGTCCTAAGGCTATCAACTCCAAAGAATGCCCCATACGTAATGTTGCTCGAGGGGTCGAGATGAACCTTGGGACTAAAGGATTTCTCCAACACCATCCAGGGGCTAGGTGCTTACTTGCCCTTGGACAGGAGGGCAAGACAAGGAAAATTTGGGAGCAAGCCATCCATGCCAAGAAAGAAGAAGATGCAAATGAGAGAACATAGACAACTAGATGACATTGTAGGAGGCTTAAGTTATGTGACTACAACAAGAACACCAATAGGCATTACTCCTTGCACAAGGGAGGCTAACTTGGTTGCTGATCCAATCATCCAGAGACACAAACTATCTCCTTACGTGGAGTATTTAGTCAAGTGGAAGGGGCGACCAGAGAGTGAGACGAGATGGGAGACAACTGGCATGCTAAGACGACTCGTGAATAAAAGTACCACAAGGAGGTTGCGATGAGGGCATCGCAGATTTAGGTGCGAGAGAGTGTCACGACCTGCCCAACATAGGCCCACGGGCCTAGCTCACCAAGCCCATGGACTTAGGTCATTGGGCTAAGTAAGGTCCAAGTTCTAGAGTTTTCTACAAATGTGTAGTAACAATTGATATTTTATTGTAGATATTTGTAGAAGATATTCACAGGAGATATTCTGGGAGAGATTTCTAGAGCTCCGTTAAGGAGGTGGGAAGCTTCTAGTTTCCTCCCCAACTGTTGGATGGAGGACATTTGTAAATATCTTAGCCATCTATTGTAACTTAGGATAGGTGTTGCCTCATTTGGCAAAGGCACTCACCAAGGACCAACCAAGAGTGTTCAACAAAGTAAGTGAGTTCTCAAGCCTTATACTCAAGAGTTCTCTAGTGCTATACAAGTTCATTCTTCTCAAACTCACTCTTGTGTTCACTTCTTCTCTTCCCTAGTTCCTTAGGGAGAATGGTTAGGCTGACTTAGCGCTAGTGGAAGTGCTAAGTGCCAACACTGTTGCTTAGAAAGGTCTAAAGCAGTGACAACGTGCTCTTGAATGACCCAAGTGTGTGCCTACGTGTGCCCCCAAGTGTTGACTACGTGTGCCCACGTGTACACTATGAATGGCCGGACAACACCCGAAGTGTTGACTACATGTGCACAATGAATGGCTCAAGTGTTGCCTAACTATGCCCATGCATGCCCACAACTATTGCCTAACTGTGCACTTAAGTGTTCCTGTGCATGCTCTTGAATGCCCTAAGTGTCGCCTTAAATGTGCCTATACATGCCCGCAGGTGTTGAATAAGTGTGTCTACGCATGCACCCAAGTGTAGCCCAAGTGTCGCCTAATTGTGCTCTTGATTGCCGCAAGTGTGCACATGTACGTGCCCATGACAATGCCGACGTGTGCCCCCTATGGGTGCCTAAGTGCATATGAAGGCAGTGCATAAGACGCCAGTACCGCACGCAGGGCCGCATAATGTGCATGCATGGTGGCAAGCATGGCTGCGCTATAGAGCGAAAGGCAGCTGGCATAGATGCACAAGGTGTAGGCATCACTGCGGGCAAGGTTGCACTAGCGTACGCAAGGTTGCTGGCATCGAGGCAGGCTGCCGCGCACATGGATGCGGGCGTGGCTACAATACCGCACACATGGTTGCACGTAACCTCAGGCACGGTTGCGGGTAAGGCTCCACTATCGCTAGCAGGGTTGCAGGCTAACGTGCGATATGGCTGGGGGTAAGGGTGCACACCTCGCGTAAGGTGGCAGGCAACAATGCACATTGCTGCGGGAAATGGTGCTCAACCACACGCAAGGTACACGTTGGCATGGCCGCATATGGCTACGGGCAATAGTGCAGGCAGCGCGCGCTGGGCTGCTACTCGTGCCACACGTCCACGAACATGGCTGCGACCACAGCTGCACAAGCCTCGTAGATGGTTTCATGCATGGCCGCACATACCTCACGAAAGTTTGCAGGCATGGCACACATGACACGTAGATGGATGCATAGCCACGCCCAAGGTTACGTTCCACGCCGCACATGCTACGTGTTTGGCTACACTAATGGGCGCAAGGTTGCTGGCATGGCCGCACATGCCGTGCCCCTGGCTGCCCTACCACTAGTAAGGTTGCATGCTGATACGGCCAAATTGATTGCCCCATAGGGTAAGGACACGTGTCGCCCACCTGATAGAGGCTATAAGGACTCCGAATCCGTGAACAGCGTAAAGAGAATATTCCCCACGAAGGGGATAGGATGTATCCGAGTAGAACTCGAAAAGGAAAGGAGGCGGATCCGAGGAGAACTCCTCCAAGGAAAAGAGAAACCCTAAACCCTAAGGGCTATAAGAGAGGACTGGAGAGGAGGAAAAAGGTAAGCATTAAAACCCACACCATTACTCCTGTAAAAAAACTATGCGGCCGATCTCTAACTTAAGCATTGGAGGACTAACCCTGGATAAAGCTTCGGGCCTTTGCCTTCTGTGCTTGTGCAAGATCAGCTCATATGGATTTTTAGTAGCAACAGATTGGCACCGTCCATGGGAAATGACAGTAATGGTGGGGAGAACCTACAATCATAAGAAGATAAGAGCAGCATCGAACATGAACATGGGGGAGGAGGAACCTTCAGGAGGGCTCCCTCCCTCGATGAAAATTGGACGAGAAAGGGGAAATGATGACCGGGAAGGTTTCGTGAGGTACCAACGTTCGGCTGAATATTCGGTGTGCAGAGATAGTAATCCTCCACCTCCTCCTGGAGCGCAGGAATATGTGACAAGGGAGCAGTTTGAAGCCCTCCAGGACAAATATGACCGAATGGCCGAGGTAATGAAGGAGGTCTCCAAAGCTGTCTCTTAGAAGATCGACAGAGCACTGCGAGGCCCCCATATCCAGCCTGAGAGAGCTCGAGACGAGGATCGGAATAGTACAGGATCTCTCGATCGAAGCCATCGTGACCAGGAGACAGAGGCACCTCACATTGCAACTGAACCTCACCTTCCTCGCTACAGCCTTCACCGTTGGCGTCGGCAACCTCGATGGCTGTTGGGGCTACCTCAACACACTCTTCTTCGAAGATGAGCTCGCTGTCCTCGAAAGAGACCTCTAGGTAGTGCTCGAGGACCCAGTCTCGGACCTCAATAGCGCCCATTGTGAACCCAGGGGTGATGGCGCATTTGACCTCCTCCCAAAAACCCTCAAAGGCCCTATACATCTCAGCCCCTCGGGTCTCAGCCTCTTGAACCCTTGTCGTTATCTACGCCTTCAGCTCCACAAGCTTCTGATTGCATTCTTGGCGAGTACGAAGAAGGTCCGCTTCCAGGTGCTCCACTTTCTCGAGGAGAACCGAACGCTCATTCTCCAGGACTAACTTCTCGCGTTCGGAAGCCTCGAGGTCTCGGGCCATGGCTTCGGCCCGGATCACCAGCTGACCCACTTGGTTTTGGGCCTGCATAAGATACAAATGGACAGTACGTTGCAATGATCATAATTGGAAGACCAAAGCTTACTCCTGCCATGAAGATGCAGGTGCTAGTTATCATGGCCGTCGTCCCTTGTCGTTATGCTTCGACGGCATCTCGGGGGAGGCTGCCCTTCAGTACCAGCTCACAAACGACACGGCCTACGTACGGGGTGTCATCTTCTTTAACCGACCACTAAGGGACGAAGCCAACCTCAACCCTAACATTCCCAGCCCTCGGGCTTCTGAAGTCTGTCACGGGGGAGGAGTCTCGGGCAGACAAGCTATGGCCCTGGGCGGCGAGGGCCTGGACCGCTTTGGTACTGGGTCCTTCGGCCTTGGACCTTTTCTTCGATGGGGGAGCTTTGGAGGAGGGAGGACCCTTCTTCTTCCCTTTCCTCTTTAGCCCCTACTGCTGCTGCGCATCACGCACCCTGGGCTCCCTTAGTTGGACTTGCCTCTTCATAGCTGCAGCCCTAGCCTCGACCCTAGAGATTTGTACTGCATGAAGACAAAAGGAGTTAGTATGAAACACAAGTACCTGAGGCAAATAAACTTGGGCTGGCCTAAGACTCACCCGGGCTAAGCTCAAATCTGAATAAAATGGCATCGGACTTAAGGCTGTTGGACTCAATCGGAGGGCAGATGTCTTGATGCTTCGCCATCGCCATCGACACCGCGTCTGTCCCAAGAAGGGCAGGAGCGGAGTTCACCATCCTCAGATCGGGGATATCCCAGACGGTACCGAAGGGCACCCCCTCGGACGACATCACAAAGAAGAATTTCTCCTTCCACCCATGGATCGACGTTGGGTAACCGTTCAGCAGCCGAAGGTCTTTCCGAGGGTTGAAGCAGTACTAGCCTGAAAGCCCCTTGCAGGCCTGAAGAAGGAAGCAATTGACGAAGAGAGGGAGTGTAATATCCCGCTTCTTAAACCCGGTCTGATTTCGCGATTGAACCGGTTTAACCATGCAGGAACGGAGCCAGAGGATATTAGAGCAGGTTCCTTATGGGCTATGATGGCACGGGTGACCTTAAATACCGGCTGGCCCGACAAGTCCGAGCCAGTGCCAGAAGATACTGAAGTGCCCAAACCGTGTACGTGCACCTACCATAAGGCTATGTACGGATAAAACAGGTATTATAACCGTATTTTAAGGTATATACGTATGCTACATCGTATGCCTGGGGTGGGGTTCGTGCCGAGGTCCGAACCTGGTCAAAATCCCAAGTTTTGGCTCTCAGGCGGGTATAACAGGTGGGTACACCCACCCACCTGAGTGACCCATCCAACACTATTCACTTAAGTAAGAATAGTATATAAAGCTTTATGATTTCTTTTCTTTCCATTTATTACCCTCGTACGTTTGGTGAGAAAAGTAAAGAGGAGAGAGAAAAGAAAGGGAAGAAGAAAGGAAGAGGAAGAAAGGAAGGATTTCAGTGGCGCCGAAGCTAGATCTTGCCATTCCGGTGCCGGGAGAGTAATCTTCGACTCTAGATCTACAGTTGGAGGTAAGAAAAGTTGGGTTTTATGAACATTCGCCATACCCAAGCTTTAAACTCTTGATTCGAGTATGGTTTCTTGAGATCTTGTAAATACCCTTTGAAATGATGAATCTAAGGTTTAATAGATGATTTATGTGTTGATCTTGAAGTATTTGAAGAGATATTGACAAGGTAGAAGAAGCATTGTGAGTTGGAAGTGATTTGAAGGGTTTGAAGTCATTGTTGGGCAAAGAAGGTAAGATGGCTTTCCCTCACTTGAATCTAACTTAGATCTAGGTTAGAACCTTCCTATAGGACCTTGAAGGTGTGAAGAATGGGTGGGGAAAAGCCCCATTTGATTCCCCAAAGGATGGAGAAAATGGAGAAGAAACATAGTCATTCCCGCCAAAACCGGTGGGTGCAACCTGCGGGTACCTACCCGCCTGAGAGTACCCACCTGAGAAGGCAGGGGTCCCTGGCCAAACCGGCAGGTACAACCGGCGGGTATAACCGGCGGGTACCTACCCGCCGGTCATAACCGGTGGGTATAACCGGCGGGTAGACAGCCCACCTGTCTTACCCACCTGTTTGGCCCTGAAGGTGATCCGTATGTCCGATCGAACCCAAATCAGACGTGTGACCTTCTTTTGACGTTCTAAACACGATTTTGAAATCGGATTTCATTAATTTCGATTCTAAAATGGTGAAGTACTAACCCCTCTCAATTATGTTAGGTTCACCGAATCCTACCCGTTTCGCTCCGGATCTCACTCGTACCGAACGGGAGTCCTTGTACGCAACAAGTAAGTGGAGAGAGGACGTTTGGCCTTGTTTCAAGGCATTTGTTTGGAATTCATATAACTATATCTAATCTAGTCATGTCATCATGAATATGCTATATAGATTAGTCATTCCACACATTGATGTGCATATATGCTATGTTTACTTTTCAAATGCAAATTGAATGAGATGTTATATGTTGAATGTGGACATCATGGTACATAATGCATTGATAGACTAGATGTCGTGGTCAGCTTGGAAACGAATGCATTGGTGGCCCGTGGTATGGGACACGGAGGCACTATGCAGTCGTACTATTATCATATAGGAGCATGCGGTATTAGGATTCTCACCATCCCGTGCTACGACCCTTCCCAACAGGGGTTAAGGTGTTGGGTTGCCATTTGGGGGGAAGCAGGGGTCGCGGTTGTCGGACACTGTGGCGGTTAGGCATTATGCCCGGCGAGTTATGTAGGACAGTTGGCAACCCCGGTGGTACATTCAAGAGGGCCAATCGTACTACTTTTAAATTGCTGGATTCAGCACCTTTATTTCAGTTATTTACATTTCTGTTGAGAGCCGGTGGACGGCATTGTCTTTACTTTTTCGAGTACTCACGGTGGGCCTTCTCCAACAGCCCTATGGGCGTATCGCGGGAGGGAGTTCACGGCTCGTACCCGGAGTATACGCGCACTGTGGTTGTAGTAGCACTTAAACCAAAGACTTAGTAATGTTGTTTAGGTGGATGTGAATTAAAATGAATAGCATGGCATGTAGTGCATATGATGTGTTGTGATGTGTGGACTGTTGTGTGTGGTCCACCTCTCTACTTACTGGGCTAGTGAGCTCATTCCACGTGTGCACCCCCTTTTTAGATGATTTTGTAGGTCAAATATCTGAGGAGCATGGGGTGGGTCCCACAGTCGAGTTTCCTGAAGAGGACTGGTGGACCCCTGAGGAGTTTGAGCACGGCGTAGACTGCTCTTGCGAGAGCTGTGCTGCGGGACAGCAGTTCTGAGGCCGATCCGAGCTCCACCTTGGAGGCCGTGCTGAGCTCCACTTCCGAGGCCGAGCTGAGCTCTTCTACATGATGCCGAGCTGGGCACAACCCCTGGTGCCGAGCTGAGCTCCAGCCTTGAAACCGAGCCGAGCTGTGTACTCTGATGTTTTTGATGATTTTCCTGTATATACTTGATATTTGAATTTTATTCTTTTTGTGTATATATCATGCCTTCGGGCCCAAATGTATATAATTATTGTATCACCATTTGGGTATCAAGTATATGGGAATTATTTACAGGTAAAATTTAGTCTTCCACTGATCTGACGAATTGATGTTAGTGTATGAATGCTGTGGTGGAATACAGTATCTGATGATCCTGGCAGGTTTGGGTTAACCGGTGTTAACTCGGTCACCGCTCCGGTTCAATGTGAACGGGGTGTGATAGGGAGGGAGAGAGGCCTCTGGCGCCTAGAGAAAATGACGACGAAGCTAAGCATCTATCGCCATCCGTTCGATGTCAGTTGGGTCGGACAAATTCCATAGTGCCAAAACACCCGGGCGAAGAAAGGATGAAAGGGAAGCCAAAGGCTGGCCTTAAACTCCTCCTTATATAGGCACAGCTCTTCAGAGTTCTAATAGCTGGCTCGGTCACTCGATTTTAGAAGTTGGAGCTCGAAAGCATCCGAGATACTGAAGGAGGCCCTTAGCTCCCCCAGCTCCAGCTCATCCATGGTGGAGATGATGTGCAAGGCCTCCACCTCGAGGGGGTCCTGGGTCTGGGCTCGGGATTCAAGCACCCTCTCCCTAAATTCCTCACCATTTGAGCCACCTTCAGACCCAGACGATGAGGCCGCGGACGATGAGTCAAGAGAAGAGGGCGAATCGGGGGAAGAGTTCGAGGACATCCCTCAGACCCCCCTGGACTCCGATACCTATGGTGAGACTTTGTCCTCTCAGAGGATGAGGGACTGTACCCGGATGAAGAAGACAAGGTACTTACTTTTGGTGAAGATGAAGCGCTAAAGGAAAAGGGACACCTAGACCGAAGGAAGGCTCTCCGAGGGAAAAAAAAAAGTGGCCCACAAATGGACCCCCACACTTTATAAATAGAAGAAAAATGGTACGACTGCCCGATTATTAATGGCGCCATCATGTCACCAATTACCACCCCTCGAGATCTGTGCCAAAGAGGACCTGACCAAAGGTCCTCACCTCGGTTGGGAGCTCAGGTTAAGGCCGAGAGGACCTGACCAAAGGTCCCTACCTCAGTTGGGAGCTCAGGCTGAGGCCAAGCTGACCTGACTGAAGGTCTTAACCTCGGTTGGGAGCTCAGGCCAAAGTTGAGCAGACTAGACCGAAGGTCACAACCTCGGTTGGGTGCTCAGACCAAGGCCTAGTAGACCTGACCGAAGGTCACAGCCTCAGTTGGGAGCTCAGGCCAAGGCCAAGTAGACCTGACTGAAGGTCCATACCTCAATTGGAAGCTCAGGCCAAGGTCGAGCGGACCTGACCAAAGGTCCTCACCTCTGTTGGGGGCTCAGGCAAAGCTGAGCGGACCTGACCGAAGGTCACAACCTCGGTTGGGAGCTCAGGTCAAGGTCGAGCGGATCTGACCGAAGATCCCTACCTCGGTTGGGAGCTCAGGCCAAGGCTAAGCTAACTTGACTGAAGGTCTTAACCTTGATTGGGAGCTCAGGCCAAAGCTGAACGGACTAGACCGAAGGTCACAACCTCGGTTGGGAGCTCAGGCCAAGGCCGAGCAGACTAGACCGAAGGTCACAACCTCGGTTAGGAGCTCAGGCCAAGGCTGAGCGGACCTGACCTAAGGTCACAACCTCAGTTGGGAGCTCAAGCCAAGGCCGAGCGGACATGACCGAAGGTCCATACCTTGATTGGGAGCTCAAGCCAAGGTCAAGAGGACCTGACCAAAGGTCCTCACCTCAGTTGGGGGCTGAGGCCAAAACTGAGTGGACCTGACCAAAGGTCCCTACCTCGGTTGGGAGCTCAGGCCAAAGCCAAGCGAACCTGACCAAAGGTCACAACCTCGGTTAGGAGCTCAAGCCAAAGCCGAACGGACCTGATCGAAGGTCACAACCTCGGTTGGGAGCTCAGGCCAAGGCCGAGCGCACCTGATCGAAGGTCCATACCTCGATTAGGAGCACAGGCCGAGGCTGAGCTGATCTGATTGAAGGTCTTAACCTTGGTTGGGAGCTCTAGCCAAGGCCAAGCGGACCTAACCGAAGGTCACAACCTTGGTTAGGAGCTCAGGCTAAGGCCGAGCAGACCTAGCCGAAGGTCCCTACCTCGGTTGGGAGCTCAGGCCGAGCTGACCTGACCAAAGGTCTTGGTCTCAAGCAAGACTATGGTTGAAGCCGAAGGAATAAGGCCGAAGGGACGCATTAAAAAAAAATTATGATGAAAAACTTAGTTACTCCCACAGGAAAATCCTCCTGGTGAGAGTAAGGGGGCTCCTGATACGGCCAAATTGATGGCCCATAGGGCAAGGACATATGTCGGCCACCTGGACTCATGTCACCCACTTGATAGAGGCTGCAAGGACTCTGACTCCATCAACCCCGTAAAGAGAATATTTCCCACGAAGGGGTTAGGACGTATCCGAGTAGGACTCAAAAAGGAAAGGAGGCGGACCCGAGGAAGACTCCTCTAATGAAAAGAGAAACCCTAAACCCTAAGGGCTATAAAAGAGGGCTAGAGAGGAGGAAAAAGGTAAGTATCAAAACCCACACTATTGCTCATGTAAAAAAACTGTGCAGTCGATCTCTAACTTGAGCGTCGGAGGACTAACCCCGGACAAAGCTTTGGGCCTCTGCCTTCTGTGCTTGTGCAGGATCAGCTCATATGGATTTTTGGCAGCAACATGTGCGTTGCTCCACACCACCCCCCAGGTCTCATGCATGGCTGCATGTGCCAAGCCCATCACTGCCTCGCCACGCGCTTGGTTTTGGGATTTACCGAAAGTGCCACGCATGAGGTTGCAAGCACGGCTGCACCACCACGCGTAAGGTTGCATTGCGTGGTTGCACATGCATCACCCATGGCTACACTACCATGCGCAAGTTCACACTCTTGGCCTCCCATGCGTCAATCATGACGGCTGGCATGGCCGCACAAGCCACAGGCATTTGAGCACATGGCGCGTGCAAGGTTGCACGCATTGCTGAACTTTCGTGCCCACATCTATAGTCCACCATGCACATAACCATATGAACATGGCTCACACATGGGAGCTGCCGTGGTCCCTATGGCCCATGCAACGGAGGCTCCTTTGCGGCCTTCAGCAGCACACAAGGCACCGACTGCTGTACATGCCAAGGCCATGCCCACACAACATAGTTTGGGTCTTTAAATCATGTTATGCAAAACATCCCTTTGGGTTAGAAAAGCCTTGCAATTGGCTATTTGGCACCCAAAGTACAATCATTTTCACTTAAACCCCACATTTCCATTTTTTTGGGTATTTTTTGTAATGTTTCAATCATAAAATATTAAAAAATATCAAAATATGTTGGAATGGTCTAATATTTTTTCAGAACATTCTATCAACCTTTGGAAGTCATCTAAAATTTAGTTTTCAGAAAAATCATTAAAATGGACTTTTTATAGTTTTTTGAATTTAATATGTTTTTTAATATTACAAAATTAATAAAAAAAATAAATATTTATCACAAAACTATGATTTTTATATGAAACTAATCTTTGGATTTTTCCTTAATTTCAGACCATGTTTCATTTGATTTGGATTTTTTAAGCTCAAAAAATAGACCGGTACATTTTGGGGGGGTCATGTCTCCTTCTCGAAAGGGGCAAAGAGTATAAGAGCTACCTTGAGGGAGGGGGGTGCCACTCCCCGGGTAGTTTTCGAGGGGCCGCACAGAGGGGGAGCAGACAATGAGCGGGTATGGTAGGAAAACCCAAAAGACCCATGGCATGGGAAAAAATATGAAATGGCACGTGGGTTTCGATGAGTTGGCCCCTTGGTGTGCGTCCAGGCCTGCCACTGCGTGTGGCTGGATGCACATGGCTGCCTACCTTACATTCCATGAGTCCATAGCTACTGTAATGTGGGCCAGTTGAGGCACAACATGCCCTACGAAGGTGCAATGCTTGCGAATGGTCAGCCCTTCTGTCGTACAACGCTGCCCCCTTCTTCCGCACAGCGTTGCCTACCACCGTGGGCTGCTGGACGCACATGGATGCCTACCATGCGCTGCCATGCCCCCACTTCTGTTATCACATGTGCCCGTCGACGTACAACATTTCCAAGGAAGGTGTGGCTTGTGAAAACATTTACATGGCGCGTCCGTCCCGACAGTCATCCCCTCTGCCGCACACAGTTGCTTGCCATTGTGTGCTCTAGACACGCATAGCGGCCTGCCTTGCGCTGCAGTGCCTCCACATCTTCCACCACATGCGTTCGTCGCCACACAGCATGCCCAAGAGTGGCATCGCCTGTGCAAAACACCTTCACGGTATGTCGATTTCGAAGATTTAGCCCTTCGTGTGAGTTGCGCTTGCCATGGCGTGTTGCTTGGCCCTCGTGGTTGCCTAATATATACCGCTATGCCTCGACAACTGTTGCCTCCTGCGCTTGTAGCTGCAACGAAAGCCCAACAAAGACTTGGCATGTATGTGAAAACAAGTACATGGCTCATTTATCCAGATGGTCAGTCCATCTGCCCCACACAAGCGAAGGTAGATACAGGAGCCACACACAACCTTGCCTTGATGGAGGAGGCAAAGGAACTCGGGCCAAGGGCATCCTAAGGCTATCAACTAAAAAGAATGCCCCATACGTAATGTTGCTCAAGGGGTCGAGACGAACCTTGGGACAAAAGGAGTTCTCCAACACCCTCTAGGGGCTAGGTGCTTACTTGCCCTTGGACTGGAGGGCAAGACAAGGAAAATTTGGGAGTAAGCCATCCATGCCAAGAAAGAGGAAGATGCAAACGAGAGAAAGGAGACAACCAGACGACGTTGTAGGAGGCTCAAGTTATGTGATTACAATAAAAACCCCGAAAGGCGTTACTCCTTGCCAGAGGGAGGCTAATTTGGATGCTGATCCAATCATTCAGAGACACAAACTATCTCCTTACGTGGAGTATTTAGTCAAGTGGAAGGGGTGACCAGAGAGCGAGATGAGATGGGAGACAACTGGCATTCTGAGACGACTCGTGAATAAATGTACCACAAGGAGGTTGTGACGAGGGCATCACAGATTTAGGTGACGGAGAGTGTCACGACCTGCCCAACATAGGCCCATGGGCCTAGCTCACCAAGCCCATGGACTTAGGCCATTGGGCTAAGTAAGGTCCAAGTTCCAGAGTTTTCTACAAAGGTGTAGTAACAATAGATATTTTATTGTAGATATTTGTAGAAGATATTCACAGGAGATATTCTGGGAGAGATTTCTAGAGCTTTGCTAAGGAGGTGGGAAGCTTCTAGTTTCCTCCCCAACCATTGGATGGATGACATTTGTAAATATCTTAGCCATCCATTGTAACTTGGGGTAGGTGTTGCCTCATTTGGCAAAGGCACTCACCAAGGACCAACCAAGAGTGTTCAACCAAGCAAGTGAGTTCTCAAGCCTTGTACTCAGGAGCTCTCTAGTGCTATACAAGTTCATTCTTCTCAAACTCACTCTTGTGTTCACTTCTTCTCTTCCCTAGTCCCTTAAGGAGGGTGGTTAGGCTGACTTAGCGCTAGTGGAAGTGCTATGTGCCGGTGCAGTTGCTTAGAAAGGTCTAAAGCAGTAATAACGTGCTCTTGAATGGCCCAAGTGTGTGCCTACGCATGCCCCCAAGTGTTGACTATGTGTGCCCACGTGTGCATAGTGAATGGCCTCACAACACCCCAAGTGTTGACTACATGTGCACAATGAATGGCCCAAGTGTTGCCTAACTGTGCCCATGCATGCCCACAACTATTGCCTAAGTGTGCACCCAAGTGTGCCTGTGCATGCTCTTGAATGCCCCAAGTGTCGCCTTAAATGTGCCTATACGTGCCCGCAAGTGTTGAATAAGTGTCTACGCGTGCACCCAAGTGTAGCCCAAGTGTTGCCTAATTGTGCTCTTGAATGCCGCAAGTGTGCACATATACGTGTCCATGACAATGCCTACGCATGCCCCCCTAAGGGTGCCTAATTGCATATGAAGGCAGTGTACGAGGTGGCAGTACCGCACGCAGGGCTGCACAATATGCGTGTATGGTGGCAGGCATTGCTGCGCTACCACGCGGAAGGCAGCTGGCATGGACGCACAAGGTGTAGGCATCGCTGGCGTCGAGGTAGGCTACCACACACATGGATGTGGGCGTGGCTGCAATACCGCACACATGGTTGCAAGCAACCTCTGGCATGGTTGCGGGTAAGGCTCCACTATTGTGAGCAGGGGTGCAGGCTACCGCGCGCACATGGCTGGGGGCAAGGGTGCACACCACGTGTAAGGTGGCAGGCAACAACACACATTGCTGTGGGAAAGGGTGCTCAAACGCACACGAGGTGGTCGGCATAGCCGCACATGGCTGCAGGCAAAGGTGAAGGCAGCCGTGCCCCTAGCTGCCCTACCACTTGCAAGGTTGCGTGCATTGCTTCACGCCGCCCCCCAGGTCGCATGCATGGCTGCCTCACAGCACACCTGGTTTCAGGATTTGTCAGAAGTGCCACGAACGAGGTTGCAAGCACGGCTGCACCGCCGCGTGCAAGGTTGCATTGCGTGGTCACACATGCATCGCCCATGGCTAGAATATCGCGCGTAAGTTCGCTGGCATGGCCTCCCATGCGTCGATCATGATGGCTGGCATGGCCGCACATGCCACGGGCATTTTAGCACATGGCGCGCGTAAGGTTGCACGCATTGCTGCACCTTCGTGCCCACGTCTGCAGTCCACTGTGCACATAGATGCGCACGTGGCTCACACATGGGTGCTGCCATGGTCCCCATGGCCCATGCAACAGAGGCTCCTTTGTTGCCTTCGGCAGCACACGAGGCACCAACTGCTGCACACGCCATGGCCATGCCTGCACAACATAGTTTGGGTCTTTAAATCATGTTGTGCAAAACATCCCTTTGGGTTAGAAAAGCTTTGCACCTGGCTATTTGGCACCCAAAGTACAATCATTTTCACTTAAACCCCGCATTTCCATTTTTTTGGGTATTTTTCGTAATGTTTCAATCATAAAATATTGAAAAATATCAAAATATGTTGGAATGGTCCAATATTTTTTCAAAACATTCTATCAACCTTTGGAAGACATCTAAAATTTAGTTTTTAGAAAAAATACATTAAAATGTATTTTTCATAGTTTTTTGAATTTAATATGTGTTATAATATTAAAAAATTAATAAAAAAATAAATATTTATCCAAAAACTATGATTTTTATATGAAAATAATTTGGATTTTTCCTTAATTTCATACCAAGTTTCATTTGATTTGGATATTTGAAGCTCAAAAAATAGACCGGTATATTTTTTGGGGGGGGGGTTATGTCTCCTTTTGGAAAGGGACAAAGAGCATAAGAGCTACCTTGAGGGAGGGAGGTGCCACTCCCCAGGCGGTTTTTGAGGGGCCGCACAGAGGGGCATCAGACAATGAGCGGGCATGGTAGGCAAACCCAAAATACCTATGGCATGGGAAAAAAAATGAAATGGCACGTGGGTTTCGATGAGTTGGCCCTTGGTGTGCGACGAGGCCTACCACTGCGTGCGACTGGATGTGCATGGCTGCCTGCCTTCCGTGCCATGTGCCAGCTGCTATAACGTGTGCCAGTTGTAGCACAGCATGCCCAACAAAGGTGGACGTGCTTGTGAATGGTCAACCCTTCTGTCATGCAACACCACCCCTTTTTGTCGCACAACGTTGCCTACCACCGTGGGTTGCTGGGCACACATGGATTGCTACCATGCGCTGCCACACCCCCACTTCTGATGCCACATGTGCCCTTCGACACACAACATTTCCAAGAAAGGTCTGGTTTGTGAAAACATATACTTGGTGCGTCCGTCCCGACAGTCATCCCCTCTGTCGCACACAATTGCTTGCCATTGTGTGCTACTGGGCACGCATGGCTACCTGCCTTGCACTGCAGTGCCTCCATATCTTCTACCACATGCGTCAGTCACCGTACAGCATGCCCAAGAGTGGCATCGCCTGTGCAAAACACCTTTACGGTATATCGGTTTCGAAGATTTTGCCCTTGGTGTGTGTTGCGCCTACCACGGCGTGCTGCTTGGCCCTCGTGGTTGCCTAATATATACCGCTATGCCTCGACAGCTATTGCCTCCTACGCTCGTAGCTCTAAAGAAAGCCCAACAAAGGCTTGGCATGTATGTGAAAACAAGTACATGGCCTGTTTGTCCAGATGGTTAGCCCATCTGCCGCACATTACTGCCTGCAATCGTGTGCTACTGGGTGCCCATAGCTCCCTACCTACCGCTGCCATGCCCCCATAGTTGCTGACACATGTCTCCGTAGCTGCACAATACTTTCCAGAGAGGCATGGCATTTGAAAACAAGTAAATGGCCAATGCGTCCTGATGTTCAGCCCCTCTTCTGCACACCGTTGCCTGCCACCCTGGGCTGTTGGGTGCGTAAGGGTTCCTACCTTGTGCTGTCGTGCCCCCACAGGTACTGCTAGATGCGCCCATAGCCGCATAGCATGCCCAAGATAGGCTTGGCATGTGAAAATCACCATCAAGGCACATTGGTTCCGATGATTGCCTTTGATGTCCGCTGTGGCCTGCCATGGAGTGTTGCTGGGTGTGCATGGCTCCCTGCATAGTTGCTGCCACATACGCTAGTAGCCACACAGCATTCCCAATAGTTGCATGGCATGTGAAGGATAGCAACATGGCATGATGGTCCGGATGATTAGCCCCTTGTTTTGCACCTTGGCTGGCCAATGCGTGCTGGTGGGTTTGCATGGCTGCCTGCACACTGCACCTACACCCTCATCGCAGCCTACTGCCACTTTTACTAGTTTCGTACAGCATGCCCAAGGGAGTCGTGGCATGTGAAAAACGTGGAAATAACGCATTGGCCCCATTGATTAATCCCATCTAGGCACCGTGGCAGTTTGACGTGCTTTGCTTCCTGCCATGTGTAGTTATACTAGTGCCACTTTTTATGAGCATGGTCGTAGTCATGCATTTCCACCCCTCTTTTCTCTTTGGCTTGTCGTCATATGTAGGTCATGGTGCATGATGGTCCACTGATTAAGCCATGCATGTGTAAGTATGAACTAATTCAGACTGTGAAACTACGAATGGCTCATTAAATCAATTATAGTTTGTTTGATGGTATCTGCCAGTCGGATAATCGTAGTAATTCTAGAGCTACTACGTGCACCAAACCCTGAATTTTGGAAGGGATGCATTTATTAGATAAAAGGTCGACGTGGGCTCTGCCCGTTGCTCTAATGATTCATGATAACTCGACGGATCGCATGGCCTTTGTGCCGACGACGCATCAATCAAATTTCTGCCCCATCAACTTTCGATGGTAGGATAGTGGCCTACTATGGTGGTGATGGGTGACGGAGAATTAGGGTTTGATTCCAGAGAGGGATCCTGAGAAAGGGCTACCACATCCAAGGAAGGCAGCAAGCGCGCAAATTATCCAATCCTGACACGGGGAGGTAGTGACAATAATTAACAATACCGGGCTCTTCGAGTCTGGTAATTGGAATGAGTACAATCTAAATCCCTTAACGAGGATCTATTGGAGGGCAAGTCTGGTGCCAGCAGCCACGGTAATTCTAGCTCCAATAGCGTATATTTAAGTTGTTGCAATTAAAAAGCTCGTAGTTGGACTTTGGGATAGGTCGATCAGTCCTCCTCACGGTGTGTATCGATCGTCTCGTCCCTTCTGTCGGCGATGCGCTCCTGGCCTTAATTGGCCGGGTCATGCCTCTAGCGCCATTACTTTGAAGGAATTAAAGTGCTCAAAGCAAGCCTACGCTCTGGATACATTAGCATTGAATAACATCATAGGATTTCGGTCCTATTGCGTTGGCCTTCGGGATCGAAGTAATGATTAATAGGGACAATCGGGGGCATATTTGGCAAAGCACTCACCAAGGACCAACCAAGAGTGTCGTATTTCATAGTTAGAGGTGAAATTCTTGGATTTATGAAAGACGAACCACTGCGAAAGCATTTGCCAAGGATGTTTTCATTAATCAAGAACAAAAGTTGGGGGCTCGAAGACGATCAGATACCATCCTAGTCTCAACCATAAACGATGCCGACCAGGGATCAGCGGATGTTGCTTTCAGGACTCCGCCGGCACCTTATGAGAAATCAAAGTTTTTGGGTTCCGGGGGGAGTATGGTTGCAAGGCTGAAACTTAAAGGAATTGACAGAAGGGCACCACCAGGAGTGGAGCCTACAGCTTAATTTGACTCAACACGGGGAAAATTACCAGGTCCAGACATAGTAAGGATTGACAGACTGAGAGCTCTTTCTTGATTCTATGGGTGGTGGTGCATGGCCGTTCTTAGTTGGTGGAGCGATTTGTCTGGTTAATTCCGTTAATGAACGAGACCTCAGCCTGCTAACTAGCTATGTGGAGGTGACCCTCCACAGCCAGCTTCTTAGAGGGACTATGGCCGTTTAGGCCACGGAAGTTTGAGGTAATAACAGGTCTGTGATGCCCTTAGATGTTCTGGGCCGCAGGCGCGCTACACTGATGTATTCAACGAGTAGCCTTGGCCGACGGGCCCGGGTAATCTTTGAAAATTTCATCGTGATGGGGATAGATCATTGCATATGTTGGTCTTCAACG
Source organism: Macadamia integrifolia (assembly GCF_013358625.1). Taxonomy (NCBI): domain Eukaryota; kingdom Viridiplantae; phylum Streptophyta; class Magnoliopsida; order Proteales; family Proteaceae; genus Macadamia; species Macadamia integrifolia. The sequence continues at coordinate 25,593,874 of NC_056565.1, read as the reverse complement.
AGGAATTCCTAGTAAGCACGAGTCATCAGCTCGCGTTGACTACATCCCTACCCTATGTACACACCGCCCGTCGCTCCTACCGATTGAATGGTCCGGTGAAGTGTTTGGATAGTGGCGACATGGGTGGTTCGCTGCCATTGACATCGCAAGAAGTCCACTGAACCTTATCATTTAGAGGAAGGAGAAGTCGTAACAAGGTTTCCATAGGTGAACCTACGGAAGGATCATTGTCGATACCTTCCCAGCGAGACCCGTGATCATGTTGCGTTGCGCGATCAAGGTAGGGCGTGGGAGCATGAGCTCCTTCCTTCCAGACCCTTGTAAAAGGTCAGCCTGCGATCCTTCGTACCATTCAACCCAAACACAACCACCGGCGCAGTTGGAGCCAACGAACTCGCAACGGAAAGGATATATCATTGCGCCTTTGGTGTGGTGTGGTCATCCTAGATCCGAATCTTTATCTTAACGACTCTTGGCAACGGATATCTCGGCTCTTGCATCGATGAAGAACGTTGCGAAATGCGATACTTGGTGTGAATTATAGAATCCCATGAACCATCGAGTCTTTGAACACAAGTTATGCCCTAGGCCATCGGGCTGAGGGCATGCCTGCCTGGGCGTCACGCGTCATGTTGCCCCACCTCCTTTACCCCTTGTTGTGGTGGTGCGAAGCGAAGATTGGCCCCCTGTGTCTCTGTTCGAGGTGTAGTCGGCCCAAAGTCAAGAGCTCCTTGTGTGGCAAGCGTCACGATGAGTGGTGGGTGTCGAGCCACTTTGCCATTTGTCAGCCTGTTCACACAAAACCGGACGGTGATCGGGTTAACTCCGGTTAACCCAAACCTGCCAGGATCATTTGATACAGTACCCAACCACAGCATACATACATCTAAGATAAACATTCAAAAGTTCAGTGGAAGACTTAATTTACCTGTAAATACCCCCAATATACTTGATACCCAAATTGTAGTATATAGATAAATACATGTGGGCCCGCATGTATGATATTTACACAAAAAGAATAACAATTCACGTATCAAGTACACAAAAAGGGGTCATCAAAAGAATCAAAAAGTAAAACTCTGTACGGCATCAATACTGCAGTCCCGCAGCACATCCCTCGCATGTGCAATCCGTACCGTGCTCATACTCCTCGGGGACCCACCAATCCTCATCAGAAAACTCAACTATAGGGCCCAACCCTTGATCTTCAGGCGGGTGACCTGTAAAATCGTCTAAAAGAGGTGTACAAGTGGGATGAGCTCACTAGCTCAGTAAGTGAAAAGAAGGACCACACAACAATCACATCCATATGCACTATATACTATGCAATTCATTTTAAATCTCATCCACCTAAACAACATTACTAAGTCTTTGGTTTGGTGCTACTACAACCACAGTGCGCGTATGCCCCAGGTACGAGCCACGAACTCCATCCCTTGATACGCCCATAGGGTTGTGGGAGAAGGCCCACCATGAGTATTTAGAAAAGTAAAGCATGCTGACCACCGACTCTCAACATAAAAGTAAATGATAGAAAGTAAAGGTGCTGACTCCAACAATTTAAAAGCAGTACGATTAGCCCTCTTGAATATACCACTGAGGTTGCCGACTGTCCTAATGACCAGTCAGGCATATGTCTAACCGCCACAGTGACCCGACAACCACGACCACTGCTTCCCCCCAAGTGATAACCCAACACCTCAACCCCTGTTGGGAAGGGTTGTAGCATGGGAAGATGATAATCCTAAACCGCATGCTCCTATATGACATAGTATAATTGCATAGTACCACCATGTCCCATTCCATGGGCCACCAATGCACTCGTTTCTAAGCCAACTAAGGAATCTATTCTAATAATGCATCATGCACAGTGATCCCATCATTCATCACGATTGACAATGTAAAACATAACACATATGTCATAATCATATGAGGATGACTAAGCTACACATAATTTGCATGATGAATAGATAGTCTAGATACAATTGAATGATGCAAAACAAGCCTTAAAATAAAGCCAAACGTCCTCTCTCCACTTACTTATTGTATACAAAGACTCACGCCCGGTACGGGTGAGATCCGGCGCGAGAAACGTAAATTTTAGTGAACCTATCATAAGTGAATGGGGTTAGCATTTCACCACCTTGGGATCAAAACTAAAAATATTTGATGGTTAAATCATGTTTAAAATCATAAAAGAAGGTTGCCCGTCCATTTTGGGTCCATTCGGACACAAAAATCACGTTGGGGGCCACACGGGTGGGTCGAACAGCCCACCTGTCACGGCCCACCTGTCTTCTCAGGTGGGTGGGCTGACCCACCAATCTTCTCAGGCAGGCTGGTCAGCCCACCGGTCCCGGCCCACCTGAGGGGGCGAAAAATTACCTTCTTCCTTGAAACTTTTCCCAACCTCTGGGAAATCAAATGGGGCTTTTCCAATCACATTTTCCACACATCCAAGTCTTATAAGATAATTCTAACCTAGATCTAAATTAGATTTAAGAATTGAAAAGCCTTCTTACCTTCTTTGCTCAAGAACTCTTTCAAAACCCCAAAATCGCTTCTTAGCTCAAGAAATCACCAATGCTTCTCAAATCTTGTAAACACTTCTACAAATCCTTCAAAATCAACACATAGACCATCTATTAAACCTTAGATTCATCATCTCAAGTGGGATTTACAAGATCTCAAGGAACTCTACCCAAATCAAGGGTTTTACTTGGGTTTGGTGAAAGTTTAAGAAGCATAGTCTTTGCTCACCTCCAATCGTAGATCTCGTGTTGGGGATCACTCTTCCGGCATTGTAATAGGAGGATCAAACCTTGGCACTGCTTAAATCCATTTCTTCCTCCTCTTCCTTCCCTTTTCTTCTTCTTCGTTCTCTTTTCTTCCTTCTTTTCTCTCTCCTCTTTACTCTTCTCACCAACTCTTTAGTGTAATAATGAGAAAATGAAAAACACAATAAATGTTATTTATACATTTTTAAATATCTAGTAACCACATGGGTGGGTCACTCAGGTGGGCGGATGTGCCCGCCTGTGACCACCCACCTAAGGGTGGTATGCACTTTAGGATACGGCTACATACCAGCATTACCCGTACATGGCCTTATGATGCATGTGCATGGCTTGGGTACACCTGTCTCCTCTGGGACTGACTCGGACTTGTCTGGCTAACCTATGTTCAAAGTCACCCATGCCATCATGGTCCATAAGGAACCCGCCTTAACCCTCTCTGGCTCAGGTCCTACATGGTTAAACCGGGTCAACCGTGTAATTAGACTAGGTTTAAAAAGTAGGGTATCACATTTACCCCCCCTTTTTAAAAATTTCATCCTCGAAATTGGCATACCAAGTTGTTCAAAAAGATGAGGGTACTTGGCTTGGATTTCATCCTCTTTCTCCCAAGATGCTTCTTCAAGTGAATGATTATCCCATCGCACCTTTACGAAGGAAATGGAGCGGTTGTGAAGGGTTTTCACCTTTCGGTCCAAGATTTTAGTTGGCTGCTCTGTATAGGTCATATCAGCTTCTAGATATTCTAGTTCCATGGGTTATACATGTGATGGATCGTGAACGTATCACTTCAGCATAGATACATGGAATACATTATGAACATTCCCGAGCAAAGGTGGAAGAGCAAGCATGTAGGCTACTAAGCCAACCCGAGTTAAAATCTCAAATGGGCCAATGTATCTCGGGCTAAACTTACCCTTTCTATGGAATCTTTGCAACCCTTTAGTAGGAGAAATCTTGAGAAACACCTTTTTTCCTACTTGAAACTCAATGTCTTTCCTACGGTTGTCTGCATAGCTCTTTTGACGTGACTGAGCTACCTTAATCCTTTCTCGAATAACATCGACCTTGTCACTAGTCATTTGTATCATTTCAGGTCCTAACATTCGGCATTCGCCTACCTCATTCCAATACAGAGGAGTTCTACACTTCCTACCATATAATGCCTCATATGGAGCCAACCCAATTGTAGCTTGGTAACTGTTGTTATAGAAAAACTCCATAAGAGGTATATATTCTTCCCAACTACCACACATTTCCATTGCATATGCCCTGAGCATGTCTTCTAATATCTGTATGGTTCACTCCGACTCATCATCAATCTGTGGGTGAAAAGCAGTACTCAAATTCAATTATGATCCCAAAGCATGCTAAAAACTTTTCCAAAATCTAGAAGTGAACCTTGGGTCCCTATCTGACACAATGCTCACTGGCACTCCATGCAAGTGCACTATGTTATCCATATAGAGTTGTGCTAACTTGGCCATTGAGAACTTGGTCTTGATGGGAATGAAATGAGCAGTCTTAGTAAGCCGATCAACTATCTCCCATATCGCATCCATCCCCTTTGGTGTGCATGGTAGTCCAGTGACAAAGTCCATTGTAATCCTATCCCACTTCCAGTCTGGTACTGGGAGTGGCTGAAGAGTACATAAGGTCGATGCCTCTCAGCTTTTACTTTTTGGCATATAAGACAAGTCGCCACATATAGGGCTATTGTGATTCTCATGCTTGGCCACTAGTAATTTTGCATGCTTAGCCACCAGTAATTTTGTTTAAGGTCTTTATACATCTTTGTACTTCCTGGGTGGAGTGAGTACTCGGAGCTATGTGCTTCCCGCACTATCTTGTCTTGTATCTCCAAATCATCGGGCACACACAACCTACCTCGAAACAATAATGCCCCATCGCTGGATAAAACAAAATCAGGGTCGTTCATTGTTTGATCTTGAATCTTAACTCTGATCCGTTACAATTCAGGATCTAAAGGTTGTTTCATTATCACCTCTTGCCTAATAGACGGATGCACCTGTAGAGCTGCCAGGGATATAGTCAACCATTTAAGGTTTTCTATTTGATGTTCAAGCTCTAAGGTTGCTCCTTCATATAAGAGGGTTTCATCCATTAGCGTCGCCTCTTGTACGAGTGGTGGGCTGACTGCTAAGTAAGAGAGAGACAGTCTGTGCCTTCCGACTCAACACATCTGCCACTACATTAGCCTTGCCATGATGATACTGAATGTCACAGTCATAGTCCTTCGTGAGCTCGAGCCATCTCCTCTGCCTCATGTTCAAATCTCTTTGGGTGAAAAAGTACTTAAGGCCCTTGTGATCACTGTATATCTCGCACTTCTCCCCATACAAATAATGTCACCAAATCTTTAGGGCAAAAATGACTGCGACTAGTTCCAAGTCATGAGTGGGGTAGTTCTTCTCATATTCCTTTAGTTGTCGGGATGCATACGCTATCACCTTACCGCGTTGTATGAGAACACAACCCAACCCAACCTTAGAAGCGTCAGTGTAGACTGTCATTCCACCTGTGCCTTCAGGAATGGTCAACACAGGGGCCAACACCAACCTTTTCTTCAATTCCTGAAAACTCCTCTCACATTCCTCTACCCATTCAAATTTTACACCCTTTTTGGTTAACTTAGTCATTGGTGCTGAGATCCGAGCAAAATTCTCAATGAAGCACCGGTAGTATCTAGCCAAACCCAAGAAACTTCTAATTTTAGTAACGTTCTTAGGGATTTCCCACTCTACTACTGCTTTCACCTTATCAGGATCCACCTTGATTCTGGCCTTAGACACTACGTGCCCCAGGAATCCAACTTGCTCAAGCCAAAATTCACATTTATTGTGTTTGGCAAACAATTGTTGTTCTCGCAGCCTCTGTAATACCATCCTCAGGTGCTGAGTCTGCTCCTCTTTTGTCTTCGAGTATATCAAGATGTCATCAATAAAAATAATTATCCATTTATCAAGGACATCGTGAAAGATGTCGAGAAATTCTTTAACCACCTTTACCCCTTCTAGAGGTGCAACCTTTGCATCAACATCAAGTACCGATGCTAAGTAACCCTGACATCCACCTTCCAATAACTTTACCGCTTAAAGAGCAGAGACAAGGACCTTTCTAGCCCATTTCATTTTATCTGCTTGATATACCAATTCTTTTCTTTCATCATCTGTCACCCTAATTAATTTTTTGGCACACATCACATTAGCTCGATGGGCCGACAACCAATCCATGCCCAGTATAACGTCAAAATTCTGCATGTTGAATTTAATGAGTTGTGCATCTAATTTCTTCCCACTGATTTCCATTGGGCACGGCCCATACACCTCCTTCAATTGTGTAACTTTGCCAGTAAGCATACTAACAATCATCTCATGATCTAGTGTCCTGGGTGACATACCAAGTTTCTTAGCAAATCTCTTAGATATGAATGAGTGTGTAACTCCTGAATCAAACAAGACATACGCTGGTATACTCGATATAGGTAGAACACCTAGTGCAACAATGCATATAAGTATAGCAGGTCATCAAAATTCAGCATAAGGAAAATCTTAAATTAAAATGTACCTGCTACAAATTCTATGCTAGCCTCAGCTTCCTCAGCTGATAAGGCATACATCCTTCCTTGTGGTTGATTCCCCTGGGTGGAGGTCTATATGCAGAGGGCTGACTAGAGGGTAAGGCTAGTCTAACTCGACAGTCTTTAGCAAAATGCCCAAAATTGTGGCAATTGAAGCGACGGATCTGTGATGCCAAAACTGGGGCAGGGCCCCTCTGTACTTGACCTGATGCGGATGGGGGATGGGGTGGCCTTGTGACTGTAGGCACCGTACTAGTGTTTAGGTGAAAAGATGTAGACCCCGGACCACCAGCTGGTCGAGAAAGGTAGCTAGATGGCCTATAGGGCTGTCTGTATGTAGGCCCAGAACTATACGACCCACGGTATACCTTGGATGAGTTGCCCATGTCCAGAAATGGATTAGTCCTTTTCCACAATCCAGGTGTGAGGGACTATTCTCCCTTCTGCTTATCTTCTATGGTTTCATCCTTTTGCACAATCTGACCATAATCTATCAAATCTAAGACCTTGAGCACTGACCCAATAGATGTCTTTAATCCCTTCAGAAATCTTGCAGCCTTTTCTTCAGCTGACCTCATATGCCTAGGGGAAAAATGGAAGAAGCTTTCAAACTGCTACTAATACTCAAGGATAGTCTTATTCCCTTGAGTTAAGGCCATGAATTCCGTCTCTTTACGGTCTCTGAAGCTACGAGGGTAATGGTTGGCCAAAAACAACTCCTTGAACTGCTCCCATGTGGGTTCCGGATGTGCGGCCAACAATATAGGCTTAGAGGCTTGCCACTAAGAGTTGGCCTCATTCTTGAGTTATAGCCCTGCACAAATAAGCTTCTATGCGTCAGTGCACTCAATTACCTCAAATATCTTTTCCAGCTCTTGGATCCACTGGTCCGGCTCTAGAGGATCACTCCCCACCTTAGAGAATACAAGTGGCAAGTTCCTCTTGAAAGATTTCACTACCCTTGTCGTATTATTCATCAACGGGTAATTGGGTGCATATACCGGATAGTAAGGGTACGGAGGGGGCACCATATACGAAGGAGTGTTGAGTGGCTGAACTGGAGGTGTACCCCCGGCTTGTGGTCCCATACCAGACCCTATAGGTGGGTCTTGTGGAGTAATTATCTGGGGATGTTGACCGGGTTGAGGAAGGTCTAACTGTTGCTATATAGCATCCATAAATGCCTGCTGCTGCTGGAGCATTTGTTACTGGAAGGCTTGTTGTGAGTGCTGGACTATGGTTGCCACATCACTTGGAGTGATGACAGGTGGAGGATTCAGGAGTGTAGCCATAGGTGGAGGATTCGGGAGTGTAGCCACAGGTGGGTCCCCTTGTGCCACACCCTGATCAACGGTTTATGGAGGTTGTGGGAGTGGGGTTTGCCCCACAGAGCGGGACCTTCTAGGATTTGGTGGTCGACCGACCGGACGAGGACCACGTGAGGTACCTCATGCATTGCTACCGGATCTAGTACGTACCATCGTGTCCTTGCACCTGGAACATACCATACACAAAACATTGGTATTGTAGTGTATGATGTCTTGCAACTAGCCACAACTTAATCCCGAAAATATGAAGTTAGTGCTTCGACAAGTAAGATGATGGTCCCACTCGACTCCTCCCTTTTTTTTTTAATTACCTATCAATATTATATATATAGTAATCTCCCCCCCCTTTTTTTTTTTTTTTTTTTTTCTCCTAACCGGGGGGCACCCACCGGTGGGCAGCTCGGGTCAGGCCCGCCGGTCCGACCCTAAGGCGGAAAACACACAGGGGCTTTTAAGCCCCTTTTTCCTCCTCTTTCTCCCATTCCTTCTCTTGGCTAACTTAGGGCGATTTTTGGAGGTTTCTTGGCGCGTCCACTCTCATTTTCACTCAACGATTCCACGGATTTTGGAAGATCCAAGCTCCTTTCACTTTCAAGTAAGTCTCTTCTCCATTTCTCTTCTTGGAACATGTACTTTGGAGGTTGAATCCATTTATACTCCCCAAATCTTGATCTTTTTCATGTTTCTTTCCATAGAACAATCATTCCATGAGAATATGATGCTTCCTTTGTGACTCATTCATAGTCTTGGGCTTTACTACCCAATCTATGAGAGAAAATCCCAAACCATGCCCTAATTTCTCCAATTTGGGGTTTTCTTCTATCTCTACCCTTTTCTCCCCAACTAACAACTCAAATGAAATTTCTTATCCTTGATTTGCACTTACAATGTTGGAGAGATCATGGAAACTTGTATATGCTTGCAATCCCATCTCTTTCTCATGAAAATCCATCTCTTTTCCATGAAAATCCATCTCTTTAGTGTTGGGTTTCTTGAAATATTTCTGGGTTTCTATGATTCTTTTCACATCATTCCATACTTGTGAACAACTTGAATCTCTTTCATTCCTTGCACCTCAATGTCATAATAGAAAATTTCTTCGCATAATCTTGATTGTATAATGATAGGCATTTCATTCATAGACATGTAAGCTTCAAGTTCTACACTATTATGGGATTTTTCATTTTCTTGGATTGAACTTGCACATTGAAATTTGGGGTTTTCCATAATTTGACACCAATTACCCCACTTGAGGAAATTCTCATGAGGCCTTCCATCACTTCTCACTTGCCATGCTTTATACGCCTTTGTTACTTTTCTATTTTGCAACATGCTAGTGGATGTCATGTTTTGGGGGCTTCCTCCTCTTCATTTCTCCATGGTTTAACCACTCCTCTTTTTATAATAATCCACATTATGTATTTAGGTGCATTTACATATGCTTGCTCACCCACCTATTTGCTTCCTTTGTTATGCAACATCCTTACTTATCATTATTCCTTCTCTTTTCTTATTAGGATGTCTTCTTGCAAGGGCAAGGAACCCGCATCCTCTTCCAATCGATGTAGGGCCACTACTTCTAAATGAAAAAGTACAGGGACTAGTTCCCCAGCCCTTCGCACAAGGCAACAAAGACATGCCCCCATCGATCCTTTAGACTATGATGAGGGACTCTTCCGGAGTTTGAGGGCGGAAACTAATTGGTAAACCTTTCTAAAGAGGTCTGTGATGATGGAGAAGACCGTGGTAATTAGTGATTTCAACAATATTCAACTTCAAGAGAGATTTACTGCACTGGGTTGGCAGTCCATCCTTAACATTGACCGTCCATGCTATGAACACCTGGTTCAAAGATTCTACTGTAATTTGGAGGTCTCTTACCAGTATGGGGAGTATTCAATCACCAGCATAGTGAAAGGGGTGAACATTTGCTTGACTGTGGACACCCTTGCTAGTATTTTAGATATTTCATCAGTTGGGCATCAATTCTACAATCCCTTAAGGAGTAAGCCCGTGGGCCCATCCTTAAGTTTGGAGACGCAAGACCACATTTACGAGACCATTTGTGGCAGCAAGGTGCGTCCGGATTCCGAGACGACATTTTACCCGGAGGCTCGTGTATTTGCTGACTTAGTTCAGTTTAATTTACTCCCTAGAGGAGGTCACCGGAACCAAGTAGGTTTCATGGCGGCCTACATAGCCTTCTGCATCTATAAGGCCTTGGAGGGAGGTGCCGAGCACTTATGCTTGCCCTACATTATACTTAAGACTATGAGCATCATACCACACACCCTGAGGACGGAGGTTTCCCATATGGTAGGACCCTCACCAGGATCTTTGAGTTCTTTTGGGGTGGATTTAAGTGGTGAGGAGGGAAAGACTCCAGCGGATAAATTTAATAGGGGAAACCTACAAAGGATGGGTCTCCAAGCTCTTATGAATGTACCTCAGAGAGCAGGAGCTCAAGGAGGTAGGGACAGGGGAAATATCCACAGGGAGGATGTCCCCAAGGAAGAGGAGGAAATTAGTGAGGAGGATGAGGATTATATTCCTCAATTCGAGGAGGAGGACTTCCTGGACGATGATATCCTCGAGGAGGAGCCTTTTTATTCGAGAGATGTTGATCCTGACTTTGTGAGGGTTGCAGGCCCACAGCATAGAGCCCCACCACCTGAGAGTGGTGCATTTGACTTTGAGAGTATGATGACTAGTATGAGGCCCTTGAAAGATGGACAAGATCACCTTCTGAGAAGACTAGATGAGAGTGCTACTAGAGAGGAAAATATCTTAGAAGGGCAGGCTACATTAGAGAATTCCTTCCTAAGATTGAGCGAGGATTTGGACACAACGGCCAACGCTATTTCAGTCGATTTTTCTCGACTCCGGAGGGATGTACAACTAGTGAATTCAAGGTTTGATTACTACGATCGTTGGCTCAATGTTAGATCAAGGCCTAGGAGGGATGTAGTAGAGTTAGACGATGATGAGGGTCTCTGAGGACTTATCTCACCTATCTAAATCAGCTTTTTACTTTTCTCTATGTTGTTTATATTATTATTATTATTATTTTTTATACTTTCCTCTGTTATTGGACTTGCTAGTATGGTGTTATGATGTTGTTGGTGACTTGTGGTTAGTTTTGTATGCTTGATAACTTATTATAATTTAGTTGTAACAACATTGGTTAGCCTTTATCGATTATGCTTATTTGTGTCTATATGTTGTCTATCAGGTGCTTATGTACGAAAAATTTGAGAAATCTTGTTTTTGCGTCGTTATGCTGCCAAATTTTCGTTAAATTCGTACTCGATGGGTTATGAAATCAAATAACTAATCTTTTATTTATTCCAAATAAACTTTCTCTCATGTATGCCATGAAATGCAATAAATGAATCAACCATTTTTTTTTTCTTTGGCTTTTAATTCCTTAAAGTTTTTATATTTACCCAACCTCATTTCCTATTATAGATTCTATAAGGTCTAAATGGTATGCTATAAATGGATAGAGCATCACACTCTGATACCACCGTTGTCACACCCCATTCACACAGAACTAGACCGGTGATCGGGTTAACTCCGGTTAACCCAAACCTACTAGGATCATCTGATACAGTACCCAACCACAGCATACACACATCTAAGATAAACATTCAAAAGTTTAGCAGAAGACTTAATTTTACCTGTAAATACCCCCAATATACTTGATACCCAAATTGTAGTATATAGATAAATACATGTGGGCCCGCAGGCATGATATTTACACAAAAGAATAACAATTCACGTATCAAGTACATAAAAAGGGGTCATCAAAAGAATCAAAAAGTAAAACTCTGTATGGCATCAATACTGTGGTCCCGCAGCATAGCTCTCACACGTGTAATCCGTACCGTGCTCATACTCCTCGGGGACCCACCAATCCTCATCGGGAAACTCAATTGTGGGGCCCGACCCTTGATCTTCAGGCGGGTGACCTGCAAAATTATCTAAAAGAGGTGTACCCGTGGGATGCGCTCAGTAAGTGAAAAGAAGGACCACACAACAATCCACACAACAATCACATCCATATGCACTATATGCTATGCAATTCATTTTAAATCTCATCCACCTAAACAACATTACTAAGTCTATGGTTTGGTGCTACTACAACCACAGTGCACGTATGCCCCGGATACGAGCCGTGAACTCCATCCCGCAATACACCCATAGGGTTGTGGGAGAAGGCCCACTGTGAGTACTTGAAAAAGTAAAGCATGCTGACCACCAGCTCTCAACATAAAAGTAAATGACAGAAAGTAAAGGTGCTGACTCCAGCAATTTAAAAGCAATACAATTGGCCTTCTTGAATATACCACTGAGGTTACCGACTGTCCTAATGACCAGCCGGGCATATACCTAACCGCCACAATGACCCGACAACCGCGACCACTGCTTCTCCTTGAGTGATAACCCAACACCTCAACCCCTGTTGGGAGGGGTCGTATCACGGGAAGATGATAATCCTAAACCGCATGCTCCTATATGATATAGTACGATTGCATAGTACCACCGCGTCCCATTCCACGGGCCACCAATGCACTTGTTTCCAAGCCGACTATGGCATCTATTCTAATAATGCATCATGCACAATGATCCCATCATTCATCACAAAAGCATATCAATCATTTAGCATTGAGAATGTAAAACATAACACACATGTCATAATCATATGAGGATGACTAAGCTACATATAATTTGCATGATGACATGGCTAGTCTAGATACAATTGAATGATGCAAAACAAGCCTTAAAATAAAGCCAAACATCCTCTCCCCACTTACCTATTGTGTACAAAGACTCACGCCCGGTACGGGTGAGATCCGACGCGAGAAACGTAAATTTTAGTGAACCTATCATAAGTGAATGGGGTTAGCATTTCACCACCTTGGGGTCAAAACTAAAAATATTTGATGGTTAAATCATGTTTAAAATCATAAAAGAAGGTTGCCCATCCGTTTTGGGTCCATTCGGACACAAAAATCACGTTTTGGGCCACACAGGTGGTTCGAACAGCCCACCTGTCACGGCCCACCTGTCTTCTCAGGTGGGAGGGCTGACCCGTCGATCTTCTTAGTTGGGCTGGTTGGCCCGCCGGTCGCAGCCCACTGGTGGGAACCGAGGGCCTACCCTTTCAGGTGGGTGCCCTCAGGTGGGCTATACGGCCCACCGGTCCCGGCCCACCTGAGGGGCCAAAAAATTGCCTTCTTCCTTGAAACTTTCCCCAACCTTTGGGAAATCAAATGGGGCTTTTCCAATCACATTTTCCACACATCAAAGGTCTTATAAGATGATTCTAACCTATATCTAAGTTAGATTTAAGTATTGAAAAGCCATCTTACCTTCTTTGCTCAAGAACTCTTTAAAAACCCGAAAATCACTTCTTAGCTCAAGAAATCACCAATGCTTCTCAAATCTTGTAAACACTTATTCAAATCCTTCAAAATCAACACATAGACCATCTATTAAACTTTAGATTCATCATCTCAAGTGGGATTTACAAGATCTCAAGGAACTCTACCCAAATCAAGTGTTTTACTTGGGTTTGGTGAAAGTTTAAGAAGCATAGCCTTTGCTCACCTTCAATCGTAGATCTCATGTTGGGGATCACTCTTCCGGCATTGTAATAGGATGATCAAACCTTGGTACCGCTTAAATCCATTTCTTCCTCCTCTTCCTTCTCTTTTCTTCTTCTTCGTTCTCTTTTCTTCCTTCTTTTCTCTCTCCTCTTTACTCTTCTCACCAACTCTTTAGTGTAATAATGAGAAAATGAAAAACACAATAAATGTTATTTATACTTTTTAAAATATTTAGTAACCACATGGGTGGGTCACTCAGGTGGGCGGATGCGCCCGCCTGTGACCACCCACCTTAGGCCCGAAAATTAGCCAACAAGTGAGATTTGATGGAATTCGACTCTCGGCATGTATCTAACTCTCGGCACAAGGTATATTTTAAGTATGCACTTTTGGATACAACTACATACCAGTATTACCCGTACATGGCCTTATGATACGTGCATGTGCATGGGTTGGGTACACCTGTCTCCTCTGGCACTGACTCGGACTTGTCTGGCCAACCTGTGTTCAAAGTCACCCTTGTCATCATGGTCCATAAGGAACCCGCCTTAACCCTCTCGGGCTTGGATCCTATATGGTTAAACTGGGTCAACAGTGTAATTAGACCAGGTTTAAAAAGTAGGATATCACATTTACCCCCCCTTTTTGAAAATTTCATCCTCGAAATTGGCGTACCTGGTTGTTCGAAAAGATGAGGGTACTAAGCTTGGATGTCAACCTCTTTCTCCCAAGATGCTTGTTCAAGTGAATGGTTAGCCCATCGCACCTTTAAGAAGGAAATGGAGCATTTACGAACAGTTTTCACCTTTTGGTCCAAGATTTTAGCTGGCTGCTCTGTATAGGTTATATCAGCTTCTAGATATTCTGGTTCTGGGTAATACATGCAATGGATCGTGATCGTATCGCTTCAGCATGGATACATGGAATACATTATAAACATTCCCGAGCGAAGGTGGAAGAGCAAGTATGTAGGCTACTGAGCCAACCCGAGTTAAAATCTCAAACGGGCCAATGTATCTTGGGCTCAACTTACCCTTTCTATCGAATCTTTGCAACCCTTTAGTAGGAGAAATCTTGAGAAACACCTTTTTTCCTGCTTGAAACTCAATGTCTTTCCTGCGGTTGTCTACATAGCTCTTTTGACGTGATTGAGCTGCCTTAATCCTTTCTCGAATAACATCGACCTTGTCACAAGTCATCTGTATCATTTAAGGTCCTAACATTCGGCGTTCGCCTACCTCATTTTAATACAGAGGAGTTCTACACTTCCTACCATATAATGCCTCATATGGAGCCAACCCAATTGTAGCTTGGTAACTATTGTTATAGGCAAACTCCATAAGGGGTATATATTCTTCCCAACTACCACACATTTCCATTGCACATGCCCTGAGCATGTCTTCTAATATCTGTATGGTTCGCTCCGACTGACCATCAGTCTGTGGGTGGAAAGCAGCACTCAAATTCAATTGTGATCCCAAAGCATGCTGGAAGCTTTTTCAAAATCTGGAAGTGAACCTTGGTTCCCTATCTGACACAATGCTCACTGGCACTCCATGCAAGCGCACTATGTTATCCATATAAAGTTGTGCTAACTTGGCCAAAGGGAACTTAGTCTTTATGGGAATGAAATGAGCAGTCTTAGTAAGCCGATCAACTATCACCCATATCGCATCCATCCTCTTAGGTGTGCATGGTAGTCCGGTGACAAAGTCCATTGTAATCCTATCCCACTTTCAGTCTGGTACTGGGAGTGGCTGAAGAGTACCATAAGGCCGATGCCGACAACGTTAGAAAGTTCAGAGATGTCGACGGGGGCCTCGGGAAGAGTTATCTATTCTGTTTAACAACCTGCCCACCCTGGAAATGGCTCAATCGGAGGTAGGGTCCAGTGGCTGGAAGAGCACCGCACGTCATATGGTGTCTGGTGCACCCTCGATGACCCTTGAAAATCTAGAAGATCGAGTGCCGACCATGCCCGATCGTACTCATAATCACATCAGGTCTCCAAGGTGAACAACTTATGGTCGATGGAACAATGTAGGCAAGGGAAGTCGGAAAAATGGATCCGTAACCCTAGGAAAAGGATTGGCTCTGAGGGATGGGCACGGGGCTCCCAGTCCTGAACCCATCGACTGTCGATGGACTGGTCGAGCTACTTTCCTGACGAGAGCGGGTCACCGCGTGCCGGTAGGGGACAGACTGGGAACTGCCCCCTCGGGGGCCTTCCCCGGGCATCGAACAGTCGACTCAGAACTGGTACGGACAAGGGGTATCCAACTGTTTAATTAAAACAAAGCATTGTGATGGTCCCTGTGGATGCTCATGCAATGTGATTTCTGCCCAGTGCTCTGAATGTCAAAGTGAAGAAATTTTCTCTCTTAAGGTAGCCAAGTGCCTCATCATCTAATTAGTGACGCACATGAATTGATTAACGAGATTCCCACTGTCCCTGTCTACTATCCTGCGAACCCACAGCCAAGGGAATAGGCTTGGCAGAATCAGTGGGAAAAGAAGACCCTATTGAGCTTAACCCTAGTCTGACTTTATGAAATGACTTGAGAGGTGTAGGATAAGAGGGAGCTAGAAACGGCGTAAGTGAAATACCAATACTTTTAACGTTATTTTACTTACTCCATGAGTCGGAGGCGGGGCTCTGCCCCTCCTTTTGGACCCAAGGCCCACATCGACGGGGTGATGCAGGCAGAGGACACTGTTAGGTGAGGAGTTTGGCTGGGGTGGCACATCTGTTAAAAGATAACGTAGGTGTCCTAAGATGAGCTCATCGAGAACAGAAATCTTGTGTGCAACAAAAGGGTAAAAGCTCGTTTGATTTTGATTTCCAGTAAGAATACGAACCATGAAAGTGTGGCCTATCGATCCTTTAGACCTTCAGAGTTTAAAGCTAGAGGTATTAGAAAAGTTACCATAGGGATAACTGGCTTGTGGCAGCCAAGCGTTCATAGCGACGTTACTTTTTTATCCTTCAATGTCGGCTCTTCCTATCATTGCGAAGCAGAATTCGCCAAGTGTTGGATTGTTCACCCACCAATAGGGAACGTGAGCTGGGTTTAGACTATCGTGAGACAGGTTAGTTTTACCCTACTGATGACAGTGTCACAATAGTAATTCAACCTAGTACGAGAGGAACCGTTGATTCACACAATTGGTCATCGCACTTAGTTGAAAAGCCAGTGGCGCGAAGCTGTCGTGTGCCAGATTATGACTAAACCCCTCTAAGTCAGAATCCAGGCTAAAGAAGTGACGCCTGTGCCCGTTGCCCATTTTCCAACCAATAGTAGGGGCCCTCTGGCCCCCAGAGGCACATGTCGTTGGCCAAGCCCCCGCAATGGATGTGTTGTGCGGGCTACCTTGAAGCAAAATTCCTATCGGGTGATAGGTAGAATCCTTTGTAGACGACTTAAATACGTGATGGGGTATTGTAAGTGGCAGAGTGGCCTTGCTACCACGATCCACTGAGATTCAGCCCCGTGTCGCATTGACTCATCCCCCCGTCTTTTTCCCCTTTTCTTTCCCCCTGCACCCTCCTGAGGCTAGGATTGTCCATGCGTGGCCCCAGGTATGCCCCTAAGTGTTAACTGCCCCAACGGTTGCCTGAGTATGGTTATGCGTGTTGCCCAAGTGTGCCTATGCATGCACATTGAGTGCCACTAAGTGTACACGTTGTCACGACATGCCCACCAAAGGCCATGGACTTAGGCCATTGGGCTAAGTAAGGTCCAAGTTCTAGAGTTTTCTACAAAGGTGTAGCAACTCTAGATAATTTTATTGAAGATATTTCTAGACGATATTTATAGGAGGTATTTTGGGAGAGATTTCTAGAGTTCTCCACTAAGGAGGTGAGAAGCTTCTAGTTTCCTCCCCGATCGTTGGATGGAGGACGTTTGTAAATATCTTAGCCATCCATTGTAACTTGGGGAGCCTACAAATAGGTGTTACCTCATTTGGCAAAGACACTCACCAAGGACCAGCCAAGAGTGTTCACCCGAGCAAGTGAGTTCTCAAGCCTTGTATTCAAGAGCTCTCTAGTGCAATACAAGTTCATTCTTCTTGAACTCACTCTTGTGTTTACTTCTTCTCTTCCCAAGTCCCTTAAGGAGGGTGGTTAGGCTGACTTAGTGCTAGTGACAGTGCTAAGAGCCCGCACCAGAACGGTCTAAGGCTATGACAATTGTGGGGTCAGATATTGGGTTGCGAGGGAGCCAAGCTTGTGGGATATGAGACAGGAGAGCTAAAACTGTGGAATAGAGACCAACACCTACACAAGTAAGCAACGAAGGAGCGAAGGCAAGTCCGTCGACTTTGGTGTTGCTATGGGGCCTCGCTTAGCTCGAGGGGAGCAAGTATTGGCCGAGGCAAAGTGGTGCCTAAATGTCACGGAGCAAAGTGGGGAGGAGCACAAAGGCCATGTGAAAAAGTGGGGAGGAGCTTGATGGCCAGATGGGGGAGCTCAAGGGGTTCCTAGAAGGTGCTCTCAACACCATAGTAAGTAACCAAGAGGAGATGGTTGCCACCTTCAAGGCTCAAGTATGCAAAAGAGTTGGATAAGGTGGATGCTCATATTAGAGAAGAAGTATGGGAAGAGTAGGAGGACAGCGGCGAGGGAAGCCACTACCTCTCATGACATGTCTAAAGGAGAGGTACTAAGGCACAAGCGTGATAAGAGGAATCGGTTCAAGCCTAGAGACAAGGGATTCCTATGTGATGAGCTACATTGGTTTAGGGATTGCCCCAAGAGGAAAGCTCTTAGTGCCCTATTGGAGGAAGAGGACCAAGAGGAAGAGCCACCTTGTATGGGGTCCCCAATGTAGCGTGATGCCACCAGGGCCGAGATAAGGGTCAAGGCCCTTAACTCTCAAAATGGGTTGATGTGTGCAAAAGTGTGCATCAATGGGAAGCCCACACAGGCAAAGGTAGATACAGGAGCCACACACAACCTTGCCTTGATGGAGGAGACAAAGGAACTCAGGCGAAGGGCGTCCTAAGGCAACCAACTCCAAAGAATGCCCCATACGTAATGTTGCTCGAGGGGTCAAGATGAACCTTGGGACTAAAGGAGTTCTCCAACACCATCCAGGGGCTAGGTGCTTACTTGCCCTTGGACGGGAGGGCAAGACAAGGAGATATTGGGAGCAAGCCATCCATGCCAAGAAAGAGGAAGATGCAAATGAGAGAACGGAGACAACCATACGACGTTGTAGGAGGCACAAGTTATGTGACTACAATAAGAAACCCAATAGGCGTTACTCCTTGAGAGAGGGAGGCTAATTTGGATGCTGATCCAATTATCCAAAGACACAAACTATCTCCTTATGTGGAGTATTTAGTCAAGTGGAAGGGGTGACCAGAGAGCGAGACGAGATGGGAGACAACTGGCATGCTGAGACAACTCGTGAATAAAAGTACCACAAGGAAGTTACGATGAGGGCATAGCAGATTTAGGTGGGGGAGAGTGTCACAACCTACCCAATATAGGCCCACGGGCCTAGCTCACCAAGCTCATGGACTTAGGCCGTTGGGCTAAGTAAGGTCCAAGTTCTAGAGTTTTTACAAAGGTGTAGTAACAATAGATATTTTATTATAGATATTTGTAGAAGATATTCATAGGAGATATTCTGGGAGAGAATTCTAGAGCCCCGCTAAGGAGGTGGGAAGCTTCTAGTTTCCTCCCCAACCGTTGGATGGAGGACATTTGTAAATATCTTAGCCATCCATTGTAACTTGGGGTAGGTGTTGCCTCATTTGGCAAAGGCACTCACCAAGGACCAACCAAGAGTGTTCAACCAAGCAAGTGAGTTCTCAAGCCTTGTACTCAAGAGTTCTCTAGTGCTATACAAGTTCATTATTCTCAAACTCACTCTTGTGTTCACTTCTTCTCTTCCCTAGTCCCTTAAGGAGGGTGGTTAGGCTGACTTAGCGCTAGTGGAAGTGCTAAGTGCCAGCGCGGTTGCTTAGAAAGGTCTAAAGCAGTGACAACGTGCTCTTGAATGGCCCAAGTGTGTGCCTACGCATGGGCCCAAGTGTTGACTACGTTTGCCCACGTGTACACAGTGAATGGCCGCACAACACCCCAAGTGTTGACTACATGTGCACAATGAATGGCCCATGTGTTGCCTAACTGTGCCCATGCATGCCCACAACTGTTGCCTAAGTGTGCACCCAAGTGTGCCTATGCATGCTCTTGAATGCTTCAAGTGTTGCCTTAAATGTGCCTATATGTGCCCGCAAGTGTTGAATAAGTGTGTCTACGCGTGCACCCAAGTGTCGCCTAATTGTGCTCTTGAATGCCGCAAGTGCGCACATATACGTGCTCATGACAATGCCTATGCGTGCCCCCCTAAGGGTGCCTAAGTGAATATGAAGGCAGTGCACAAGGCAACAGTACCGCACGTAGGGCCGCATAACGTGCGTGCATGGTGGCAGGCATGGCTGCACTACCATGCGAAAGGCAGCTGGCATGGATGCACAAGGCGTAGGCATCGCTGCGGGTAAGGTTACACTAGCGCGTGCAAGGCTGCTGGCGTCAAGGAAGGCTGCCGCGCACATGGATGCGGGCGTGGCTGCAATACCGCACACATGGTTGCACGCAACCTCTGGCACAGTTGCGAGTAAGGCTCCACTTTCACGAGCAGGGGTGCAGGCTACTACACGCACATGGCTGGGGGCAAGGGTGCACACTACGCGTAAGGTTGCGGGCAACAACGCACATTGCTACAGGAAAGGGTGCTCAAAAGCACACGAGGTGGTAGGCATGGCCACATATGGCTGCGGGCAATGGTGCAGGCAGCGCGCACTGGGCTACTGCCCGTGCCGCACTTCCACGCACATGATTGCGACCACGACTGCACAAGCCTTGCACATGGTTTCGAGCGTGGCCGCACATACCACGCGAAAGTTTACAGACATGGCGCACATAACACGTAGATGGCTGCACAGTCGCGCCCAAGGTTATGTTCCACGCCACACATGCCGCGTGTTTGGCTGCACTAACGGGCGTAAGGTTGCTGGCATGGCCACACATGCCCATGTCCCTGGCTGCCCTACCACTCGCAAGGTTGCGTGCGTTGCTTCACACCGCCCCCCAGGTCGCATGCATGGCTGCATATGCCACGCCCATTGCTTCCTCGCCGCGCGCTTGGTTTCAAGATTTACCGGAAGTGCCACGCTAGAGGTTGCAGGCATGGCTGCACCACTACGCGTAAGGTTGCACTGCGTGGTCGCACATGCATCACCCATGGCTGCACTACCGTGCGTAAGTTCGTTGGCATGGCCTCCCATGCGTCAATCATGATGGCTGGCATGGCCGCACATGCCACAGGCATTTTAGCACATAGCGCGCATAAGGTTACACGCATTGCTGAACCTTCATGCCCACGTCTGCAATCCTCCGTGCACATAGCCGCACGCACGTGGCTCACACATGGGTGCTGCCGTGGTCTCCATGGCCCATGCAACAAAGGCTCCTTTGCGGCCTTTGGCTGCACACGAGGCACCAACTGCTGCACATGCCAAGGGCATGCCCGCACAACATAGTTTGGGTCTTTAAATTATGTTGTGCAAAACATCCCTTTGGGTTAGAAAAGCCTTGCAATTGGCTATTTGGCACCCAAAGTACAATCATTTTCACTTAAACCCCGCATTTCCTATTTTTTGGGTATTTTTCATAATGTTTCAATCATAAAATATTAAAAAATATCAAAAAATGTTAGAATGGTCCAATATTTTTTCAGAACATTCTATCAACCTTTGGAAGACTTCCAAAATTTAGTTTTTAGAAAAATACATTAAAATGGATTTTTCATAGTTTTTTGAATTTAATATGTTTTTTAATATTAAAAAATTAATAAAAAATAAATATTTATCTAAAAAATATGATTTTTATATGAGAATAATCTTTGGATTTTTCTTAATTTCATACCCAGTTTCACCTAATTTGGATATTTGAAGCTCAAAAAATAGACCGGTATATTTTTGGGGGGGTCATGTCTCCTTCTGGAAAGGGGCAAAGAGCATAAGAGCTACCTTGAGGGAGGGGGGTGCCACTCCCCGAGTGGTTTTTGAGGGGCTGCACAGAGGGGCAGCAGATGATGAGCGGGCATGGTAGGCAAACCCAAAAGACCCATGGCATGGGAAAAAAAGTGAAATGGCACGTGGGCTTCGATTAGTTGGCCTTTGGTGTGCGTCGAGGCCTACCACTGTCTGGGGCTGGACATGCATGGCTGCCTGCCTTCCGTGCCATGTGCCCGCAGCTGCTATAACGTGTACCAGTCACAGCACAGCATGCGCAACGAAGGAGGACATGCTTGCGAATGGTCTGCCCTTCTGTCATGCAACACCGCCCCCTTCTGCCGCACAACGTTGCCTGCCACTGTGGGCTGGATGGATACCATGCACTGCCACACCCCCGCTTCTGATGCCACATGTGCTCGTCGACGCACAACATTTCCAAGGAAGGTGTGGTTTGTGAAAACATGTACATAACGCGTCCGTCCCGACAGTCATCCCCTTTGCCGCACATAGTTGCTTGCCATTGTGTGCTGCTAGGTGCACATGGCTACCTGCCTTGCACTGCAGTGCCTACACATCTTCCGTTACATGCGTTAGTCACCATATAGCATGCCCAAGAGTGGCATTGCTTGTGCAAAACACCTTCACGGTATGTCGGTTTCGCAGATTTTTCCCTTGGTGTGCATTACGCCTGCCACGGCATGCTGCTTGGCCCCCGTGGTTGCCTAATATATACTGCTATGCCTTGACAGCTGCTGCCCCTTGCGCACGTAGCTACAAATAAATCCCAACAAAGGCTTGGTA
>NC_056565.1:25556706-25561706 GCF_013358625.1 Macadamia integrifolia | reverse complement strand
AGGTCCAAGTTCTAGAGTTTTCTACAAAGGTTTAGTAACAATAGAAATTTTATTGTAGATATTTATAGAAGATATTCATAGGAAATATTCTGGGAGAGATTTCTAGAGCTCCGCTAAGGAGGTGGGAAGCTTCTAGTTTCCTCCCCAACCGTTGGATGGAGGACATTTGTAAATATCTTAGCCATCCATTGTAACTTGGAGTAGGTGTTGCCTAATTTGGCAAAGGCACTCACCAAGGACCAACCAAGAGTGTTCAACCAAGCAAGTGAGCTCTCAAGCCTTGTACTCAAGAGTTCTCTAGTGCTATACAAGTTTATTCTTCTCAAACTCACTCTTGTGTTCACTTCTTCTCTTCCCTAGTCCCTTAAGGAGGATGGTTAGGCTGACTTAGCACTAGTGGAAGTGTTAAGTGCCGGCGCGGTTGCTTAGAAATGTCTAAAGCAGTGACAACATGCTCTTGAATTGCCCAAGTGTGTACCTACGCGTGCCCCCAAGTGTTGACTATGTGTACCCACGTTTACACAGTGAATGGCCGCACAACACCCCAAGTGTTGACTACATGTGCACAATGAATGGCCCAAGTGTTGCCTAACTGTGCCCATGCATGCCCACAACTGTTGCCTAAGTGTGCACCCAAGTGTGCCTATGCATGCTCTTGAATGCCCCAAGTGTCGCCTTAAATGTGCCTATACGTGCCCGCAAGTGTTGAATAAGTGTGTCTACGCGTGCACCCAAGTGTAGCCCAAGTGTCGCCTAATTATGCTCTTAAATTCCGCAAGTGTGCACATATACGTGCCCATGACAATGCCTACGCGTGCCCCCCTAAGGGTGCCTAAGGGCATATGAAGGCAGTGCACAAGGTGGCAATACCGTACGCAGGGCCGCATAATGTGCGTGCATGGTGGCAGGCATGGCTGCACTACTGCACGAAAGGGAGTTGGCATGGACGCACAAGGTGTAGGCATCGCTGCGGGCAAGGTTGCACTAGCGCGCGCAAGGCTACTGGCGACAAGGCCGGCTGCCGTGCACATGGATGTGAGCGTGGCTGTAATACCTTAGACATGGTTGCACGTAACCTCTGGCACGGTTGCGAGTAAGGCTCCACTATCACGAACTGGGGTGCAGGCTACTGCACACATATAGCTGGGGGCAAGGGTGCACACCACACATAAGGTGGTAGGTAACAACGCACATTGTTGCGGGAAAGGGTGTTCAAACGTACACGAGGTGGCAGGCATGGCCGCACATGGCTGCGGGCAGCACGCGCTGGGCTGCTGCCCATGTCGCACTTCCACGCACATGGCTGCTACCACGGATTCACAAGCCTTGCACATGGTTTCATGCGTGGCCGTACATGCCGCGCGAAAGTTTGCAGGCATGGCGCACATGACACACAGATGGCTGCACAACTCTGCCTAAGGTTACGTTCCACACCGCACATGCTGCATGTTTGGCATCACTAACAGGTGCAAGGTTGCTGGCATGGCCGCACATGCCATGCCCCTGGCTGCCCTTCCACTCGTAAGGTTGCGTGCGTTGCTTCACACTGCCCCCCATGTCGCATGCATGGCTGCATGTGCCATGCCCATCGCTGCCTCTCTGCGTGCTTGGTTTTAGGATTTACCATAAGTGCCACGCACGAGGCTGCAGGCATGGCTGCATCGCTGCGCAAAAGGTTACGTTGCGTGGTCGCACATGCCATGGGCATTTCAGCGCATGGCACGCGCAAGGTTGCACGCATTGCTGCACCTTCGTGCCCACGTCTGCAGTCCGTCGTGCACATAGGCACACGTACGTGGCTCACACATGGGTGCTGTTGTGGTCCCTATGGGCCATGCAACAGAGGCTCCTTTGCGGCCTTCGGCTGCACACGCCAGGCCATGCCCGCACAACATAGTTTGGGTCTTTAAATCATGTTGTGAAAAATAACCCTTTGGGTTAGAAAAGCCTTGCAATTGGCTATTTGGCACCCAATGTACAATCATTTTCACTTAAACCCCGCATTTCCATTTTTTCGGGTATTTTTTGTAATGTTTCAATCATAAAAATATTAAAAAATATCAAAATATGTTGGAATGGTCCACTAGTTTTTCAGAACATTCTATCAACCTTTGGAAAACATCCAAAATTTAGTTTTCAGAAAAATACATTAAAATGGATTTTTCATAGTTTTTTGAATTTAATAAGTTTTTTATTATAACAAATTAATAAAAAATAAATATTTATCCAAAAACTATGATTTTTATATGAAAATAATCTTTGGATTTTTCCTTAATTTTATACCAAGTTTCATTTGATTTGGATATTTGAAGCTCAAAAAATAGACCGGTATATTTTGGGGGGATAGCAGACAATGAGCAGGCATGGTAGGCAAACCCAAAAGACCCATGGCATGGGAAAAAAAGTGAAATGGCACATGGGTTTCGATGAGTTGGCCCTTGGTGAGCGTCGAGGCCTGCCACTGCGTGCGGCTAGATGTGGATGGCAGCCTGTCTTCTGTGCCATGTGCCTGCAGCTGCTGTAACATGTGCCAGTC
The DNA here is from genome assembly GCF_013358625.1 of Macadamia integrifolia. NCBI lineage: Eukaryota > Viridiplantae > Streptophyta > Magnoliopsida > Proteales > Proteaceae > Macadamia > Macadamia integrifolia. The sequence goes on along the minus strand of NC_056565.1, from coordinate 25,559,170 downwards.
GCGGCACAGCATGCCCAACGAAGGTGGACATGCTTGCTAATGGTCAGCCCTTCTGTCATGCAACGCCACCCCCTTCTGCCACACAGCATTGCCTGCCACCGTGGGTTGCTGGGTGCACATGGATGGCTACCATACGCAGCCACGCCCGCACTTCTGATGCCACATGTGCTCGTCGACGCACAGCATTTCCAAGGAAGGTGTGGTTTGTGAAAACATGTACATGGCACGTCCATCTCGACAGTCATCCCCTCTGCTGCACACAGTTGCTTGCCATTGTGTGCTGCTGGGCACGCATGGCTACGTGCCTCGTACTACAGTGCCCCCATATCTTCCACCACATGCGTCAGTCGCCGTACAGCATGCCCAAGAGTGGCATTGCCTGTGGAAAACACCTTCACAGTATGTCGGTTAGGAAGATTTTTCCCTTGGTGTGCATTGCGCCTGCCATGGCGTGCTGCTTGGCCCTCGTGGTTACCTAATATATACCACTATTCCTCGACAGCTGTTGCCTCCTGTGCTCATAGCTGCAAAGAAAGCCCAACAAAGGCTTGGCATGTATGTGAAAACAAGTACATGGCTCGTCTGTCCAGATGGTCTGCCCATCTGCCGCACACCACTGCCTGCAACCATGTGCTGCTGGGTGCCCATGGCTCCCTGCCTACCGTTGCCATGCCCCACAGTTGCTGGCACATGTGTTCGTAGCTGCACAGCAGTTTCCAGAGAGGCATGGCATTTGAAAATAAGTAAATGGCCAATGCATCTCGATGTTCATCCCATCTTTCGCACACCATTGCCTGCCACCTTAAGCTATTGGGTGCACAAGGGTTCCTGCCTTGTGTTGCCGTGCCCCCATAGCAACTTCCAGATGCGTCCGTAGCCGCATGGCATGCCCAAGATAGGCTTGGCATGTGAAAATCACCATCAAGGCACGTTGGTTCTGATGATTGCCTTTGATGTGCACTGTGGCCTGCCATGGAGTACTGCTAGGTGTGCATGGCTCCCTGCAGAGCTGCTGCCACGTACGTCGGTACCACACAGCATTCCCAAGAGTTGCATGGCATGTGAAGGATAGCAACATGGCATGATGGTCTGGATGATTAGCCCCTTGTTTTGCACCTTGGCCGGCCAATGCGTGCTGGTGGGTTTGCATGGCTGCCTGCACACTGCACCTACACCCTCATCGCAGCCTACTGCCACTTTTGCTAGTTTTGTATAGCATGCCCAAGGGAGTCATGGCATGTTAAAAACGTGGAAATGACGCGTTGGCCCCATTGATTAATCCCATCTAGGCACCGTGGCAGTTTGACGTGCTTTGCTTCCTGCCATGTGCAGTTGTGCTAGTGCCACTTTTTACGAGCGTGGTCGTAGTCACGCATTTCCACCCCTCTTTGCTCTTTGGCTTGTCATCATATGTAGGTCATGGTGCAAGGGGTGGGGTGTTGTCTACATTTGATGGAATCATTGGTCAAGTCAATGTGCACAATAAATATTTGGTTAGTCCCTCCCCCCCCCATCCCATTGTTTTTTCTTTTTTTTAAATTTCACTATCGTTGATTTGTTGCTTGCAAGGGTTTTTTCATGGTCGGTTTTGTGGCCTATGCTATTTGGACAAGTGCATTTCTAAGTCGTGCCTAGGTGTGGAGGTGCTTGCATGCCTTTTTACGTCCAGTGTTATAATACGACATTAACGTGGGTCTCTGGAGAACATAGGTTGCAAGCTTGCAGGTGGTGGTAGATCATGAGTCCCTCCCCCCTCCTTGCTTTTTAAAAAAATCTCCATTCTCGTGGGTATGTTACTTGCAAGAGTTTTTTCATGCTCGGTTTTGTGGCCTTTGGTATTTGGAGGAATGCATTTCTAAGTCGTGCCTTGGTGCGGAGGTGTTTCTATGCCTCTTGCCGTAAGTGTTATAATGCAACATTAATGTGGGTCTATGGAGAACATAGGTTTGTAAGCTTACAGGTGGAGACAGATCACGAGTCCCTCCCCCTCCCCACCCCCTACTTTTGTTTTTAAAAAGAAAATTGCATTCTTGTGGGTTTGTTGCTTGCAAGAGTTTTCTCATGCTCGATTTTGTGGCCTATATGGAATTTGGGGAAATGCGTTTCTAAGTCGCGCCTGGGTGCGGAGGTATTTGGATGCTTCCTGCCGCAAGTGTTATAATACGACATTAACGTGGGTCTCTGGAGAACATAGTTTTACAAGCTTGTAGGTGGAGACAGATCACGAGTCCCTCCCCTTTCCCCCCCCCCACACTTTTGTTTTTAAAAAGAAAATTACATTCTTTTGGGTTTGTTGGTTGCAAGAGTTTTCTCATGCTCGGTTTTGTGGCCTTATGGTATTTAGAGAAATGCGTTTCTAATTTGTGCCTAGGTGAGGAGGTGTTTGCATGCCACCTGCCGGAAGTGTTATAATACGGCGTTAACTTGGGTCTCTGATGAACATAGGTTGCAAGCTTGCAAGTGG
>NC_056565.1:25539206-25549206 GCF_013358625.1 Macadamia integrifolia | reverse complement strand
AGGTGCTCTCAACACCATAGTAAGTAACCAAGAGGAGATGGTTGCCACCTTCAAGGATCAAGTATGCAAAGGAGTTGGATAAGGTGGAAGCTTGTATTAGAGAAGAAGTATGGGAAGAGTAGGAGGACAGCGGTGAGGGAAGCCACTACCTCTTATGACATGTCTAAAGGAGAGGTACTAAGGCACAAGCGTGATAAGAGGAATCGGTTCAAGCCTAGAGACAAGTGATTCCTATGTGATGAGCTACATTGGTTTAGGGATTGCCCCAAGAGGAAAGCTCTTAGTGCCCTATTGGAGGAAGAGGGCCAAGAGGAAGAGCCACCTTGCATGGGGTCTCCAATATAGCGTGGTGCCACCAGGGCCGAGATAGGGGTCAAGGCCTTTAACTCTCAAAAGGGGTTAATGTGTGCAAAAGTGTGCATCAATGGGAAGCCCATACAGGCTAAGGTAGATACAGGAGCCACATACAACCTTGCCTTGACGGAGGAGGCAAAGGAACTCGGGCCAAGGGCGTCCTAAGGCTATCAACTCCAAAGAATGCCCCATACGTAATGTTGCTCGAGGGGTCGACATGAACCTTGGGACTAAAGGATTTCTCCAACACCATCCAGGGGCTAGGTGCTTACTTACCCTTGGACGGGAGGGCAAGACAAGGAGAATTTGGGAGCAAGCCATCCATGCCAAGAAAGAGTAAGATGCAAACGAGAGAACGGAGACAACCAGACGACGTTGTAGGATGCTCAAGTTATGTGACTATAACAAGAACTCCAATAGATGTTACTCCTTACGAAAGGGAGGCTAATTTGGATGCTGATCCAATCATCTAGAGACACAAATTATCTCCTTACGTGGAGTATTTAGTCAAGTGGAAGGGGTGACCAGAGAGCGAGAGGAGATGGGGGACAACTGGAATGTTGAGATGACTCGTGAATAAAAGTACCACAAGGAGGTTACGACGAGGGAGTTATAGATTTAGGTGGGGGAGAGTGTCACGACCTGCCCAACATAGGCCCACGGCCTAGCTCACCAAGCCCATGGACTTAGGCCGTTGGGCTAAGTAAGGTCCAAGTTCTAGAGTTTTCTACAAAGGTGTAGTAACAATAGATATTTTATTGTAGATATTTGTAGAAGATATTCACTGGAGATATTCTGGGAGAGATTTCTAGAGCTCCGCTAAGGAGGTGGGAAGCTTCTAGTTTCCTCCCCAACCGTTGGATGGAGGACATTTGTAAATATCTTAGCCATCCATTGCAACTTGGGGTAGGTGTTGCCTCATTTGGCAAAGGCACTCACCAAGGACCTACCAAGAGTGTTCAACCAAGCAAGTGCGTTCTCAAGCCTTGTACTCAAGAGTTCTCTAGTGCTATACAAATTCATTCTTCTCAAACTCACTCTTATGTTCACTTCTTCTCTTCCCTAGTCCCTTAAGGAAGGTGGTTAAGCTGACTTAGCGCTAGTGGAAGTGCTAAGTGCCTGCGCGGTTGCTTAGAAAGGTCTAAAGTAGTGACAATGTGCTCTTGAATGGCCCAAGTGTGTGCCTACGCGTGCCCCCAAGTGTTAACTATATGTGCCCACGTGTACACAGTAAATGGCCGTACAACACCCTAAGTGTTGGCTACATGTGCACAATGAATGGCCCAAGTGTTGCCTAACTGTGCCCATGCATGCCCACAACTGTTGCCTAAGTGTGCACCCAAGTGAGCCTGTGCATGCTCCTGAATGCCCCAAGTGTCGCCTTAAATGTGCCTATACGTGCCCGCAAGTGTTGAATAAGTGTGTCTAAGCGTGCACCCAAGTGTAGCCCAAGTGTCGCCTAATTGTGCTCTTGAATGCCACAAGTGTGTACATATACGTGCCCATGACAATGCCTATGCATGCCCCCCTAAGGGTGCCTAAGTGCATATGAAGGCAGTGCACAAGGTGGTAGTACCGCACGCAGGGCCTCATAATGTGCATGCATGGTGGCAGGCAAGACTGCACTACCGCGGGGAAGGCAACTGGCATGGACACACAAGGTGTAGGCATCGCTGCGGGCAAGGTTGCACTAGCACATGCAACGCTGCTGGCGTCGAGGTAGGATGCTGCGCACATGGATGCGGGTGTGGCTGCAATACCGACCACAGGGTTGCATGCAACCTCGGCACGGTTGCGAGTAAGGCTCCACTATCGCGAGCAGGGGTGTAGGCTACCGCGTGCACATGGCTAGGGGCAAGGGTGCACACCACGCTTTAGATGGCAGGCAACAACGCACATTGCTGCGTGAAAGGGTGCTCAAACACAAGTGAGGTGATAGGCATGGCCGCACGTAGCAGCGGGCAATGGTGCAGGCAGCACGTGCTGGGCTTCTGCCCATGCGCACTTCCACGCACATGGCTGCAACCACGGCTGTGCAAGCCTTGCACATGGTTTCGCGCGTGGCTGCACATGCCGTGTGAAAGTTTACAGGTATGGTGCACATGACACGCAGATGGCTACACAGCCGCGCCCAAGGTTACGTTCCGTGCCGCACATACCGCACATTTGGCTGCACTAACGGGCGCAACGTTACTGCATGGCCGCATATGTTGTGCCCCTGGATGTCCTACCACTTGCAAGGTTTCGTGCGTTGCTTCACACTGCCCCCCAGGTCATATGCATGGCTGCATGTGCCACGCCCATCGCTGCCTTGCCACGCGCTTGGTTTCGGGATTTGCCGGAAGTGCTATGCACGAGGTTGCAGGCATGGATGCATCGCCGTGCGCAAGGTTACGTTGCGTGGTCGCACATGCATTGCCCATGGCTGCACTATCGCACGCAAGTTTGCTGGCATGGCCTCCCATGCGTCGATCATGATGGTTGGCATAGCCGCACATGCCACGGGCATTTCAGCACATGGCGCGCGCAACGTTGCACACATTGCTGCACCTTCGTGCCCATGTCTGTAGTCCACCATGCACATAGCCGCATGCACATGGCTCACACATGGGTGTTGCCGTGGTCCCCATGGCCCCATGCAACAGAGGCTCCTTTGTGGCCTTCGGCTGTACACGAGGCACCGACTGCTACACACGCCAAGGCCATGCCCGCACAACATAGTTTGGATCTTTAAATCATGTTGTGCAAAACATTCATTTGGGTTAGAAAAGCCTTGTAATTGGCTATTTGGCACCCAAAGTACAATCAATTTCACTTGAAGCCCACATTTCCTTTTTTTTGGGTATTTTTCGTAACGTTTCAATCATAAAATATTAAAAATATCAAAATATGTTGGAATGGTCCAATATTTTTTCAGACCATTCTATCAACCTTTGGAAGACATCAGAAATTTATTTTTCAGAAAAATACATTAAAATGGATATTTCATAGTTTTTTTAATTTAATATGTTTTTTAACATTAAAAAATTAATAAAAAAATAAATATTTATCCAAAAATGATGATTTTTATATGAAAATAATCTTTGGATTTTTCCTTAATTTCATACCAAGTTTCATTTGATTTGGATATTTTAAGCTTAAAAAATAGACCATTATATTTTTGGGGGTCATGTCTCCTTCTGGAAAGGGGCAAAGAGCATAAGAGCTACCTTGAGGGAGGGGGGTGCCACTCCCCGGGTGGCTTTCGAGGGGCCACACAGAGGGGTAGTAGAAAATGAGTGGGCATGGTAGGCAAACCCAAAAGACCCATGGCATGGGAAAAAAAGTGAAATGGCACGTGGGTTTCGATGAGTTGGCCCTTGGTGTGCTTCGAGGCCTGCCAATGCATGCGGCTGGACGCGCATGGCTGCCTGCCTTCCATGCCATATGCCTGTAGCTGCTGTAACGTGTGACAGTCGCAGCACAGCTTACCCAACTAAGGTGGACGTGCTTGCGAATGGTTAGCCCTTCTGTCACGCAATGTCGCCCCCTTCTGCCGCATAGCGTTGCCTGCCACCGTGGGCTATTAGGCACACATGGATGGCTACCATGCACTGCCATGACCCCACTTCTGATGCCACATGTGCCCGTCGAAGCAGAGCATTTCCAAGGAAGGTGTGGTTTGTGAAAACATGTACATGGCGCGTCCGTCCCGACAGTCATCCCCTCTACCGCACACAGTTGCCTGCCATTGTGTGCTACTGGGCACGCATGGCTACCTCCCTTGCGTTGTAGTGCCTCCACATCTTTCACCACATGCATCTGTCGTCGTACAGAATGTCCAAGAGTGGCATTGCCTGTGCAAAACAGCTTCACGGTATTTCGGTTTCGAAGATTTTGCCTTTCGTGGTCATTGCGCCTGCCACGACGTGCTGCTTGGCCCTCGTGGTTGCCTAATATATACAGCTATGCCTTGATAGCTATTGCCTCCTACGCTCGTAGCTACAAAGAAAGCCCAACAAAGGCTTGGCATGTATGTGAAAATAAGTACATGGCTCGTCTGTCCAGATGGTCAGCCCATCTGCCGCACACCCCTGCCTGCAACCATGTGCTGCTGGGTGCCCATGGCTCCCTACCTACCACTGCCATGCCCCCACAGTTGCTGACACATATGTCCGTAGCTGCACCATAGTTTTCAGAGAGGCATGGCATTTGAAAATAAGTAAATGGCCAATGCGTCCCGATGTTCAACTCCTCTTCCGTACACCGTTGCCTGCCACCCTGGGCTGTTGGGTGCGCAAGGGTTCCTACCTTGTGTTGCCATGCCCCCACAGCTACTGCCATATGCACCCGTAGCCGCATGGCATGCCCAAGATAGGCTTGGCATGTGAAAATCACCATCAACGCACGTTGGTTCCGATGATTGCCTTTGATGTGCACTGTGGCCTGCCATGGAGTGCTGCTGGGTGTGCATGGCTCCTTGCATAACTGATGCCACATACACCGGTAGCCACACAGCATTCCCAAGAGTTGCGTGGCATGTGAAGGACAACAACATGGCATGATGGTCCAGATGATTAGCCCCTTGTTTTGCACCTTGGCCGGCCAATGCGTGCTGGTGGGTTTGCATGGCTGCCTGGACACTGCACCTACACCCTCATCGCAGCCTACTGCCACTTTTGCCAGTTTTGTACAGCATGCCCATGGGAGTCATAGCATGTGAAAAATGTGGATATGACGCGTTGGCCCCAATGATTAACCCCATCTAGGCACCATGGCAATTTAACATGCTTTGCTTCCTGCCATGTGCAGTTGTGCTAGTGCCACTTTTTACGAGTGTGGTCGTAGTCACACATTTCCACCCGTCTTTGCTCTTTGGCTCGTCGTCATATGTAGGTCATAGTGCACGGGGTGGGGTGTTGTCTACATTTGACGGAATCATTGGTCAAGTCAATGTGCACAATAAATATTTGGTTGGTCCCTCCCCCCCATCCCATTGTTTTTTGTTTTTTTAAAATTGCACTATCATGGGTATGTTGCTTGCAAGGGTTTTTTCATGGTCGGTTTTGTGGCCTATGCTATTTGGAGAAGTGCATTTCTAAGTCGTGCCTAGGTGTGGAGGTGCTTGCATGCCTTTTTGCGTCCAATGTTATAAAACGACATTAATGTGGGTCTCTGGAGAACATAGGATGCAAGCTTGTAGGTGGTGGTAGATCATGAGTCCCTCCCCCCTCCTTGCTTTTTAAAAAAATCTCCATTCTCGTGGGTATGTTGCTTGCTAGAGCTTTGTCATGCTAGGTTTTGTGGCCTTTGGTATTTGGAGGAATGCATTTCAAAGTCATGCCTAGGTGTGGAGGTGTTTGCTTGCCTCATGCCGCAAGTGTTATAATGTGACATTAACGTGGGTCTCTAGAGAACATTGGTTTGCAAGCTTGCAGGTGGAGACAGATCACGAGTCCCTCCCCCTCCCCCACCCCCACTTTTGTTTTTAAAAAGAAAATTGCATTCTCGTGGGTTTGTTGCTTGCAAGAGTTTTCTCATGCTCGGTTTGCACCAAACCCCGACTTTTAGAAGGGATGCATTTATTAGATAAAAGGTCGACACAAGCTCTGCCCGTCACTCTGATGATTTATGATAACTTGACGGATCGCATGGCCTTTGTGCCGATGACGTACAATTCAAATTTTTGCCCTATCAACTTTTGATGATAAGATAGTGGCCTACTATGGTGGTGACGGGTGAGAGAGAATTAGGGTTCGATTCTGGAGAGGGAGCCTGATAAATGGCTACCACATCCAAGGAAGGCAGCAGGCGCTCAAATTACCCTATCCTGACATGGGGAGGTAGCGACAATAAATAACAATACTGGGCTCTTCGAGTCTAGTATTTGGAATGAGTACAATCTAAATCCCGTAATGAGGATCCATTGAAGGGCAAGTCTGGTGCCAGCAGTAGTGGTAATTCCAGCTCCAATAGCGTATATTTTAGTTGTTGCAGTTAAAAAGCTCATAGTTGAACTTTGGGATGGGTCGATCGGTCCGCCTCACAGTGTGTACTGGTCATTTCGTCCCTTCTGTCGGCGAAGTGCTCCTGGCCTTAATTGGCCGTGTCGTGCCTCTAGCGCCGTTACTTTGAAGAAATTAGAGTGCTCAAAGTAAGCCTACGCTCTGGACACATTAGCATGGGATAACATCATAGGATTTCGGTCCTATTGCATTGGCCTTCGGGATCAGAGTAATGATTAATAGGGACAATCGGGGGTTTTCGTATTTCAACAGGAGCGGAGCCTAGGCTTAATTTGACTTAACACGGGGAAACTTACCAGGTCTAGACATAGTAAGGATTGACAGACAGAGAGCTGTTTCTTGATTCTATGGGTGGTGGTGTATAGCCGTTCTTAGTTGGTGGAGCGATTTGTCTGGTTAATTCCGTTAACGAACGAGACCTCAGCCTACTAACTAGCTATATGGAGGTGACCCTCCACGGCCAGCTTCTTAGAGGGACTATGGCCATTTAGGCCACGGAAGTTTGAGGCAATAACAGGTCTATGATGCCCTTAGATGTTCTGGGCCACATGTGCGCTTCACTGATGTATTCAACGAGTCTATAGCCTTGGCCGACGGGCCAGGGTAATCTTTGAAAATTTCATCATGATGGGGATAGATCATTGCAATTGTTGGTCCTCAATGAGGAATTCCTAGTAAGCGCGAGTCATCAGCTCGCATTGACTTCGTCCCTGCCCTTTGTACACACAGCCCCGTCGCTCCTACCGATTGAATGGTCCACTGAAGTGTTCGGATCACGGCGACGTGGGTGGTTCACTGCCGTCAACGTCATGAGAAGTCCAATGAACCTTATCATTTAGAGGAAGGAGAAGTCGTATTAAGGTTTTCATAGGTGAACCTGCGGAAGGATCATTGTCGATACCTGCCTAGCGAGACCCATGAACATGTTGCATTGCACGATCAAGGTAGGGCATGGGAGAGTGAGCTCCTTGCTTCCCGACCCTTGTAAAAGGTCAGCCTGCGATCCTTCGTAGCATTCGACCCAAACACAACCACCGGTGCAGTCGGCGCCAAGGAACTCGTAACGAAAAGGACATAACATCATTGAGCCTTTGGGGTGGTGTGGTTATCCCAGATCCAAATCTTTATCTTAACGACTCTCGGCAATGGATATCTTGGCTCTTGCATCGATGAAGAACGTAGCGAAATATAATACTTGGTGTGAATTGTAGAATCCCGTGAACCATCAAGTCTTTGAACGTAAGTTGTGCCCTAGGCCATCGGGCTGAGGGCACGCCTGCCTGGGCATCACGCATCATGTTGCCCTACCTCCTTTACTCTTTGTGGTGGTGGTGCAGAGCAAAGATTGGCCCCTGTGTCTCTATTCAAGGTGTGGTTGGCCCAAATTCAAGGGCTCCTTGTGTGGCAAGCGTCATGATGAGTGGTGGGTCTAGCCACTTTGCCATTGTTCGGACATCGTGTGCGTGTTCTGATCCCATTGGGCTCTGGTGACCCTGATTGCCATTTGTTGGCATTTCGACTACGACCCCAGGTCAGGCGGGGCTACCCACTGAGTTTAAGCATATCAATAAGCGGAGGATAAGAAACTTATGAGGATTCCCTTAGTAACGGTTAGCGAACCGGGAAGAGCCCAGATTGAGAATTAGGCTGCTTTGTCGTTCGAATTGTAGTCTGTAGAAGCGTCCTCAGCGGCAGACCGAGCCCAAGTCCCTTGGAGGGGGTGCCAGAGAGGGTGAGAACCCCATCGTGTCCGATCCCTATTGTACCACGAGGTGCTATCGGTGAGTCAGGTTGTATAGGAATGCAGCCCCAATTGGGCGGTAAATTTCGTCCAAGGCTAAATATGGGCCAGAGACCGATAGAAAACATGTACCGCGAGGGAAAGATAAAAAGGACTTTGAAAAGAGTGTCAAAGAGTGCTTGAAATTATTGGGAGGGAAGTGGATGGGGGCCGATAATGCGTCTTGGTCAGATGCGAAACAGTTAATAGCCAGTCTGTCGCTCGACTCGGGGCGTTGACCGATAAGGATTGCGGCGGCATCCCAAGCCTGGGTTATCACGTTATGCCTGAGGAGATGTTGTCGCCTTGATCATGGTAGGCAGCGTGCGCCTCGATGGCGTGCCTATTGGCAACTGCATACTCTGGGCATCGGCCTGTCAGGCTCCCCATTCGACGCATCTTGAAACACGGACCAAGGAGTATTATATGTGTTCGAGTCAACAGGCGAGTAAAACCCGTAAGGTGTAAGGAAGCTGACTGGTGGGATCCCCTTGTGGGTTGCACCGCCGACCAACCTTGATCTTTTATGAAGGGTTCGAGTGAGAGCATACCTGTCGAGACCCAAAAGATGGTGAACTATGCCTAAGCGAGGCAAAGCCAGAGGAAACTCTGGTGGAGGCCCGCAGTGATACTGACATGCACCTACACCCTCATCGCAGCCTACTGCCACTTTTGCAAGTTTTGTACAGCATGCCCATGGGAGTCATAGCATGTGAAAAATGTGGATATGACGCGTTGCCCCATTGATTAACCCCATATAGGCACCGTGGCAGTTTAACATGCTTTGCTTCCTGCCAAGTGCAGTTGTGCTAGTGCCACTTTTTACGAGTGTGGTCGTAGTCACACATTTCCACCCCTCTTTTCTCTTTGGCTTGTCGTCATATGTACGTCATGGTGCACGAGGTGGGGTGTTGTCTACATTTGACAGAATCATTGGTCAGGTCAATGTGCACAATAAATATTTGGTTGGTCCCTCCCCCCCATCCCATTGTTTTTTTGTTTTTTTAAAATTGCACTATCGTGGGTTTGTTGCTTGCAAGTGTTTTTTCATAGTCGGTTTTGTGGCCTATGCTATTTGGAGAAGTGTATTTCTAAGTCGTGCCTAGGTGTGGAGGTGCTTGCATGCCTTTTTGCGTCCAATGTTATAAAATGACATTAATGTGGGTCTCTGGAGAACATAGGATGCAAGCTTGCAGGTGGTGGTAGATCATGAGTCCCTCCCCCCTACTTGCTTTTTAAAAAAATCTCCATTCTCGTGGGTATGTTGCTTGCTAGAGTTTTGTCATGCTCGGTTTTGTGGCCTTTGGTATTTGGAGGAATGCATTTCAAAGTCATGCCTAGGTGTGGAGGTGTTTGCTTGCCTCATGCCGCAAGTGTTATAATGCGACATTAACGTGGGTCTCTAGAGAACATTGGTTTGCAAGCTTGCAGGTGGAGACAGATCACGAGTCCCTCCCCCTCCCCCACCCCCACTTTTGTTTTTAGAAAGAAAATTGCATTCTCGTGGGTTTGTTGCTTGTAAGAGTTTTCTCATGCTCGGTTTTTTGGCTAATGGTATTTGGAGAAATGCGTTTTTAAGTCATGCCTAGGTGTGGAGGTGTTTGCATGCCCCCTGCCAGAAGTGTTATAATACGGCATTAACGTGGGTCTCTGATGAACATAGGTTGCAAGCTTGCAAGTGGGGACAAATCACATGTCCCTTCCCCCCTCCCCTTGTTCATTTAAAAAATTTGCATTATCTTGTGTTTGTTGTTTGCGAGAGCTTTCTCATACTCGGTCTTGTGGCCTTTGCTATTTGGCGAATTGCATTTCTAAGTCGTGCCTAGGTGCGGAGGTGTTTGCATGGCTCCTGCCGTAAGTG
>NC_056565.1:25529206-25534206 GCF_013358625.1 Macadamia integrifolia | reverse complement strand
TTTCGAGGGGCCGCACAGAGGGGCAGCAGATAATAAGCGGGCATGGTAGGCAAACCCAAAAGACCCATGGCATGGGAAAAAAAGTGAAATGGCACATGGGTTTCGATGAGTTGGCCCTTGGTGTGCGCCGAGGCCTGCCATTGCCCGCAGCTGGAAGCGCATGGCTGTGTGCCTTCCGTACCCACAGCTGCTGTAACATGTGCCAGTCACGGCACAGCATGCCCAACGAAGGTCGATGTGCTTGCGAATGATATTCCCTTTTGTCATGCAATGTCGCCCCCTTCTGCCGCACAACTTTGCCTACCACCGTGGGCTGCTGGGCGCACATGGATGGCTACCATGAGCTGCCACACCCCCACTTCTGATGCCACATGTGCCCATCGATGCACATCATTCCAAGGAAAGTGTGGTTTGTGAACACATGTACATGGCGCATCCGTCCCGATAGCCATCCCCTCTGCCGCACACAATTGCTTACCATTGTGTGCTACTGGGCGCACATGGCTGCCTGGCTTGCGCTGCAGTGCCTCCACATCTTCCGCCACATGCGTCAGTCGTCGTACAGCATGCCCAAGATTGGCATCGCCTGTGCAAAACACCTTCACGGTATGTTGGTTTCTAAGATTTTACCCTTGGTGTGTGTTACACCTGCCACGGCAGGCTGCTTTGCCCTCGTGGTTGCCTATTATATACAGCTATACCTCGATAGTTGTTGCCTCCTGCACTCATAGCTGCAAAGAAAGCCCAACAAAGGCTTGGCATGTATGTGACAATAAGTACATGGCTCATCCGTGCAGATGGTTAGACCCTTTGCTGCACACCACTGCCTACAACCATGTGCTGCTGGGTGCCTATAGCTCCCTACCTACCGCTGCCATGCCCCCACAGTTGTTGACACATGTGTCTGTAGCTACATAGCAGTTTCCAGAGAGGCATGGCATTTGAAAACAAGGAAATGGCCAATGCGTCCCGATGTTCAGCCCCTCTTCCGTACACCATTGCCTGCCACCCTGGGCTATTGAGTGCGCAAGGGTTCCTACCTTGTGCTGCCGTACCCCCACAGCTACTGCCAGATGTGCCTGCAGCTCCATGGAAAGCCCAAGATAGGCTTGGCATGTGAAAATCACCATCAAGGCACGTCGGTTCCGATGATTGCCTTTGATGTGCGTTGTGGCCAACCATGGAGTGCTGCTGGGTGTGCATGTCTCTCTGCATAGCTGCTGCCACATACGCCGGTAGCCACACAGCATTCCCAAGAGTTTCATGGCATGTGAAGGACAGCAACATGGCATGATGGTCCGGATGATTAGCCCCTTGTTTTGCACCTTTGCTGGCTAATGCGTGCTGGTGGGTTTGCATGGCTGCCTGCGCACTGCAGTTACACCTCATTGCAGCCTACTGCCACTTTTACTAGTTTTGTACAGCATGCCCAAGGGAGTCATGGCATGTGAAAAATGTGGAAATGATGCATTGGCCCCATTGATTAATCCCATCTAGGCACTGTGGCAGTTTGACGTGCTTTGCTTCCTGCCATGTGCAGTTGTGCTAGTGCCACTTTTTTTGAGCATGGTCGTAGTCACGCATTTCCACCCCTCTTTGCTCTATGGCTTGTCGTTAAATGTAGGTCATGGTGCAAGGGGTGGGGTGTTGTCTAAATTTGATGGAATCATTGGTCAAGTCAATGTGCACAATAAATATTTGGTTGGTCCCTCCCCCCCATCCCATTGTTCTTTATTTTTTTAAATTGCACTATCGTGGGTTTGTTGCTTGTAAGGGTTTTTTCATGGTCGGTTTTGTGGCCTATGCTATTTGGAGAAGTGCATTTCTAAGTCGTGCCTAGGTGTAGAGGTGCTTGCATGCCTTTTTGCGTCCAGTGTTGTAATACGACATTAACGTGGGTCTCTGGAGAACATAGGTTGCAAGCTTGTAGGTGGTGGTAGATCATGAGTCCCTCCCCCATCGCTTTTTAAAAATATCTCCATTCTTGTGGGTATGTTGCTTTCAACAATTTTTTCATGCTCGGTTTTGTGGCCTTTAGTATTGGGAGGAATGCATTTCTAAGTCGTGCCTTGGTGCGGAGGTGTTTGCATGCCTCATGCCGCAAGTGTTATAATGCGACATTAACGTGGGTCTCAGGAGAACATAGGTTTGCAAGTTTACAGGTGGAGACAGATCATGAGTCCCTCCCCCTCCCCCGCCCCCACTTTTGTTTTTAAAAAGAAAATTGCATTCTCGTGGGTTTGTTGCTTGCAAGAGATTTCTCATGCTCAGTTATGGTATTTGGAGAAATGAGTTTCTAAGTTGCGCCTTGGTGCGGAGGTAATTGCATGCCTCCTGCCGCAAGTGTTATAATGAGACATTAACTTGGGTCTCTGGAGAACATAGGTTTGCAAGCTTGCAGGTGGAGATAGATCACAAGTCCCTCCCCTTCCCCCCCCCCCACACTTTTTTTTTAAAAAGAAAATTGCATTCTTGTGGGTTTGTTGCTTGCAAGAGTTTTCTCATGCTTGGTTTTGTGGCGTTATGGTATTTAGAGAAATGTGTTTCTAAGTCATGCCTTGGTGCAGAGCTGTTTGCATGCCACCTACCGGAAGTGTTATAATACGGCATTAACGTGGGTCTCTGATGAACATAGGTTGTAAGCTTGCAAGTGGAGACAAATCACATGTCCCTTCCCCCCTCCCCTTGTTCATTTAAAAAATTTACATTATTGTGGGTTTGTTGCTTGCGAGAGCTTTCTCATACTTGGTCTTTTGGCCTTTGCTATTTGGCGAAATGCACTTCTAAGTTGTGCCTAGGTGCGGAGGTGTTTGCATGGCTCCTGCGGCAAGTGTTATAATACGACATTAATGCGGGTCTCTGGAGAATGTAGGTTGCAAGCTTGTAGGAGGAGATAGATCTCGAGTCCCTCGACCCCTGTTGATTGTTGAGATTTTCGTGCTTAGCGGGGCTATTGATTTTTCTTCTACCAAATCCTTATTACGTTGTAGTAGGTTTGGTGGTGGATTGTGTCAGTAGTGGACGCAATGCACATGAGTGGCTATTTTTTTCTTGTGGTTGTGGGCTCTTTACTTGTTTATTGAACCACTATGCATAGATACCTCTATGGGTCGCGATGGGCCAAAAGTATCTTTGTTCCAGTGTTGCTTACCTAGTTGGATGGAAATATGTTGCCCCTTCACTCTCATTTCATCCCTCTTACCTGCATATGTTCACTTTCTTTGTGTCAGTGGTGCACGTGAACTGTTTGTGGTCGAGGATGCGGGACATTTTGTGGGGCAAGGTGGATGTGTGTGTGTCCTCTTGAATCCTTTGGTTGCGCCTCGTTGCACAAAAACGATAGACTGCCATTAATGTATGGAGCAGCCTCACCCACTGCACAATTGGGGATGTGGTTCATGCAATGCTTTGGTGTCGAGAAGGAAAGTTACATGGTTGATCCTGCCAGTAGTCATATGCTTGTCTTAAAGATTAAGCCATGCATGTGTAAGTATGAACTAATTCAGACTGTGAAACAGCGAATGGCTCATTAAATCAATTATAGTTTGTTTGATGGTATCTGCTACTCGGATAACCGTAGCATTTATTAGATAAAAGGTCGACGCAAGCTCTGCCCGTCACTCTGATGATTTATGATAACTTGACGGATCGCATGGCCTTTGTGCCGATGACGTACAATTCAAATTTTTGCCCTATCAACTTTCGATGATAGGATAGTGGCCTACTATGGTGGTGACAGGTGAGAGAGAATTAGGGTTCAATTCCGGAGAGGGAGCCTGAGAAAAGGCTACCACATCCAAGGAAGGTAGCAGGCACGCAAATTACCCAATCCTGACACAGGAAGGTAGTGACAATAAATAACAATACTGGGCTCTTTGAGTCTGGTAATTGGAATGAGTACATTCTAAATCCCTTAACGAGGATCCATTGGAGGGCAAGTTTGGTGCCAGCAGCCGCGGTAATTCCAACTCCAATAGCATATATTTTAGTTGTTGTAGTTAAAAAGCTCATAGTTGGACTTTGGGATGGGTCGATCGGTCCGCCTCACGGTGTGTACCAATCGTCTCGTCCCTTCTATCGGTGATACGCTTCTGGCCTTAATTGGCCAGGTCATGCCTCCGGTGCCGTTACTTTGAAGAAATTAGAGTGCTCAAAGCAAGCCTACGCTCTGGATACATTAGCATAGGCTAACATCATAGGATTTCGGTCCTATTGGGTTGGCCTTCAGGATCGGAGTAATGATTAATAGGGACAGTTGGGGGCATTTGTATTTCATAGTCAGAGGTGAAATTCTTGGATTTATGAAAGACAAACCACTGCGAAAGCATTTGCCAAGGATGTTTTCATTAATCAAGAACGAAAGTTAGGGGCTCGAAGACAATCAGATACCGTCCTAGTCTCAACCATAAACGATGCCGACCAGGGATCGGTGGATGTTGCTTTCAGGACTCCGCCGGCACCTTATGAGGAATCAAAGTTTTTGGGTTTCGGGGGGAGTATGGTGCAAGGCTGAAACTTAAAGGAATTGACGGAAGGGCACCACCAGGAGTGGAGCCTGCGGCTTAATTTGACTCAACACGAGGAAACTTACTAGGTCCAGACATAGTAAGGATTGACAGACTGAGAGCTCTTTCTTGATTCTATGGGTGGTGGTGCATGGCCGTTCTTAGTTGGTGGAGCTATTTGTCTGGTTAATTTCATTAACGAACAAGACCTCAGCCTGCTAACTAGCTTAGTGGAGGTGACCCTCCACGGCCAGCTTCTTAGAGGGACTATGGCCGTTTAGGCCACGAAAGTTTGAGGCAATAACAGGTCTTGGATGCCCTCAGATGTTCTAGGCCGCACGCACGCTACACTAATGTATTCAACGAGTCTATAGCCTTGGCCGACGGGCCTGGGTAATCTTTGAAAATTTCATCATGATGGGGATAGATCATTGTAATTATTGATGTTCAACGAGGAATTCCTAGCAAGCACGAGTCATCAGCTCGTGTTGAATA
>NC_056565.1:25516706-25524206 GCF_013358625.1 Macadamia integrifolia | reverse complement strand
GTCGCTATGGGGCCTCACTTAGCTCGAGGGGAGCAAGTATTGGCCAAGGCAAAGTGGTGCCTGAATGTCGTGGAGCAAAGTGGGGAGGAGCTCAAAGGCCATGTGGAAAAGTGGGGATGAACTTGATGGCCGGATGGGGGACCTCAAGGGGTCCCTATAAGGTGGTCTCAACACATAGTAAGTAACCAAGAGGAGATGGTTGCCACCTTTAAGGCTCAAGTATGCAAAGGAGTTGGATAAAGTGGAAGCTCGTATTAGGGAAGAAGTATGGGAAGAGTAGGAGGACAGCAACGAGGGAAGCCACTACCTCTCATGACATGTCTAGAGACAAGTGATTCCGATGTGATGAGCTACATTGCTTTAGGGATTGCCCCAAGAGGAAAGCTCTTAGTGCCCTATTGGAGGAAGAGGGCCAAGAGGAAAAGCCACCTTACATGGGGTCCCCAATGCAGCGTGGTGCCACCAGGGCCGAGATAGGGGTCAAGCCCTTAACTCTCAAAAGGGGTTGATGTGTGCAAAAGTGTGCATCAATGGGAAGCCCACACATGTGAAGGTAGATACAGGAGCCACACACAACCTTGCCTTAACGGAGGAGGCAAAGGAACTCGGGCCAAGGGCATCCTAAGGCTATTAACTCCAAAGAATGCCCCATAAGTAATGTTGCTCGAGGGGTCGAGACGAACCTTGGGACTAAAGGAGTTCTCCAACACCATCCAGGGGCTAGGTGCTTACTTGCCCTTGGACAGGAGGGCAAGACAAGGAGAATTTGGGAGCAAGCCATCCATACCAAGAAAGAGGAAGATGCAAAGGAGAGAACGGAGACAACTAGACAACGTTGTAGGAGGCTCAAGTTATGTGACTACAACAAGAACCCCAATTGGCGTTACTCCTCGCGAGAGGGAGGCTAATTTGGATGCTGATCCAATCATCCAAAGACACAAACTATCTCCTTACGTGGAGTATTTAGTCAAGTGGAAGGGGCGACCAGAGAGCGAGACAAGATGGGAGACAACTGACATGCTGAGACGACTCATGAATAAAAGTACCACAAGGAGGTCGCGATGAGGGCGTCGGAGGTTTAGGTGGGGGAGAGTGTCATGACCTGTCCAACATAGGCCCACGGGCCTAGCTCACCAAGCCCATGGACTTAGGCCATTGGGCTAAGTAAGGCCCAAGTTCTAGAGTTTTCTACAAAGGTGTAGTAACAATAGATATTTTATTGTAGATATTTGTAGAAGATATTCACAGGATATATTCTAGGAGAGATTTCTAGAGCTCCGCTAAGGAGGTGGGAAGCTTCTAGTTTCCTCCCCAACCGTTGGATGGAGGACATTTGTAAATATCTTAGCCATCCATTGTAACATGGGGTAGGTGTTGCCTCATTTGGCAAAGGCACTCACCAAGGAACAACCAAGAGTGTTCAACCAAGCAACTGAGTTCTCAAGCCTTGTACTCAAGAGTTCTCTAGTGCTATACAAGTTCATTCTTCTCAAACTCACTATTGTGTTCACTTCTTCTCTTCCCTAGTCCCTTAAGGAGGGTGGTTAGGCTGACTTAGCGCTAGTGGAAGTGCTAAGTGCCAGCGCGGTTGCTTAGAAAGGTCTAAAGCAGTGACAACGTGCTTTTGAATGGCCCAAGTGTGTGCCTATGCGTGCCCCCAAGTGTTGACTATGTGTGCCCACATGTACACTGTGAATGGCCGCACAACACCCCAAGTGTTGACTACATGTGCACAATGAATGGCCCAAGTGTTGCCTAACTATGCCCATGCATGCCCACAACTGTTGCCTAAGTGTGCACCCAAGTGTGCCTGTGCATGCTCTTGAATGGCCCAAGTGTCGCCTTAAATGTGCTATCCATGCCCGCAAGTGTTGAATAAGTGTGTCTACGAGTGCACCCAAGTGTCGCCTAATTGTCCTCTTGAATGCCACAAGTGTGCACATATACGTGCCCATGACAATTCCTACGCGTGCCCCCTTAAGGGTGCCTAAATGCATATGAAGGCAGTGCACAAGGTGGCAGTACTGCACGTAGGGCCACACAATGTCCGTGCATGGTGGTAGGCATGGTTGCACTACCGCACAGAAGGCAGCTGGCATGGGCGCACAAGGTGTAGGCATTGCTGCAGGCAAGGTTGCACTAGCGCGCACAAGGCTGCTGGCGTTGAGGCAGGCTACCACGCAAATGGCTGTGGGTGTGGCTGCAATACCGCACACATGGTTGCACGCAACCTCGGGCACGGTTGCGGGTAAGGCTCCACTATCACGAGTAGGGGTGCAGGCCATCGCGCGCACATGGCTGGGGGCAAGGGTGCACACTACGCAAGGTGGCAGGCAACAACGCACATTGCTGCGGGAAAGGGTGCTCAACCGCATGCAAGGTGGTAGGCACGGCCGCACATGGCTACCGGCAATCGTGCAGGAAGCTCGTTCTAGGCTGCTGCACGTGCTGCACTTCCACGCACATGGCTGCGACCACGGCTGCACAAGCCTCGCACACGGTTTCGCGTGTGGCCACACATGTCGCGCAAAAGTTTGCAGGCATGGCGCACATAACAATCAGATGGCTGCATAGCCTCGCCCAAGGTTACGTTCCACACCGTACATGCCGCGCGTTTGGCTGCACTAACGGGCGCAAGGTTGCTGGAATTGCCTCACATGCCCGCCCTTGGCTGCCCTACCACTCGCAAGGTTACGTGCGTTTCTTCACACCGCCCCCAGGTCGCATGCATGGCTGCATGTGCCAATCCCATCGCTGCCTTGCCATGCGCTTGGTTTCAGGATTTGCCGAAAGTGCCACGCACGAGATTGCAGGCACGGCTGCACCGCCGCGCACAAGGTTGCGTTGCGTGGTCGAACATGCATTGCCCATGGCTGCACTACCCTGCGTAAATTCGCTGGCATGGCCTCCCATGTGTCGATCATGATGGCTGTCATGGTCGCACATGCCACGGGCATTTCAGCATATGGCACGCGTAAGGTTGCACGCATTGCTGCACCTTCGTGCCCATGTCTGCAGTCCACCATGCACATAGCCACACACACGTGGCTCACACATGGGTGCTGCAGTGGTCCCCATGGCCCATGCAACAGAGGCTCCTTTGCGGCCTTCGGCTGCACACGAGGCACCGACTGCTGCACACGCCAAGGCCATGCCCGCACAACATAGTTTGGGTCTTTAAATCATGTTATGCAAAACATCCCTTTGGGTTAGAAAAGCCTTGCAATTGGCTATTTGGTACCCAAAGTACAATCATTTTCACTTAAACCCCGCATTTCCATTTTTTTGGGTATTTTTTGTAATGTTTCAATCATAAAATATTAAAAAATATCAAAATATATTGGAATGGTCCAATATTTTTTCAGAACATTCTATCGACCTTTGGAAGACATCCAAAATTTAGTTTTCAGAAAAATACATTACAATGGATTTTTCATAGTCTTTTGAATTTAATATGTTTTTTAATATTAAAAAATTAATAAAAAATAAATATTTATCCAAAAACTATGATTTTTAATAATCTTTGGATTTTTTTTTTAATTTCATACCAAGTGTCATTTGATTTGGATATTTGAAGCTCAAAAAATAGACCGGTATATTTTTGGGGGGGGTCATGTCTCCTTCTGGAAAGGGGCAAAGTGCATAAGAGCTACCTTGAGTGAGGGGGGTGCCACTCCCCGGGTGGTTTTCGAGGGGCCGTACAGAGGGCAGCAAACAATGAGCGGGCATGGTAGGCAAACCCAAAAGGCCCATGGCATGGTAAAAAAAGCGAAATGGCACGTGGGTTTCGATGAGTTGGCCCTTGGTGTGCGCCGAGGCCTGCCACTGCGTGCGGCTGGACATGCATGGCTGCCTGCCTTCTATGCCATGTTCTTGCAGCTGATGTAATGTGTGCCAATCGTGGCACAGCATGCCCAACGAAGGTGGATGTGCTTGCGAATGGTCAGCCCTTTTTTTATGCAACGCCACCCCCTTCTGCCGCACAACGTTGTCTGCCTTCGTGGGCTGCTAGTTGCACATGGATGGCTACCATGCGCTGCCACGCCCCCACTTCTGATGCCACATGTGACCGTCGATGCACAACATTTCCAAGGAAGGTGTGGTTTGTATAAACATGTATATGGCGCGTCCGTCCCGATAGTCATCCCCTCTACCGCACACAGTTGCTTGCCATTGTGTGCTACGGGGCACGCATGGCTACCTGCCTTGTGTTGCAGTGCCTCTACATCTTCTGCCACATGCGTCAGTCATCGTACAGCATGCCCAAGAGTGGCATCGCCTGTGCAAAACACCTTCAAGGGACCTTCGAGGATTTGGTGGTCGACCAACCAGACGAGGACCACGTGAGGTACCTCGTGCATTGCTACCAGATCTAGTACGTACCATCGTGTCCTTGCACCTAGAACATACCATACACAAAACATTGGTTAGGTACCTTAGAATTTACATAGGCATATAATCATATGCCAACACACGGGGTATTGTAGTGTATGATGTCTTGCATCTAGCCACAGCTTAACCCCGAAGGTATTGTGCTAGTGCTTTGACAAGTAGGACGATGGTCCCACTCGACTCCCCCCTTTTTTTATTTTACATATCAATATTATATACATATAATAATCTCTCCCCCCCCCCTTTTTTTTTCTCCCAACCAGCGGGCTACCATCGGCGGGCAGCTTGGGTCGGGCCTGCTGGTCCAACCCGAGGTGGAAATGCCAAGGGGCTTGTAAGCCCCTTTCTCCTCCTCTTTCTCCCATCTCTCCTCTTGGCTCCACTCAGGGCGATTCTTGGAGGTTTCTTGGTGCATCCACTCGTGATTTCACTCAACGATTCCACGGATTTTGGAAGATCCAAGTGCCTTTCACTCTCAATTAAGTCTCTTCTCCATTTCTCTTCTTGGAACATGTATTTTGGAGGTTGAATCAATTGATACTCTCCAAAGCTTGATCTTTTTCATGTTTCTTCCCATAGAATAATCATTCCATGAGAATATGATGCTTCCTTTGTGACTCATTCATATTTTTAGGCTTTACTACCCAATCTATGAGAGAAAATCCCAAACCATGCCCTAATTTCTCCAAATTTGGGGTTTTCTTTTATCTCTACCCTTTTCTTCCCTAACTAACAACCCAAATGGGATTTCTTATCCTTGATTTTCACTTACAATGTTGGAAAGATCATGGAAACTTGTATATGCTTGCAATCCCATCTCTTTTCCACGAAAGTCAATCTCTTTTGTGTTGGGTTTCTTGAAAAAAAAAATTTCTAGGTTTCTATGATTCTCTTCACTTCATTCCATACTTGTGAACAACTTTGAATCACTTACCATTAATTTTTGGTGCAATGATGTTTGTCTTACACTTTGAATCCATACTTGTGAACAACTTTGAATTTCTCTCATTCCTTGCACCTCAATGTCATAATAGAAAATTTCTTTGTATATTCTTGATTGTATAATGATTGGTATTACTATCATTGACATATAAGCTTCAATTTCTACACTTTTATGAGATTTTCATTCTCTTGGATTGAACTTGCACATTGAAATTGGGGCTTTCTATCATTTGACATCAATTACCCCATTTGAAGAAATTCTTATGAGGCTTTCCATCACTTGTCACTTGCCATGCTTTATACTCCTTTGTTACTCTTCTATTTTGCAACATGCTAGTGGATGCCATGTTTGGGGATTTCCTCCTATTCATTTCTCCATGGCTTAACCACTTCTCTTCTTATAATGATCCACCTTATGTCTTTAGGTGCATTTACATGTGCTTGCTCACCCACCTATTTACTTTCTTTGTTATGCAACATCCTTACTTATCATTATTTCTTCTCTTTTCTTACTAGGATGTCTTCTCGCAAGGGCAAGGAACCCGCATCCTCTTCCAATTGATGTAGGGCCACAAATTCAAAACGGAAAAGTGTAAGGATTAGTTCCCCAGCCCCTTGCACAAGGCAACAAGGACATGCCCCCGTCGATCCTTTAGACTACGATGAGGGACTCTTTCAGAGTTTGAGGACAGAAACTAATTGGAAGACCTTTCTAAAGAAGTCTGTGATGATGGAGAAAACTGTGGTAACTTATGATTTCAACAAGATTCAACTTCAAGAGAGGTTTACTGCACTGGGTTGGCAGTCCATCCTTAACATTGACCGCCCTTGCTATAAACAACTGGTTCAAAGATTTTACTGTAATTTGGAATTGCTAGTATGGTGTTATGATGTTGTTGGTGACTTGTGGTTAGTTTTGCCTGCGAGATAACCTTATTGTAATTTGGTTGTAACAATGTTAATTAGCCTTTATCGATTATGATTATTCATATATATATTGTCTATCAGGTGCTTATGTTCGAAAAATTTGGGAAATCTTGTTTTAGCGTTGTTATGCTGCCAAAATTTCATTAAATCCGTACTCAATGGGTTATGAAATCAAATAACTAATCTTTTATTTATTCCAAGAAAATTTTCTCTCATGTATGCCATAAAATGCAATAAATGAATGCAACCATTTTTTTTTCTTTGGTTTTTAATTCTTACAAGTGTTTTACATTTACCCAATCCCATCTCCTATTATAGATTCTATGGGGTCTAAAAGGTATGCTGTGAGTGGATAGAGCATCATGCTCTGATACCACCGTTGTCACACCCCGTTCACACAGAACCAGACCGGTGACCGAGTTAACTCCGGTTAACCCAAACCTGCCAGGATCATCTGATATAGTACCCACCACAGCATACCCACATCTAAGATAAACATTCAAAAGTTCAGCGGAAGACTTCATTTACCTGTAAATATCCCCAACATACTTGATACCCAAATTGTAGTATATAACTAAGTACATGTGGGCCCGCAGGCATGATATTTATACAAAAAGAATAACAATTTACATATCAAGTATACAAAAAGGGGATCATCAAAAGAATCAAAAAGTAAAATCATGTATGGCATCATTACTGCGGTCCCATAGCATAGCCCTCGCACATCCAATCTGTACGTGCTCATACTCCTCGGGGACCCACCAATCCTCATCGGGAAACTCAACAGTGGGGCCCGACCCTTGATCTTTAGGCTGGTGACCTGCAAAATCATCTAAAAGGGGTGCGCACGTGGGATGAGCTTACTAGCTCAGTAAGTGAAAAGAAGGACCACACAACAATCCACACAACAATCACATCCATATACACTATATGCTATGCAATTCATTTTAACTCTTATCCACCTAAACAACATTACTAAGTCTTTGGTTATGTGCTACTACAACCACAATGCGCGTATGCCCCTGGTACGAGCCACGAACTCCATCCCGTAATACACCCATAGGGTTGTCGGAGAAAGCCCACCATGAGTACTCAAAAAAGTAAAGCATGCTGACCACTGGCTCTCAACATAAAAGTAAATGACAGAAAGTAAAGGTGCTGACTCCAACAATTTAAAAGCAGTACAATTGACCCTCTTGAATATACCATTGAGGTTGCTGACTGTCCTAATGACCAGCC
>NC_056565.1:25489206-25506706 GCF_013358625.1 Macadamia integrifolia | reverse complement strand
CGCATCACGCGTCATGTTGCCCCACCTCCTTTACCCCTTGTGGTGGTGGTTCGAAGCGAAGATTGGTCCCATGTGTCTCTACTCGAGGTGTGGTTGGCCCAAAGCCAAGGGCTCCTTGTGTGGCAAGCGTCACGATGAGTGGTGGGTCGAGCCACTTTGCCATTGTTTGGACATCGTGTGCATGTTCTGCTCCCATTGGGCTCTGGTGGCCTGATTGCTATTCGATGGCATTTCAAATGCGACCCCAGGTCAGGCTGGGCTACCCATTGAGTTTAAGCATATCAATAAGCAGAGGACAGGAAACTTACGAGGATTCCCTTAGTAACGGAGTGCGAACCGGGAAGAGCCCAGCTTGAGAATCGGGCGGCTTTGTCTTTCGAATTTTAGTCTGTAGAAGCGTCCTCAACGGCGAACTAGGCCCAAGTCCCCTAGAAGGAGGTGCCAGAGAGGGTGCGAATCCCATCGTGTCTGGACCCTGTCGCACCACGAGGCGCTGTCGGGTTGTTTGGGATTGCAGCCCCAGTTGGGCGGTAAATTTCGTCCAAGGCTAAATATGGGTGAGAGATCGATAGCAAACAAGTACCATGAGGGAAAGATGAAAAGGAATTTGAAAAGAGAGTCAACGAGTACTTGAAATTCTTAGGAGGGAAGCGGATGGGGGCCGGTGATGCATCTCAATCGGTTGCGAAACGGTTAATAGGTGGTCCGACCGATGTCGATTGAGGCAGCATCCCAAGCTTTGGTTATCGTGTTATGCTTGAGGTGATGTCATCGCCGTGATCATGGTAGGCAGCGTGCGCCTCGATGGTATGCCTATTGGCAGCTGCATGCTCTGGGTATCGGCCTGTCGGGCTCCCCATTCGACCCGTCTTAAAACACGGACCAAGGAGTTTGACATGTGCGCGAGTCAACGGGTGAGTAAAACCCATAAGGTGTAAGGAAGCTGACTAGTGGGATCCCCTTGTGGGTTGCACCACCGACCGACCTTGATCTTCTGTGAAGGGTTTGAGTGAGAGCATACCTATCGAGACCTGAAAGATGGTGAACTATGCCTGAGCGGGGCGAAGCTAGAGGAAACTCTGGTGGAGACCCATAGTGATACTAACGTGCAAATCGTTCGTTTGACTTGGGTATAGGGGCGAAAGACTAATCGAACCATTTAGTAGCTGGTTCCCTCCAAAGTTTCCCTAAGGATAGCTGGAGCCCACGGGCGAGTTCTATCGTGTAAAGCCAATGATTAGAGGCATTGGGGACGCAACGCCCTCGACCTATTCTCAAACTTTAAATAGGTAGGATGGCGTGGCTGCTTCGTTGAGCCGCGCCATGGAATCGAGAGCTCCAAGTGGACCATTTTTTGTAAGCATAAATGGCGATGCGGGATGAACTGAAAGTCGGGTTACGATGCTGGATTACATGCTAACCTTGAACCCACAAAGAGTGCTGGTCAAATACGATAGTAGGACGGTGGTCATGGAAGTCAAAATCCACTAAGGAGTGTGTAACAACTCACCTGCGGAATCAACTAGCCCTGAAAATGGATGGCGTTGAAGCGTGCAAGCTATACCTGGCCGTCGGGGCAACTCTCAGGCCCCGATGAGTAGGAAGGCATGGCGGTCACCGTAAAACCTGGGGTGTGAGCCCAGGCGGAGTAGCCATCGGTGCAGATCTTTCACGACAAGAGTGGGTCACCGCGTGTCGATCGGGGGACGGACTGGGAACGGCCCCTGGGCATCGAACAATCGACTCAGAACTAGAACGGACAAGGGAAATCCGACTATTTAATTAAAACAAAGCATTGTGATGGTCCCTGCGGATGCTCACGCAATGTGATTTCTACCCAGTGCTCTGAATGTCAAAGTGAAGAAATTCAACCAAGCATGGGTAAACGGTGAGAGTAACTATAACTCTCTTCAGGTAGCCAAATGCCTCATCATCTAATTAGTGACACATATGAATGGATTAACGTGATTCCCACTGTCCCTATCTACTATCCAGCGAAACCACATCCAAGGGAACGGGCTTGGCAGAATCAGTAGGGAAAGAAGACCCTGTTGAGCTTGACTCTAGTCTGACTTTGTGAAATGACTTGAGAGGTGTAGGATTAGTGGGAGCTGGAAACGGCGCAAGTGAAATACCACTACTTTTAACGTTATTTTACTTACTCCGTGAGTCGGAGGTGGGGCTCTACCCCTCCTTTTGGACCCAAGGCCTGCCTCGGCGGGGCGATTCGGGTGGAGGACACTGTTAGGTGGGGATTTTGATTGGGGCAGCACATCTGTTAAAAGATAACGCAGGTGTCCTAAGATGAGCTTAATAAGAACAGAAATCTCGTGTGGAACAAAAGGGTAAAAGCTCATTTGATTCTGATTTCCAGTACGAATACGAACTATGAAAGCGTGGCCAATCGATCCTTTAGACCTTCGGAATTTGAAGCTAGAGGTGTTAGAAAAGTTACCACAGGGATAACTGGCTTGTGGCAGCCAAGCGTTCATAGCGACGTTGCTTTTTGATCCTTTGATATCGGCTCTTCCCATCATTGCGAAGCAAAATTTGCCAAGTGTTGGATTGTTCACCCACCAATAGGGAACGTCAGCTGGGTTTAGACCATCGTGAGAAAGGTTAGTTTTACCCTACTGATGATAGTGTCGAAATAGTAATTCAACCAAGTACGAGAGGAACCATTGATTCAAAGAATTGGTCATCGCGCTTGGTTGAAAAGCCAGTGGCCCGAAGCTGCCATGTGCCGGATTATAACTGAATGCCTCTAGGTCAGAATCCAGACTAAAGAAGCGACGGCTGTGCCCATCACCCATTTGTCGACCCATAGTAGGGGCCCTCCGGCCCCTAGAGGCACGTGTCCTTGGCCAAGCCCCCGCAGTGGACGTGTTGTGTGGGCTACCTTGAAGCATAATTCCTATCGGGTGATGGGTAGAATCCTTTGCAGACGACTTAAATACGCGACGGGGTATTGTAAGTGGCAGAGTGGCCTTGCTGCCACGATCCACTGAGATTCGGCCTGTGTCGCATCGATATGCCCTTCGACTTCTTCCCCTTTTCTTTCCCCCCACACCCTCCTGAGGCTAGGATTGTCCATGCATGGCCCCAGGTATGCCCCTAAGTGTTAACTGCCCCAACGGTTGCTTGAGTATGGTTATGCGTGTTACCCAAGTGAAGTGCGCCTATGCGTGCACATTGAGTGCCACTAAGTGTACACCTTGTCACGACCTACCCAACAAAGGCCCATAGACTTTTAGGCCATTGGACTAAGTAGGTCCAAGTTCTAGAGTTTTCTACAAAGGTGTAGCAACTCTAGATAATTTTATTGTAGATATTTCTAGAAGATATTTATAGGAGGTATTTTGGGAGAGATTTCTAGAGTTCTCCACTAAGGAGATGGGAAGCTTCTAGTTTCCTCCCCGATCATTAGATGGAGGACATTTGTAAATATCTTTGCCATCCATTGTAACTTGGGGTGCCTATAAATAGGTGTTGCCTCATTTGGCAAAGACACTCACCAAGGACCAACCAAGAGTGTTCAACCGAGTAAGTGAGTTCTCAAGCCTTGTACTCAAGAGCTCTCTAGTGCAATACAAGTTCATTCTTCTCAAACTCACTCTTGTGTTCACTTGTTCTCTTCCTAAGTCCCTTAAGGAGGTTGGTTAGGCTGGCTTAGTGCTAGTGGGAGTGCTAAGAGCCAGCGCGGTCTCTTAGAAAGGTCTAAGGCCATGATAGTTGTGGGGTCAGAGCTTGTGGGATAGGAGACAGGCAAGCTAAAACTGTGGAATAGAGACCAACACCAACACAAGTAAGCAACGAAGGAGCGAAGGCAAGTCCATCGACTTTGGCGTTGCTATGGGGCCTCGCTTAGCTCGAGGGGAGCAAGTATTGGCCGAGGCAAAAAGGTGCCTGAATGTCACGTAGGAAAGTGGGGAGGAACTCAACGACCTTGTGGAAAAGTGGGGATGAACTTGATGGCCAGATGGGGGAGCTCAAGGGGTCCCTACAAGGTGCTCTCAACAACATAGTAAGTAACCAAGAGGAGATGGTTGCCACCTTCAAGGCTCAAGTATGCAAAGGAGTTGGATAAGGTGGAAGCTCGTATTAGAGAAGAAGTATGGGAAAAGTAGGAGGACAGCAGCGAAGGAAGCCACTACCTCTCATGACATGTCTAAAGGAGAGGCACTAAGGCACAAGTGTGATAAGAGGAATCAGTTCAAGCCAAGAGACAAGTGATTCCTATGTGATGAGCTACATTGGTTTAGGGGTTGCCCCAGGAGAAAAGCTCTTAGTGCCCTATTAGAGGAAGAGGGCCAAAAGGAAGAGCCACCTTGCATGGGGTCCCCAATGCAGCGTGGTGCCACCAGGGCCAAGATAGGGGTCAAGGCCCTTAACTCTTAAAAGGGGTTGATGTGTGCAAAAGTACGCATCAATGGGAAGCCAACATAGGTGAAGGTAGATACAAGAGCCACACACAACCTTGCCTTGATGGAGGAGGCAAAGGAACTCGGGCCAAGGGCGTCCTAAGGCTATTAACTCCAAAGAATGCCCCATACGTAACGTTGCACGAGGGGTCAAGACGAACCTTGGGACTAAAGGAGTTCTCCAACACCATCCAGGGGCTAGGTGCTTACTTACCCTTGGACGGGAGGGCAAGACAAGGAGAATTTGGGAGCAAGCCATCCATGCCAAGAAAGAGGAAGATGCAAACGAGAGAATGGAGACAACCGGACGATGTTGTAGAAGGCTCAAGTTATATGACTACAACAAGAACCCTAATAGGCGTTACTCCTTGCGAGAGGGAGGCTAATTTGGTTGCTGATCCAATCATCCAGAGACACAAGCTATCTCCTTACGTGGAGTATTTAGTCAAGGGGAACGGGCGACTAGAGAGCGAGATGAGGTGGGAGACAACTGGCATGCTGAGATGACTCGTGAATAAAAGTGCCACAAGGAGGTTGCGATGAAGGCGTCACAGATTTAGGTGGGGGAGAGTGTCACGACCTACCCAACATAGGCCCACGGGCCAAGCTCACCAAGCCCATGGGCTTAGGCCGTTGGGCTAAGTAAGGTCCAAGTTCTAGAGTTTTCTACAAAGGTCTAGTAACAATAGATATTTGTAGAAGATATTCACAGGAGATACTTTGGGAGAGATTTCTAGAGCTTCGCTCAGGAGGTGGGAGGCTTCTAGTTTCCTCCCCAACCGTTGGATGGAGGACATTTGTAAATATCTTAGTCATCCATTGTAACTTGGGGTAGGTGTTGCCTCATTTGGCAAAGGCACTCACCAAGGACCAACCAAGAGTGTTCAACCAAGCAAGTGAGTTCTCAAGCCTTTACTCAAGAGTTCTCTAGTGCTATACAAGCTCATTCTTCTCAAACTCACTCTTGTGTTCACTTCTTCTCTTCCCTAGTCCCTTAAGGAGGGTGGTTAAGCTGACGTAGTGCTAGTGGAAGTGCTAAGTGCTGGCACGATTGCTTAGATATGTCTAAAGTAGTGACAACGTGCTCTTGAATGGCCCAAGTGTGTGCCTACGCGTGCCCCCAAGTGTTGACTACGTGTGCCCACGTGTACACAGTGAACGGCCGCACAACACCCCAAGTGTTGACTACACATGCACAATGAATGGCCCAAGTGTTGCCTAACTGTGCAAATGCATGCCCATAATTTTTGCCTAAGTGTGCACCCAAGTGTGCCTGTGCATGCTCTTGAATGCCCCAAGTGTCGCCTTAAATGTTCCTATATGTGCCCGCAAGTGTTGAATAAGTGTGTCTACACGTGCACCCAAGTGTAGCCCAAGTGTCACCTAATTATGCTCTAGAATGCCGCAAGTGTGCACATATACGTGCCCATGACAATGCCTACGCATGCCCCCCTAAGGGTGCCTAAGTGCATATGAAGGCAGTTCACAAGGCGACAGTACCGCACGCAGGGCCGCACAATGTGCGTGCATAGTGGCAGGCATGGCTGCACTACCGCGCGGAAGGCAGCTGGCATGGATGCACAAGGTGTAGGCATCGCTGTGGGCAAGGTTGCACTAGCACACGCAAGGCTACTAGCATCGAGGCAGGCTAGCACGCACATGGATGGATGCGGGCGTGGCTGCAATACCGCACACATGGTTGCACGCAACCTCAGGCACTATTGCGGGTAAGGCTCCACTATCGCGAGTAGGGGTGCAGGCTATCGTGCGCACATGGCTGGGGGCAAGGGTGCACACCACGCGTAAGGTGGCAGGCAACAACGCACATTGCTGCAGAAAAGGGTGCTCAACCGCACACAAGGTGGTAGGCACGGCCGCACATGGCTGCGGTCAATGGTGCAGGCAACACACGTTAGGCTACTGCCCGTGCCCACTTCCACGCACATGGCTACGACCATGGCTGCACAAGCCTCGCACATGGTTTCATGCGAGGCCACACATGCTGCGTGAAAGTTTACAGGCATGGAGCACATGACACGTAGATGGCTACACAACGGCGCCCAAGGTTATGTTCCATGCCGCACACGCCACACGTTTGGCTGCACTAACGGGAGTTGGGTTGCTGGCATGGCCGCACATGCCGCACCCCTGGCTGCCCTACCACTCGCAAGGTTGCGTGCATTGCTCCACACCACCCCCTAGGTGGCATGCATGACTGCATGTGCCACGCCCATCGCTGGCTCGCCAAGCGCTTGGTTTCAAGATTTACCGGAAGTGCCATGCATGAGGTTACAGGCACAGCTGCACCGCCATGCGCAAGGTTGTGTTGTGTGGTCGCACATGCATCACCCACGGCTGCACCGCCATGCGCAAGGTTGTGTTGCGTGGTCGCACATGCATCACCCATGGCTGCACCGCCATGCGTAAGGTTGCACGTTAGTTCGCTGGCATAGCCTCCCATGCGTCGATCATGATGGCTAGCATGGCCGCACATGCCACGGGCATTTCAGCACATGGCGCACACAAGGTTGAACGCATTACTGCACTTTCGTGCCCACGTCTACAGTTCACCATACATATAGCCGCACGCACATGGTTCACACATGGGTGCTGCCGTGGTCCCCATAGCCCATGCAACAGAGGCTCTTTTGCGGCCTTCGACTGCACACGAGGCACCGACTGCTCCACATGCCAAGGCCATGCCCACACAACATAGTTTGGGTCTTTAAATCATGTTGTGCAAAACATCCCTTTGGGTTAGAAAAGCCTTGCAATTGGCTATTTGGCACCCAAAGTACAATCATTTTCACTTAAACCCCGCATTTCCATTTTTTTGGGTATTTTTCGTAATGTTTCAATCATAAAATATTAAAAAATATCAAAATATGATGGAATGATCCAATATTTTTTTAGAACATTCTATCAACCTTTGGAAGACATCCAAAATTTAGTTTTTAGAAAAATACATTAAAATGGATTTTTCATAGTTTTTTGAATTTAATATATTTTTAATATTAAAAAATTAATAAAAAATAAATATTTTTCAGAAAACTATGATTTTTATATGAAAATAATCTTTGGATTTTTCCTTAATTTCATACCAAGTTTCATTTGATTTGGATACTTTAAGCTAAAAAAATAAACTGGTATATTTTTTTGGGGGGTCATGTCTCCTTCTGGAAAGGGGAAAAGAGCATAAGAGCTACCTTGAGGGAGGGGGGTGCCACTCCCTAGGTGATTTTCAAGGGACCACATAGAGGGGCAACAGACAATGAGCGGGCCCCTTCTGCCGCATAACGTTGCCTACCACCGTGGGCTGCTGGGCGCACATGGATGCCTACCATGTGCTGCCACGCCCCACTTCTGCTACCACATGTGCCCGTCGATGCATAGCATTTCCAAGGAAGGTGTGGCTTGTGAAAACATATACATGGCACATCCGTCCCAACAGTCATCCCCTCTGCCGCACACAGTTGCTTGTGTGCTATTGGGTGCGCATGGCTGCCTGCCTTGCGCTACAGTGCCTCCACATCTTTCACCACATGCGTCTGTCACCATACAGCATGCCCAAGAGTGGCATCGCCTGTGCAAAACACCTTCACGGTATGTTGGTTTTGAATATTTGGCCCTAGATGTGCATTGCGCCTGCCATGGTGTGCTGGTTGGCCCTCGTGGTTGCCTAATATATATCGCTATGCCTCGACAGCTGTTGCCTCTTGCGCTCATAGCTGCAAAGAAAGCCCAACAAAGGCTTGGAATGTATGTGAAAACAAGTACATAGCTTGTCTGTCTAGATGGTCAGCCCATCTGCCGCACACCACTGCCTGCAACCGTGTGTTGCTGGGTGCCTATGGCTCCCTACCTACTGTTGCCATGCCTCCATAGTTGCTGACACATGTGTCCGTAGCTGTACAGTAGTTTCCAGAGAGGCACGGCATTTGAAAATAAGTAAATGGCCAATGCGTCCTGATGTTCAGCCCCTCTGTCGCACACCGTTGCCTGCCACCCTGGGCTGTTGGGTGCGCAAGGGTTCCTACCTTGTGCTGCCGTGCCCCCACAGCTACTGCCAGATGCGCCCGTAGCCGCATGGCATGCCCAAGATAGGCTTGGCATGTGAAAATCACCATCAAGGCATGTTGGTTCCGATTATTACCTTTGATGTGTGCTGCTAGGCGTGCATGGCTCCCTGCATAGCTGCTGCCACCTACTCCGGTAGCCACACAGCATGCCCAAGAGTTGCATGGCATGTGAAGGATAGCAACATGGCATGATGGTCCGGATGATTAGCCCCTTGTTTTGCACCTTGGCCGGCCAATGCGTGCTGGTGGGTTTGCATGGCTGCCTGCACACTGCACCTAGAGCCTCATCGCAGCCTACTGCCACTTTTGCTAGTTTTTGTACAACATGCCCAAGGGAATTATGGCATGTGAAAAACATAGAAATGATGCGTTGGCCCCGTTGATTAATCCCTTCTAGGCACCATGGCAGTTTGGCGTGCTATGCTTCCCGCCATATGCAGTTGTGCTAGTGCCATTTTTTACGAGCGTGGTCGTAGTCACGCATTTCCACCCCCCTTTGCTCTTTGGCTTGTTGTCATATGTAGGCCATGGTACAAGGAGTGGGGTGTTTTCTACATTTGATGGAATCATTGGTCAAGTCAATGTGCACAATAAATATTGTGTTGGTCCCTTCCCCCCATCCCATTGTTTTTTGTCTTTTTAAATTGCACTATCGTGGGTTTGTTGCTTGCAAGGGTTTTTCCATTGGCAGTTTTGTCGCCTATGCTATTTGGAGAAGTGCATTTCTAAGTCGTGCCTAGGTGTGGAGGTGCTTGCATGCCTTTTTGCGGCCAGTGTTATAATACAACATTAACATGGGTCTCTGGAGAACATAGGTTGCAAGCTTGCAGGTGGTGGTAGATCATGAGTCCCTCCCCCCTCCTTGCTTTTTAAAAAAATTTCCATTCACGTGGGTATGTTGCATGCAAGAGTTTTGTCAAGCTCGATTTTGTGGCCTTTGGTATTTGGAGGAATGCATTTCTAAGTCGTGCCTAGGTGCGGAGGTGTTTGCATGCCTCATGCCACAAGTGTTATAATGCGACATTAACGTGGGTCTCTGGAGAACATAGGTTTGCAAGCTTGCAGGTGGAGACAGATCACGAGTCCCTCCCCCTACCCCCCCACTTTTGTTTTTAAAAAGAAAATTGCATTCTTGTGGGTTTGTTGCTTGCAAGAGTTTTCTTATGCTCAATTTTGTGGCCTTATGGTATTTGGAGAAATGTGTTTTCGTGCTTAGGTGCAGAGGTGTTTTCATGCCACCTATCGGAAGTGTTATAATACGGCATTAACGTGGGTCTCTGATGAACATAGGTTGCAAGCTTGCAAGTGGAGACAAATCACATGTCCCTTCCCCCCTCCCCTTGTTCATTTAAAAAATTTGCATTATCGTGGGTTTGTTGCTTGCCAGAGCTTTCTCATACTCGGTCTTGTGGCCTTTGCTATTTGGCAAATCGTGTTTCTAAGTTGTGCCAAGGTGCAGAGATGTTTGCATGGCTCCTGCCGCAAGTGTTATAATACGACATTATTGCGGGTCTCTGGAGAACGTAGGTTACAAGCTTGTAGGTGGAGATAGATCTCGAGTCCCTCGACCCCTGTTGATTGTTGAGATTTTCGTGCTTAGTGGGGCTATTGATTTTTCTTCTACCAAATCCTTATTACGTTTTAGTAGGTTTGTGGTGGATTGTATCAGTAGTGGACGCAATGCACATGAGTGGCTATTGTTTTTCTTGTGGTTGTGGGGTCTTTGCTTGTGTATTGAGCCACTATGCACAGATACCTCTATGGGTCGCGATGGGCCAAAAGTGTCTTTGTCAAGAGCATGAAAATTGTTCCTGTGTTGCTTACCTAGTTGGATGGAAAGATGCTGCCCCTTCACTCTCATTTCATCCCTCTTGCCTGCCCTTGTGGTTGGTGTGAGGTGGCTTGGCATACAATGCATATGTCCGCTTTCTTTATGTCAGTGGTGCACTTGCACTGTTTGTGCTCTAGTATGCAGGACATTTTGTGGGGCAAGGTGGATGTGTGTGTGTGTCCTCTTGAATCCCTTGGTTGTGCCTCGTTGCACAAGAACAATAAACTGCCATTAATGTATGGAGCAGCATCACCCAATGCATAATTGGGGATGTGGCTCATACAGTACTTTGGCGTCATGAAGGAAAGTTACCTGGTTGATCCTGCCAGTAGTCATATGCTTGTCTCAAAGATTAAGCCATGCATGTGTAAGTATGAACTAATTCAGACTGTGAAACTGCGAATGGCTCATTAAATCAGTTATAGGTTGTTTGATGGTATCTGCTACTCAGATAACCGTA
Organism: Macadamia integrifolia; assembly: GCF_013358625.1. NCBI lineage: Eukaryota > Viridiplantae > Streptophyta > Magnoliopsida > Proteales > Proteaceae > Macadamia > Macadamia integrifolia. Next base: position 25,495,915 of record NC_056565.1, on the reverse strand, counting down.
GTAATTCTAGAGCTAATATGTGCACCGAACCCCAACTTTTGGAAGGGATGCATTTATTAGATAAAAGGTCGACGCGGGCTCTGCCCGCTGCTCTGATGATTCATGAGAACTCGACGGATCGCATGGCCTTTGTGCCGACGACGCATCATTCAAATTTCTGTCCTATCAACTTTCGATGCTAGGATAGTGGCCTACTATGGTGGTGACGGGTGACGGAGAATTAGGGTTCGATTCCGGAGAGGGAGCCTGAGAAACGGCTACCACATCCAAGGAAGACAGCAGGTTCGCAAATTACCCAATCCTGACATTGCTGGCGGCTGTCGGTGGACTGCTCAAGCTGCTTTCACAGTGAGTGTGGTTCATCATGTGTCGTTCAGGGGATGGACTAGGAATGGCCCCCGGGCCTCTACCAGTCGGCTCAGAACTGGTACAGACAAGGGGAATCCGACTGTTTAATTAAAACAAAGCATTGCGATGGTCCCTGCGGATGCTTACGTAATGTGATTTTTTCCCAGTGCTCTGAATGTCAAAGTGAAGAAATTCAACTAAGTGCGGATAAACGGCGGGAGTAACTATGACTCTCTTAAGGTAGCCAAATGCCTCGTTATCTAATTAGTGATGTGCATGAATGGATTAATGAGATTCCTACTATCCCTGTCTACTATCCACCGAAACCACAGCTAAGGGAACGGGCTTGGCCGAATCAGTGGGGAAAGAAGACCCTATTGAGCTTGACTCTAGTCCGACTTTGTGAAATGACTTGAGAGGTGTAGGATAAGTGGGAGCTGGAAACGACGCAAGTGAAATACCACTACTTTTAACGCTATTTTACTTACTCCATGAGTCGGAGGCGGGGCTCTGCCCCTCCTTTTGGACCCAAGGCCCGCCTCGGTAGGGCGATCCGGGTGGAGGACATTGTCAGGTGGGGAGTTTTGATGGGATGGCACATCTGTTAAAAGATAACAATAGTGTCCTAAGATGAGCTCAACGAGAACAGAAATCTCGTGTGGAACAAAAGGGTAAAAGCTTGTTTGATTCAGATTTCCAGTACGAATATGAACCGTGAAAGCGCGGCCTATCGATACTTTAGGCCTTCAGAATTTGAAGCTAGAGGTGTTAGAAAAGTTACCACAGGGATAACTGGCTTGTGGAAGCCAAGTGTTCATAGTGATGTTGCTTTTTGATCCTTCGATGTCAGCTCTTCCTATCATTGCGAAGCAGAATTTGCCAAGTGTTGGATTGTTCACCCACCAATAGGGAACGTGAGCTGGGTTTAGACTGTCGTGAGACAGATTAGTTTTATCCTACTAATGATAGTGTCACGATAGTAATTCAACCTAGTACGAGAGGAACCATTGACTCACACAATTGGTCATCGCGCTTGGTTGAAAAGTCAGTGGAGCGAAGCTACCGTGTACCAGATTATGACTGAACGCCTCTAAGTTAGAATCCAGGCTAAAGAAGTGATGCCTGTGCCCGTCGCCGGTTTGTCGCCCCATAGTAGGGGCCCTCTGGCCCCCAGAGGCACGTGTCGATGGCCAAGCCCCCACAGTGGATGTGTTGTGTGGGCTGCCTTGAAGCGTAATTCCTATCGGGCGATGGGTAGAATCCTTTGTAGACGACTTAAATACACGATGGGGTATTGTAAGTGGCAGAGTGGCCTTGCTACCAGGATCCACTGAGATTCGTCCCCCCGTCTTTTTCCCCTTTTCTTTCCCCCCACACCCTCCTGAGGCTTGGATTGTCCACGCGCGGCCCCATGTATGCCCCTAAGTGTTAACAGCCCCAACGGTTGCCTGAGTATGGTTATGCGTGTTGCCCAAGTGAAGGGTGCCTATGTGTGCACATTTAGTGCCACTAAGTGTACACGTTGTCACAACCTACCCAACAAAGACCCATGGACTTAGGCCATTGAGCTAAGTAAGGTCCAAGTTCTAGAGTTTTCTACAAAGGTCTAGCAACTCTAGATAATTTTATTATAGATATTTTTAGAAGATATTTATAGGAGGTATTTTGGGAGAGATTTCTAGAGTTCTCCACTAAGGAGGTGGGAAGCTTCTAGTTTCCTCCCTGATCATTAGATGGAGGACATTTGTAAATATCTTAGCCATCCATTGTAACTTGGGGTGCCTACAAATAGGTGTTGCCTCATTTTGCAAAGACACTCACCAAGGACCAACCAAGAGTGTTCAACCGAGCAAGTGAGTTCTCAAGCCTTGTACTCAAGAGCTCTCTAGTGCAATACAAGTTCATTCTTCTCGTACTCACTCTTGTGTTCACTTCTTCTCTTCCCAAGTCCCTTAAGGAGGGTGGTTAGGATGACATAGTGCTAATGGGAGTGCTAAGAGCTGGCACGGTCTCTTAGAAAGGTCTAAGGCCATGACAGTTGTGGGGTCAGAGCTTCGGTTGCGAGGGAGCCAAGCTTGTGGGATAGGAGACAGGCAAGCTAAAACTATGGAATAGAGACTAACACCTACACAAGTAAGCAATGGAGGAGCAAAGGCAAGTCCGTCAACTTTGGCGTCACTATGGAGCCTCGCTTAGCTCGAGGGGAGCAAGTATTGGGCGAGGCAAAGTGGTGCCTGAATGTCGCGGAGCAAAGGTGGGAGGAGCTCAAAGGCCATGTGGAAAATTGGGGAGGAGCTTGATGGCCCGATGGGGGAGCTCAAGGGGTCCCTACAAGGTGCTCTTAACACCATAGTAAGTAACCAAGAGGAGATGGTTGCCACCTTCAAGGCTCAAGAATGCAAAGGAGTTGGATATGGTGGAAGCTCGTATTGGAGAAGTATGGGAAGAGTAGGTGGATAGCGGTGAGGGAAGCCACTACCTCTCATGACATGTCTAATGGAGAGGCACTAAGGCACAAGCATGATAAGAGGAATCGGCTCAAGCCTAGAGACAAGTGATTCGTATGTGATGAGCTACATTGGTTTAGGGATTGCCCCAGGAGGAAAGCTCTTAGTGCCCTATTGGAGGAAGAGGGCCAAGTGGAAGAGCCACCTTACATGGGGTCCCCAATGCAGCGTGGAGCCACCAGGGCCGAGATAGGGGTCAATGCCCTTAACTCTCAAAAGGGGTTGATGTGTGAAAATGTGTGCATCAATGGGAAGCCTACACAAGCGAAGGTAGATACAGGAGCCACACACAACCTTGCCTTGATGGAGGAGGCAAAGGAACCTAGGCCAAGGGCGTCTTAAGGCTATCAACTCCAAAGAATGCCCCATACGTAATGTTGCTCGAGGGGTCGAGATGAACCTTGGGACTAAAGGAGTTCTCCAACACCATCCAGGGGCTAGGTGCTTACTTTCCCTTGGACGGGAGGGAAAGACAAGGAGAATTTGGGAGCAAGCCATCCATGCCAAGAAAGAGGAAGATGCAAACGAGAGAACCGAGACAACCACACGACGTTACTCCTTGAGAGAGGGAGGCTAATTTGATTGCTGATCCAATTATCCAGAGACACAAACTATCTCCTTACGTGGAGTATTTAGTCAAGTGGAAGGGGTGACCAGAGAGCGAGACGAGATGGGAGACAACTGACAAACTGAGATGACTCGTGAATAAAAGTACCACAATGAGGTTGCGACGAGGGCGTCGTAGATTTAGGTGGGGGAGAGTGTCAGGACCTACCCAACATAGGCCCACGGGCCTAGCTCACCAAGCCCATGGACTTGGGCCATTGGGCTAAGTAAGGTCCAAGTTCTAGAGTTTTCTACAAAGGTGTAGTGAAATTAAATATTTTATTATAGATATTTGTAGAAGATATTCACAGGAGATATTCTGGGAGAGATTTCTAGACCTCTTCTAAGGAGGTGGGAAGCTTTTAGTTTCCTCCCCAACTGTTGGATGGAGGATATTTGTAAATATCTTAGCCATCCATTGGAACTTGGGGTAGGTTTTGCTTTATTTGGCAAAAGCACTCACCAAGGACCAACCAAGAGTTTTCAACCAAGAAAATGTGTTCTTAAGCCTTGTACTCAAGAGTTCTCTAGTGCTACACAAGTTCATTCTTCTCAAACTCACTCTTGTGTTCACTTCTTCTCTTCCCTAGTCCCTTAAGGACGGTGGTTAGGACTTAGCATTAGCGGAAGTGCTAAGTGCCGGTGCGGTTTCTTAGAAAGGTCTAAAGCAGTGAAAACGTGCTCTTGAATGGCCCAAGTGTTGACTATGTGTGCCCACGTGTACACAGTGAATGGCCGCACAACACCCCAAGTGTTGACAACATGTGCACAATGAATGGCCCAAGTGTTGCCTAACTGTGCCCATGGATGCCCACAACTATTGCCTAAGTGTGCACCCAAGTGTGCCTGTGCATGTTCTTGAATGCCCCAAGTGTTGCCTTAAATGTGCCTATACGTGCCCGCAAGTGTTGAATAAGTGTATCTACGCGTGCACCCAAGTGTTGCCCAAGTGTCGCCTAATTGTGCTCTTGAATGCCACAAGTGTGCACATATACGTGCCCATGAAAATTCCTACGCGTGCCCCCCTAAGTGTGCCTAAGTGCATATGAAGGCTGTGCAGAAGGCGACAGTACCGCACGCAGGGCCGCACAATGTGCGTGCATGGTGGCAAGCATGGTTGCACTACTGTGCGAAAGGTAGCTGGCATGGACGCACAAGGTGTAGGCATCGCTGCGGGCAAGGTTGCACTAGCGCACACAAGGTTGCTGCTTCAAGGCAGGCTGCCACGCACATGGCTACGGGCGTGGCTGCAATGCCGCACACATGGTTGCATGCAACCTCAGGCACTATTGCGGGTAAGGCTCCACTATCGCGAGCAGGGGTGCAGGCCACCGCGCGCACATGGGGGGCAAGGGTGCACACAACGCTTAAGGTGGCAGGAAACAACGCACATTGCTGCAGGAAAGGGTGCTCAACCGCATGCAAGGTGGTAGGCACGGTCGCACATGGCTTTGGCCAATGGTGCAGGCAGCGCGTGCTGGGCGACTGCCCGTGTCGCACTTCCACGCACATGGCTACGACCACGGCTGCACAAGCCTTGCACACGGTTTCGCGCATGGCCGCACATGCTGTGCAAAAGTTTGCAGGCATGACGCACATGACAAGCAGATGGCTGCATAGTCGTGCCCAAGGTTACGTTCCACGCCACACATGCCACATGTTTGGCTGCACTAATGGGTGCATGGTTGCTAGTAGGGCTGCACATGCCATGCCCTTGGCTGCCCTACCACTCGCAAGGTTGCGTGCATTGCTTCACACCACCCCCCAGGTAGCATGCATGGCTGCATGTGCCACGCCCATCGTTGCCTCGCCTGGCGCTTGGTTTTGGGATTAGCCAGGAGTGCCACACACGAGGTTGTAGGCACGGCCACACTGCCGCGTGCAAGGTTGCGTTGCATGGTCGAACATGCATCACCCATGGCTGCAGTCCGCCGTGCACATAGCCGCACACCCATGGCTCACACATGAGTGCTGTCGTGGTCCCCATGGCCTATGCAACAGGGGCTCCTTTGCGGCCTTCGGCTGCACACGAGGCACGGACTGCTGCACACGCCAAGGCCATGCCCGCACGACATAGTTTGGGTCTTTAAATCATGTTGTCCAAAACATCCCTTTGGGTTAGAAAAGCCTTGCAATTGGCTATTTGGCACCCAAAGTACAATCATTTTCACTTAAACCCCGCATTTCCATTTTTTTGGGTATTTTTCGTAATGTTTCAATCATAAAATATTAAAAAATATCAAAATATATTGGAATGGTCCAATATTTTTTCAAAACATTCTATCAATCTTTGAAAGACATCCAAAATTTAGGTTTTAGAAAAATACATTAAAAGAGATTTTTTATAGTTTTTTGAATTTAATATGTTTTTTAATATTAAAAAATTAATAAAAAAATAAATATTTATCCAAAAACTATGATTTTTATATATAAATAATCTTTGGATTTTTCCTTAATTTCATACCAAGTTTCATTTGATTTGGATATTTGAAGCTCAAAAAATAGACTGGTATATTTTTTGGGGGGGTCATGTCTCCTTCTGGAAAGGGGCAAAGAGCATAAGAGCTACCTTGAGGGAGGGGGTTGCCACTCCCCGGGTGATTTTTGAGGGGCCAGACAGAGGGGCAGCAGACAATGAGCGGGCATGGTAGGCAAACCCAAAAGACCCATGACATGGTAAAAAAAGGGAAATGGCACGTGGGTTTCGATGAGTTGGCCCTTGGTGTGCGCCGAGGCCTACCACCGCATGCGACTGGACGAGCAAGGCTGCATGCCTCCCATGCTATGTGCCCGTAGCTGCTATAACATGTGCCAGTCGTGGCACAGCATGCCCAACGAAGGTGGACGTGCTTGCGAATGGTCAGCCCTTCTGTCATGCAATGCCACTCTCTTCTGCCGCACATCGTTGCCTGCCTTCGTGGGCTGCTGGGAGCACAAGGATGGCTACCGTGAGCTACCATGCCCCCACTTCTGATGCCATATGTGCAAGTCGACGTACAACATTTCCAAAGAAGGTGTAGTTTGTGAAAACATGTACATAGCGCGTTCGTCCCGACAGTCATCCCCTCTGTCGCACACAGTTGCTTGCCATTGTGTGCTGCGGAGCACGCATGGCTGCTTGCCTTGTGCTGTAGTGCCTCTACATCTTCCACCACATGCGTCAGTCACCATACATCATGCCCAAGAGTGGCATCACATGTGCAAAACACCTTCACGGTATGTCGGTTTCACAGATTTTGCCCTTGGGG